>NC_030678.2:8620690-8928190 GCF_000004195.4 Xenopus tropicalis
TTAGGTCAATTGGCAACATGATTGGGTATAAAAAGAGCTTCTCAGAGTGGCAGTGTCTCTCAGAAGCCAAGATGGGGAGAGGATCACCAATTCCCACAATGTTGCACAGAAAGATAGTGGAGCAAGATCAGAAAGGTGTTACCCAGCAAAAAATTGCAAAGATTTTGCATCTATCATCATCAACTGTGCATAACATCATCCGAAGATTCAGAGAATCTGGAACAATCTCTGTGCGTAAGGGTCAAGGCCATAAAACCATACTGGATGCCCGTAATCTCCGGGCCCTTAAATGACACTGCACCACAAACAGGAATGCTACTGTAAAGGAAATCACAGAATGGGCTCAGGAATACTTCCAGAAACCATTGTCAGAGAACACAATCCACCGTGCCATCCGCCATTGCCAGCTGAAACTCTACAGTGCAAAGAAGAAGCCATTTCTAAGCAAGATCCACAAGCTCAGGCATTTTTACTGGGGCAGGGATCATTTAAAATGGAGTGTGGCAAAATGGAAGACTGTTCTGTGGTCAGACAAGTCACGATTCAAAGTTCTTTTTGGAAATCTGGGACGCCATGTCATCCGGACCAAAGAGGACAAGGACAACCCAAGTTGTTATCAACGCTCAGTTCAGAAGCCTGCATCTCTGATGGTATGGGGTTGCATGAGTGTGTGTGGCATGGGCAGCTTGCATGTATGGAAAGGCAGCATCAATGCAGAAAAATATATTAAGGTTCTAGAACAACATATGTTCCCATCCAGGCGTCATCTCTGTCAGGGAAGACCCTGCATTTTTCAACAAGATAATGCCAGACCACATTCTGCATCAATCACAACATCATGGCTGCGTAGGAGAAGGATCTGGGTACTGAAATGGCTAGTCTGCAGTCCAGATCTTTCACCTATAGAGAACATTTGGCGCATCATAAAGAGGAAGGTGCGACAAAGAAGGCCCAGGATGATTGAACAGTTAGAGGCCTGTATTAGACAAGAACGGGAGAGCATTCCTATTCCTAAACTTGAGAAACTGGTCTCCTCGGTCCCCAGACATCTGTTGAGTGTTGTAAGAAGAAGGGGAGATGCCACACAGTGGTGAAAATGGCCTTGTCCCAACTTTTTTGGGATTTGTTGACACCATGAAATTCTGAATCAACATATTTTTCCCTTAAAATGGTACATTTTCTCAGTTTAAACTTTTGTTCCGTAATTTATGTTCTATTCTGAATAAAATATTAGAAGTTAGCACCTCCACATCATTGCATTCAGATTTTATTCACAATTTGTTTAGTGTCCCAACTTTTTTGGAATCCGGGTTGTAATATTCACCTTTTAATACAAGATGGACAACAGAAACAAGAAGCGACAGAGGGTAAGATCACAGCTCAATATTATGATACCCAGATTAATATATTTGGCAATATTGTGTCAATAATCCATGTTAGAAAAAGTTTGCATTAACCTAAATATGATATATTTAATTCCTTGGTTTGATCTAAAATTTCATTTGCACTGCATTATATTACCTGTTTCAAAGTTCACATTTAAATACAATCACTTTTTACTTTAGAAAATGATGAGAAAATATCCACAAGAGTTAAATGATATCTTAAATTGGTTTCTAATTTAAAAATATTCACCTTTTTATGCTAGATGGACAACAGAAACAAGAAGCGACAGAGGGTAAGATCACAGCTCAATATTATGTGACGCATATTCTATTGGTTTCTAACTTGAAGATATTAATTTTTTTTGTGCCTGATTTTTTCAGACTAAAACATGATTGAAACTGCATTACATTTGCTACTTCATTGCTGAGTTTCAAATATTAGCAGTTTCTACAAAAGGCAATGAGAGTTAAAGGATATATTTTATTGGTGTTTAATGTGAAAATATTTACATTTTTTTCTAGATGGACAACAGAAACAAGAAGCAATAGAGGGTAAGGTCACATTTTAGTACTTTATGACCCAATCTAACATATTTTGCCCACATAATTTCTACTGCTTCACTGCTAATATTAAAATATTAACACATTATACAAAAGAAAATGTTGAGATTATATTCATGAGAGTTAAATAAGATATTTTTAACTGGTTTCTAATTTGAAAATATTCACCTTTTAATGCTAGATGGACAACAGAAACAAGAAGTGACAGAGGGTAAGATCACAGCTCAATATTATGTTACCCAGATTAACAAATTTGGCCATATTGTGTCAATAATCCATATTAACTTTCAAGTATAATCACCTTTTACTTTAGAAAATGATGAGAATATATCAATGAGAGTTAAATAAGATTTCTTTAATTGGTTTGTAATTTGATAATATTCACCTTTTAATGCTAGATGGACAACAGAAACCAGAAGCGACAGAGGGTAAGAACACAGCTCAATATATTGTGACCCAGGCTTAATTGGTCTCTTATTTGATAATATTCACCTTTTAATGCTAGATGGACAACAGAAACAAGAAGCGACAGAGGGTAAAATAACAGCTCAAAATTATGTTTCCCAGATTAACATATTTTGGCCATATTGTGTCAATAATTCATATTAACTTTCAAAAATAATCACCTCTTACTTAAGAAAATGATGAGTTAAAGAAGATATGTTAAATTGGTTTCCAATTTGAAAATATTCACCTTTTAATGCTAGATGGACAACAGAAACCAGAAGAGACAGAGGGTAAGATCACAGCTCAATATTTTCGGACCCAGGCATAATTGGTTTGTAATTTAATAATATTCACCTTTTAATGCTAGATGGACAACAGAAACCAGAAGCGACAGAGGGTAAGATAACTGCTCAATATTATGTTACCCAGATTAACATATTTTGGCCATATTGTGTAAATAATCCATATTAACTTTGAAGTATAATCACCTCTTACTTAGGAAAATGATGAGAAAATATACACAAGTTAAATAATATATGTTAAATTGGTTTCCAATTTGAAAATATTCACCTTTTAATGCTAGATGGACAACAGAAACAAGAAGCGACAGAGGGTAAGATCACAGCTAAATATGATGTTTCCTAGATTAACATATTTTGGCCATATTGTGTCAATAATCCATATTAACTTTCAAGCATAATCACCTTTTACTTTAGAAAATGATGAGACTATATCAATGGGAGTTAAATAAGATTTCTTTAATTGGTTTGTAATTTGATAATATTTACCTTTTAATGCTAGATGGACAACAGAAACCAGAAGCGACAGATGGTAAGATCACAGCTCAATATTTTGTGACCCAGAATAACAAATTTGGCCATATTGTGTCAATAATCCATATTAACTTTCAGGTATAATCACCTTTTACTTTAAAAAATGATGAGACTATATCAATGGGAGTTAAATAAGATTTCTTTAATTGGTTTGTAATTTGATAATAATTACCTTTTAATGCTAGATGGAGAAAAGAAACCAGAAGTGACAGAGGGTAAGATCACAGCTCAGTATTTTGTGACCCAGGCTTAATTTGTCTCTTATTTGATAATATTCACCTTTTAATGCTAGATGGACAACAGAAACAAAAAGCGACAGAGGATAAGATCACAGCTCAATATTATGTTACCCAGATTAATATATTTTGGCCATATTGTGTCAATAATCTATATTAGCTTTCAAATATATTCATCTTTTACTTTAGAAAATGATGAGTTAAATAAGATAACTTAAATTGGTTTTTAATTTGAAAATATTCACCTTTTAATGCTAGATGGACAACAGAAACAAGAAGCGACAGAGGGTAAGATCACAGCTCAAAATTATGTTTCCCAGATTAACATATTTTGGCCATATTGTGTCAATAATTCATATTAACTTTAAAATATAATCACCTCTTCCTTAAGAAAATGATGAGTTAAATAAGATATGTTAAATTGGTTTCCAATTTGAAAATATTCACCTTTTTATGCTAGATGGACAACACAAACAAGAAGCGACAGAGGTTAAGATCACAGCTCAATATTATGTTACCCAGATTAATATATTTTGGCCATATTGTGTCAATAATCTATATTAACTTTCAAATATATACATCTTTTACTTTAGAAAATGATGAGTTAAATAAAATAAGTTAAATTGGTTTTTAATTTGAAAATATTAACCTTTTAATGCTAGATGTACAACAGAAACAAGAAGCGACAGAGGGTAAGATCACAGCTCAATATTATGTTACCCAGATTAACGTATTTTGGCCAAATTGTGTCAATAATCCATATTAACTTTCAAGTATAATCACCTTTTACTTTAGAAAATGATGAGAATATATCAATGAGAGTTAAATAAGATTTCTTTATTTGGTTTGTAATTTTATAATATTCACCTTTTAATGCTAGATGGACAACAGAAACAAGAAGCGACAGAGGGTAAGATCACAGCTCAATATTATGTTAGCCAGATTAACAAATTTGGCCATATTGTGTCAATAATCCATATTAACTTTCAATTATAATCACCTTTTACTTTAGAAAATGATGAGAATATATCAATGAGAGTTAAATAAGATATCTATATTAATTGGTTTGTAATTTGATTATATTCACCTTTTAATGCTAGATGGACAAAAGCAACAAGAAGCGACAGAGGGTAAAATCACAGCTCAATATTATGTTACCCAGATTAATATATTTTGGCCATATTGTGTCAATAATCCATATTAACTTTCAAGTATAATCACCTTTTACTTTAGAAAATGATGAGAATATATCAATGAGAGTTAAATAAGATTTCTTTAATTGGTTTGTTATTTGATAATATTTACCTTTTAATGCTAGATGGACAACAGAAACCAGAAGCGACAGAGGGTAAGATCACAGCTCAATATTTTGTGACCCAGGCTTAATTGGTTTTTAATTTGATAATATTCACCTTTTAATGCTAGATGGCCAACAGAAACAAGAAGGGACAGAGAGTAAGATCACAGATCAATATTATGTTACCCAGATTAACAAATATGGCCATATTGTGTCAATAATTCATATTAACTTTCAAATATAATCACCTCTTACTTAAGAAAATGATGCGTTAAATAAGATATGTTAAATTGGTTTCCAATTGAAAATATTCACCTTTTTATGCTAGATGGACAACAGAAACAAGAAGCGACAGAGGGTAAGATCACAGCTCATTATTATGTTACCCAGATTAACAAATTTGGCCATATTGTGTCAATAATCCATATTAACTTTCAAGTATAATCACCTTTTACTTTAGAAAATGATGAGAATATATCAATGAGAGTTAAATAAGATTTCTTTATTTGGTTTGTATATTGATAATATTTACCTTTTAATGCTAGATGGACAACAGAAACCAGAAGCGACAGATGGTAAGAGCACAGCTCAATATTTTGTGACCCAGGTTTAATTGGTCTCTTATTTGATAATATTCAAACTTTAATGCTAGATGGACAACAGAAACAAGAAGCGACAGAGGGTAAGATCACAGCTCAATATGATGTTTCCCAGATTAACATATTTTGGCCATATTGTGTGAATAATCCATATTAACTTTCAAGTATAATCACCTTTTACTTTAGAAAATGATGAGAATATATCAATGAGAGTTAAATAAGATTTCTTTAATTGGTTTGTAATTTGATAATATTTACCTTTTAATGCTAGATGGACAACAGAAACCAGAAGCGACAGAGGGTAAGATCACAGCTCAATATTTTGTGACCCAGGCTTAATTGGTTTTTAATTTGATAATATTCACCTTTTAATGCTAGATGGCCAACAGAAACAAGAAGGGACAGAGGGTAAGATCACAGTTTAATATTATGTTACCCAGATTAACAAATATGGCCATATTGTGTCAATAATTCATATTAACTTTAAAATATAATCACCTCTTACTTAAGAAAATGATGAGTTAAATAAGATATGTTAAATTGGTTTCCAATTTGAAAATATTCACCTTTTTATGCTAGATGTACAACAGAAACAAGAAGCAACAGAGGGTAAGATCACAGCTCAAATATAATCCCCTCTTACTTAAGAAAATGATAAGTTAAATAAGATAAGTAAAATTGGTTTTTAATTTGAAAATATTAACCTTTTATTGCTAGATGTACAACAAAAACAAGAAGCAACAGAGGGTAAGATCACAGCTCAATATTATGTTACCCAGATTAACATATTTTGGCCATATTGTGTCAATAATCCATATTAACTTTCAAGTATAATCACCTTTTACTTTAGAAAATGATGAGAATATATCAATGAGAGTTAAATAAGATTTCTTTATTTGGTTTGTAATTTTATAATATTCACCTTTTAATGCTAGATGGACAACAGAAACCAGAAGTGACAGAGGGTAAGATCACAGCTCAATATTTTGTGACCCAGGCTTAATTGGTTTCTTATTTAATAATATTCACCTTTTAATGCTAGATGGACAACAGAAACAAGAAGCGACAGAGGGTAAGATCACAGCTCAATATTATGTTACCCAGATTAACAAATTTGGCCATATTGTGTCAATAATCCATATTAACTTTCAAGTATAATCACCTTTTACTTTAGAAAATGATGAGAATATATCAATGAGAGTTAAATAAGATTTCTTTATTTGGTTTGTAATTTTATAATATTCACCTTTTAATGCTAGATGGACAACAGAAACAAGAAGCGACAGAGGGTAAGATCACAGCTCAATATTTTGTTACCCAGATTAACAAATTTGGCCATATTGTGTCAATAATCCATATTAACTTTCAAGTATAATCACCTTTTACTTTAGAAAATGATGAGAATATATCAATGAGATAAGATATCTATATTAATTGGTTTGTAATTTGATTATATTCACCTTTTAATACTAGATGGACAACAGAAACAAGAAGCGACAGAGGGTAAGATCACAGCTCAGTATTATGTTACCCAGATTAATATATATTGGCCATATTGTGTCAATAATCTATATTAACTTTCAAATATATTCATCTTTTACTTTAGAAAATGATGAGTTAAATAAGATAAGTTAAATTTGTTTTTAATTTTAAAATATTAACCTTTTAATGCTAGATGGACAATAGGGATGTAGCGAACCTGAAAAAAAATGTTCGCGAACCCGTTCGCGAACTTTCGTCAGAAAGTGCGAACGTTCGCGAACTTTGCGAACCCCATAGACTTCAATGGGAAGGCGAACTTTAAGACCTAGAAAAGCCATCTCTGGCCAGAAAACTGATTTTAAAGTTGTTTAAAGGGTGCCATGACCTGGACAGTGGCATGCAGGAGGGGCATCAATGGCAAAAATTTCTCTGAAAAATACGTTGTTGACACAGCATTGCGTTTTGTGCTGTAAAGGGCAGAAATCACACTACATTCCTAAACTTATGTAATAAACTGCTTTAAAAAGTCCGGCATCTACATTCCAATCAAGTCGTGTAAAGGTTACGGCCGGTTCACACGCAAAGACAAAACGCCGCATTTACTGCAACGAAAAAAAACGCAAAAAGCTTTAATGATACTGTCAAGTGTGCGAATATTAGTTTTTACTAGTTGCTTGTCACCTCCAGGACGTTCGTCCCGTCGGTGGGAATATTTCTGTAGTGGTGTGTTTAGCAGTCACCGTGCTTGTGCGCACGTGCATGGTCAGGCAGAGGTAATTCAATGTAGAGTAACGTGAACCAAAAAACACTGATTCTGCAGTGTGGGCCCAGGTTTGTCCTACCTTTTCGATCACCTGTGGTGACCATAAAAGATACGATTTTGCCGCAGTTGCAGAACCCTGAAAAATCAGGAATGTGTACATTCCTAAAAAATTATGGTTTTTTTGTTGCAGCCACTGAAGCACAGAGGACAGAAAAAATATCTCAGATAGATGGTATCATAACCATGCCCCAGGCAAACCCTTTCAAAGAACTAAGATAGGGTGACAACAAGCACAGAAGACATTAAAAACATCAAAGCTAGATGGTATAATAACCATGCCCCAGCCAAACCCTTTCAAAGAACTCAGATAGGGTGACAACAAGCACAGAAGACATTAAAAGCATCAAAGCTAGATGGTATCATAACCATGCCCCAGCCAAACCCTTTCAAAGAACTCAGATAGGGTGACAAGCACAGAAGACATTAAAAACATCAAAGCTAGATGGTATCATAACCATGCCCCAGCCAAACCCTTTCAAAGAACTCATATAGGGTGACAAGCACAGAAGACATTAAAAACATCAAAGCTAGATGGTATCATAACCATGCCCCAGCCAAACCCTTTCAAAGAACTCAGATAGGGTGACAAGCACAGAAGAGTAGAAGAGAGAAAAATTCAGGATTTACCTGTCCAAAAAGTTTGGCTTACAATTAAGCCAGTAGGATTTGCACCCTAGTTTGTACGGTGGTGGAGGAGGACGCTAAAGGACAGCTGTGTGTGGTGTCAAGCGGCGTGCAGAGAAGGACAGCTGCATGGGCAGTCAGAACAAGTCTTCCGGCGTGCAGTAACCCTCCGAGATCCATGCCTCATTCATTTTAATAAAGGTCAGGTAATCAACACTTTTGTGACCTAGGCGAGTTCTCTTCTCAGTTACAATCCCTCCTGCTGCACTAAAGGTCCTTTCTGAGAGGACACTTGAGGCAGGGCAAGACAACAGATTTATGGCAAATTGTGACAGCTCTGGCCACAGATCAAGCCTGCGCACCCAGTAGTCCAGGGGTTCATCGCTCCTCAGAGTGTCAATATCTGCAGTTAATGCCAGGTAGTCCGCTACCTGCCGGTCGAGGCGTTCTCTGAGGGTGGATCCAGAAGGGTCCTGGCGCTGCCTTGGACTGAAAAAACTTTGCATGTCTGACGTTACAGAGTGGCCAAAGTGCATTGTCCTTGCAGGTGTGCTCGTGGGAGGATTACCGGCACCTCTGCCCCTGGAATGTGGAGTGACATCACCCTTAAAAGAATTGTACAACATGTTTTGCAGGCTGGTTTGGAAATGCAGCATCCTTTCGGACTTGTGGTACGTTGGTAACATTTCTGCCACTTTATGCTTGTAACGAGGGTCTAGTAGCGTTGCCACCCAGTACAGGTCCTTCTCCTTAAGCCTCTTGATACGGGGGTCCTTCAACAGGCATGACAGCATGAAAGACCCCATTCTCACAAGGTTGGATGCAGAGGTATCCATCTCCCCTTCCTCGTTATCAAGGACTACGTCCTCATCCACCACCGTCTCCTCCCCCCAGCCACGTACAAGACCAGGGCTCCACAAAAGGTGACCACAAGCCCCCTGGGAAGCCTGCTCCTGTTGGTCTTCTGCCTCCACAAAGCCACCTTCCTCCTCTGACTCCGCTTCTGACACCTCTCCCTGCGTTGCAGCAGGTGCCTGGGAACGTTCTGGTGATTCCGCCCAGAAATCAGGCTCTTGGTCACGCTGGTCTACAGCGTCATCTGTCACTCGTCGCACGGCACGCTCAAGAAAAAAAGCAAAGGGTATTAGGTCGCTGATGGTGCCTTCAGTGCGACTAACCATATTTGTGACCTCGTCAAAAGGGCGCATCAGCCTGCAGGCGTCGCGCATAAGCACCCAGTAACGGGGGAAAAAAATCCCCAGCTCTGCAGATCCAGTCCTACCACCCAGTTCAAATAGGTATTCATTGATGGCTCTTTGTTGTTGCAGCAGACGTTCAAACATGAGGAGCGTTGAATTCCAGCGAGTCTGGCTGTCGCAAATTAAACGCCTGACTGGCAAGTTGTGCCGCCGCTGAATGTCAGCAAGGCGTGCCATGGCTGTGTAGGAACGTCTGAAATGGCCAGACACCTTCCTGAACTGCCTGAGAATGTCCTGCAATCCTGGGTACTTCGAGACAAACCGTTGGACTATCAAATTTAAAACATGTGCCATGCAGGGCACATGTGTTAAATTGCCCAGTCTCAGTGCTGCCAACAGATTGCTTCCGTTGTCACACACCACTTTTCCAATTTTCAGTTGGTGTGGGGTCAGCCACCGATCGGCCTGTGAGTGCAGAGATGACAGGAGTACAGATCCGGTATGGTTTCTACTTTCCAGGCACGTCATGCCCAAGACAGCATGACAACGGCGTACCTGGCACGTCGAATAGCCTATGTGGAGCTGGGGGTGCACAGGTGTGGAGGAGGACACAGCAGCAGAGGAGGAAGAAGCCGAGGAAGAAGTCAAGTTAGAAGACGACTTAGAAGACGACTTAGAAGACGAGTTAGAAGATGAGTTAGAGAGCAAAGGAGGAGTAGAGGTGGTGGCAGACCCGCATGCAACCCGTGGCGGTGACACCAACTCCACTGTTGTTGAACCACGCATTCCCTGCTTCCCAGCCATCACCAGGTTCACCCAGTGGGCAGTGTAGGTGACATACCTGCCCTGACCATGCTTGGAGGACCATGTGTCAGTAGTCATATGGACCTTTGCCCCAACACTAAATGACAGAGATGCGGTGATTTGGCTCTGCACATGCTGGTACAGGTGTGGTATTCCCTTCTGTGAAAAAAAATTGCGGCTGGGTACCTTCCACTGCGGTGTCCCAATTGCTACAAATTGGTGGAAAGCCTCAGAGTCCACCAGCTGGTATGGTAAAAGCTGGCGGGCTAAGAGTGCAGACAATCCAGCTGTCAGACGCCGGGCAAGGGGATGACTCGGAGGCATTGGTTTCTTACGCTCAAACATGGCCCTCACAGAAACTTGGCTGGGGGCAGATGAGCAGGAACTGGAAGGCGGAGTGGAGGGTGGTTGAGACGGGTCAAGGACAGCAGAGGTAGAGCAGTAAGATGCTGGAGCAGAAGGAGGGTGGCTTAGCGTTTGGCTGCTGCCTTTGAGGTGTTGCTCCCATAGTGCTTTGTGTTTGGCGTTCATGTGCCTTCGCATAGCAGTTGTACCTAAGTGGGTGTTGGGCTTCCCAAGACTCAGTTTCTGACTGCACTCATTGCAAATTACAGCGCTTTTGTCAGAGGCACACACATTAAAAAAATGCCACACTGCTGAGCCTTTTGATGTGGGCTTTCTAGCAGTAACAGTAGAAGTTGGCGGGTGCGTTGGCTGGCTGACCACAGGTGCCGATTCATGTTGTTGCCCTACTGTTCCCTGGGAGCTGTCCCTGCTTCTTCTAAGTCTTAATCTCCTCCTGCCTCTCTGACTCTCCGTCTCTCCATCTGAACTATCCTCCTCTTGCTCTCTTCTTGTGGGCACCCACAAAATATCACTCTCCTCATCATCATTCTCCTCAGATGCATCAATTTCTTCTGACAGCTCACAGAAGACAGCAGCAGCGGGGACCTCATCATCATCACACCTTATGTCCATCTCTGTTGTGTTGCCTGCCTGAATTATGATATCTGGTGTAACGTCCGCATCTCCTTCATCTTCTTCTGGCAATAATGGTTGCGCATCACTCAGTTCAACAAACTCATGAGTAAATAACTCCTCTGATTCCAGTGAAGAAGGGGCGGCGGTGGTGGAGGAAGTGGTACGTGGGGTGCCCATAGCAAAGGAGGATGAGGATGTTGTGGCAAAGTTAGAAACAGCATTTTGGGAGTTCAGGGTAAGTGCCTTCGGAAAACTGGGCAATTTCCTAGGGCCACAGGATATCATAGCAGCACGGCCCCTAGTGCCTCTGCGTGGCGGCCTGCCTTTGCCTGGCATTTTTTTTATTTTTACAAAACAACAACAACTTGGGTGATGTTTCTGGACACGGAATTATTATTGTTATTTAGACAAATTGTGAAAAAGATCACACAGCTAGGTGGCACTTGGTTGCAGACACCGGGCAACAAGGCCTGCAAGGGCAACGTATACAGTAGTGGATACGGAATATTTTATTGCTGGTGGAAAACCGTCACTCAAGTGATGTTTCTGGACACGGAATTATTATTGTTATTTAGACAAATTGTGAAAAAGATCACACAGCTAGGTGGCACTTGGTTGCAGACACCGGGCAACAAGGCCTGCAAGGGCAACGTATACAGTAGTGGATACGGAATATTTTATTGCTGGTGGAAAACCGTCACTCAAGTGATGTTTCTGGACACGGAATTATTATTGTAATTTAGACAGATTGTGAAAAAGCTCACACAGCTAGGTGGCACTTGGTTGCAGACACCGGGCAACAAGGCCTGCAAGGGCAACGTATACAGTAGTGGATACGGAATATTTTATTGCTGGTGGAAAACCGTCACTCAAGTGATGTTTCTGGACACGGAATTATTATTGTTATTTAGACAAATTGTGAAAAAGCTCACACAGCTAGGTGGCACTTGGTTGCAGACACCGGGCAACAAGGCCTGCAAGGGCAACGTATACAGTAGTGGATACGGAATATTTTATTGCTGGTGGAAAACCGTCACTCAAGTGATGTTTCTGGACACGGAATTATTATTGTTATTTAGACAAATTGTGAAAAAGATCACACAGCTAGGTGGCACTTGGTTGCAGACACCGGGCAACAAGGCCTGCAAGGGCAACGTATACAGTAGTGGATACGGAATATTTTATTGCTGGTGGAAAACCGTCACTCAAGTGATGTTTCTGGACACGGAATTATTATTGTAATTTAGACAGATTGTGAAAAAGCTCACACAGCTAGGTGGCACTTGGTTGCAGACACCGGGCAACAAGGCCTGCAAGGGCAACGTATACAGTAGTGGATACGGAATATATTATTGCTGGTGGAAAACCGTCACTCAAGTGATGTTTCTGGACACGGAATTATTATTGTTATTTAGACAAATTGTTATTTAGACAAAAAATACAGAGCAGTAGAAAGTAGATTACTTGCCAGAAATCCTACTTAAACTCTCCCTGAAATGAATGCACAGCTCCTATCCCCACACAAATACAGAGCAGTAGAAAGTAGATTACTAGCCAGAAATCCTACTTAAACTCTCCCTGAAATGAATGCACAGCTCCTATCCCCACACAAATACAGAGCAGTAGAAAGTAGATTACTAGCCAGAAATCCTACTTAAACTCTCCCTGAAATGAATGCACAGCTCCTATCCCCACACAAATACAGAGCAGTAGAAAGTAGATTACTTGCCAGAAATCCTACTTAAACTCTCCCTGAAATGAATGCACAGCTCCTATCCCCACACAAATACAGAGCAGTAGTAGATTACTAGCCAGAAATCCTACTTAAACTCTCCCTGAAATGAATGCACAGCTCCTATCCCCACACAAATACAGAGCAGTAGAAAGTAGATTACTTGCCAGAAATCCTACTTAAACTCTCCCTGAAATGAATGCACAGCTCCTATCCCCACACAAATACAGAGCAGTAGTAGATTACTAGCCAGAAATCCTACTTAAACTCTCCCTGAAATCAATCACAGCTTCTCTCCCTACACTATCTCTTCAAGCACACACAGGCAGAATGTAAAATGGCTGCTGGGCTTCGGTTTATATATGGAAGGGAGTGGTCCAAGGGGGGGGGGGTGGCCAAGGAGGGAGAGCTGCCTGATTGCCTGACATGTATCTGCTGGTCTGGGGTGAGAGGTCAAAATTTGGCGCCAGCTAAGGCGAACCCAAATGGCGAACATCGCCAAAAGTTCGCGAATTTGCGGACTTGCGAACACCCGATATTCGCGCGAATTAGTTCGCCGGCGAACAGTTCGCTACATCCCTAATGGACAACAGAAACCAGAAGAGACAGAGGGTAAGATCACAGCTCAATATATTTTGACCCAGGCTTAATTGGTTTGTAATTTGATAATATTCACATTTTAATGCGATATGGACAACAGAAACCAGAAGCGACAGAGGGTAAGATCATTGCTCAATATTATGTTACCCAGATTAACAGATTTTGGGCATATCGTGTCAATAATCCCTATTAACTTTCAAGTATAATCACCTCTTACTTAGGAAAATGATGAGAAAATATACACGAGTTAATAAGATATATTAAATTGGTTTCCAATTTTAAAATATTCACCTTTTTATGCTAGATGGACAACAGAAAGAAGAAGCGACAGAGGGTAAGATCACAGCTCAATATGATGTTTCCCAGATTAACATATTTAGGCCATATTGTGTCAATATTCCATATTAACTTTCAAGTATAATCACCTTTTACTTTAGAAAATGATGAGAATATATCAATGAGAGTTAAATAAGATTTCTTTAATTGGTTTGTAATTTGATAATATTTACCTTTTAATGCTAGATGGACAACAGAAACCAGAAGCGACAGAGGGTAAGATCACAGCTCAATATTTTGTGACCCAGGCTTAATTGGTTTTTAATTTGATAATATTCACCTTTTAATGCTAGATGGCCAACAGAAACAAGAAGGGACAGAGAGTAAGATCACAGATCAATATTATGTTACCCAGATTAACAAATATGGCCATATTGTGTCAATAATTCATATTAACTTTCAAATATAATCATCTTTTACTTTAGAAAATGATGAGAATATATCAATGAGAGTTAAATAAGATTTCTTTAATTGGTTTGTAATTTGATAATATTTACCTTTTAATACTAGATGTACAACAGAAATCAGAAGCGACAGAGGGTAAGATCACAGCTCAATATGATGTTTCCCAGATTAACATATTTTGGCCATATTGTGTCAATAATCCATATTAACTTTCAAGTATAATCACCTTTTACTTTAGAAAATGATGATAATATATCAATGAGAGTTAAATAAGATTTCTTTAATTGGTTTGTAATTTGATAATATTTACCTTTTAATGCTAGATGGACAACAGAAACCAGAAGTGACAGAGGGTAAGATCACAGCTCAATATTTTGTGACCCAGGCTTAATTGGTTTCTTATTTGATAATATTCACCTTTTAATACTAGATGGACAACAGAAACAAGAAGCGACAGAGGGTAAGATCACAGCTCAATATTATGTTACCCAGATTAATATATTTTGGCCATATTGTGTCAATAATCTATATCAGTGCTGTCCAACTTCTGTTGTACCGAGGGCCGGAATTTTTCTGACCTACGTGGTGGAGGGCCGATAATGGAAGCCAGTTTTGACCACTCCCCTTTTTGAAACTGCACCCACTTGAAACCACGCCCATGTTATCACATGACCATACCCATATTAATGGTTGTAGGACAGCAAAAACCTGCCATACTCTGCCTTCCCTACCCTGCCTGTGTGTGCCATACTCTGCCTTCCCTACCCTGCCTGTGTGTGCCATACTCTGCCTTCCCTACCCTGCCTGTGTGTGCCATACTCTGCCTGCCCTACCCTGCCTGTGTGTGCCATACTCTGTCTTCCCTACCCTGCCTGTGTGCCATACTTTCACTGTGTTTGCCATTCTTGGCTGGTTTGTGCCATACTTGGCCTGTGTGTGCCATACTCTGCCTTCCCTACCCTGCCTGTGTGTGCCATACTCTGCTTGCCCTATGATGCCTGTGTGTATGGCACACACAGGCAGCCTACAGTGACACAATGCTGGCACTGCTCCTACAGTCTGCACAATAACTATATGTTAAAAAACTTTTTAATTGAAGTACCACCTCAGTATATGTTCTTTTTGTAGTGTGCAGGGATTATTTGTGGGTTTCTACTGCTCCTGAGGTGTGAACAGGGGAACAATATGGGTGATTACAGCCTGAGCCTGAGGTGTGAACACTGCAGGGGGTGAACAATGCAGAGATTAAAAGGTGTGAACAACACAGGGGATTACATATTTAAACAATACAGGGGGATTACAGCCTGAATCTGAGGTGAGAACCATGCAGGGGGCCAGTTAATCTTAGTACTGATACCATTTAAAGCTTACACAAGAGTAAGCCATCAAAGCAGCCAGACAGGTGGGGGGCCACACAGAGGGGGGCCGCCAGTTGGACAGCACTGATCTATATTAACTTTCAAATATATTCATCTTTTACTTTAGAAAATAATGAGTTAAATAAGATATGTTAAATTGGTTTCCAATTTTAAAATATTCACCTTTTTATGCTAGATGGACAACAGAAACAAGAAGCGACAGAGGGTAAAATCACAGATCAATATGATGTTTCCCAGATTAACATATTTTGGCCATATTGTGTCAATAATCCATATTAACTTTCAAGTATAATCACCGTTTACTTTAGAAAATGATGAAAATATATCAATGAGAGTTAAAAAAGATTTCTTTAATTGGTTTGTAATTTGATAATATTCACCTTTTCATGCTAGATGGACAACAGAAACCAGAAGCGACAGAGGGTAAAATCACAGCTCATTATTATGTTACCCAGATTAACAAATTTGGCCATATTGTGTCAATAATCCATACTGACTTTCAAGTATAATCACCTTTTACTTTAGAAAATAATGAGAATATATCAATGAGAGTTAAATAAGATTTCTTTATTTGGTTTGTAATTTGATAATATTCACCTTTTAATGCTAGATGGACAACAGAAACAAGAAGCGACAGAGGTTAAGATCACTGCTCAATATTATGTTACCCAGATTAATATATTTTGGCCATATTGTGTCAATAATCTATAATAACTTTCAAATATATTCATCTTTTACTTTAGAAAATGATGAGTTAAATAAGATAAGTTAAATTGGTTTTTAATTTGAAAATATTAACCTTTTAATGCTAGATGGACAACAGAAACCAGAAGAGACAGAGGGTAAGATCACAGCTCAATATTTTTTGACCCAGGCTTAATTGGTTTGTAATTTGATAATATTCACATTTTAATGCGATATGGACAACAGAAATCAGAAGCGAAAGAGGGTAAGATCACTGCTCAATATTATGTTACCCAGATTAACAGATTTTGGCCATATTGTGTCAATAATCCATATTAACTTTGAAGTATAATCACCTCTTACTTAGGAAAATGATGAGAAAATATACATGAGTTAAATAAGATATGTTAAATTGGTTTCCAATTTGAAAATATTCACCTTTTAATGTTAGATGGACAACAGAAACAAGAAGCGACAGAGGGTAAGATCACAGCTCAAATATAATCACCTCTTACTTAAAAAAAGGATTAGTTAAATAAGATATGTTAAATTGGTTTCCAATATGAAAATATTCACCTTTTTATGCTAGATGGACAACAGAAACAAGAAGCGACAGAGGGTAAGATCACAGCTCAATATGATGTTTCCCAGATTAACAAATATGGCCATATTGTGTCAATTATTCATATTAACTTTCAAGTATAATCACCTTTTACTTTAGAAAATGATGAGAATATATCAATGAGAGTTAAATAAGATTTCTTTAATTGGTTTGTAATTTGATAATATTCACCTTTTAATGCTAGATGGACAACAGAAACCAGAAGCGACAGAGGGTAAGATCACAGCTCAATATTTTGTGACCCAGGCTTAATTGGTCTCTTATTTGATAATATTCACCTTTTAATGCTAGATGGACAAAAGCAACAAGAAGCGACAGAGGGTAAAATCACAGCTCAATATTATGTTACCCAGATTAATATATTTTGGCCATATTGTGTCAATAATCCATATTAACTTTCAAGTATAATCACCTTTTACTTTAGAAAATGATGAGAATATATCAATGAGAGTTAAATAAGATTTCTTTAATTGGTTTGTTATTTGATAATATTTACCTTTTAATGCTAGATGGACAACAGAAACCAGAAGCGACAGAGGGTAAGATCACAGCTCAATATTTTGTGACCCAGGCTTAATTGGTCTCTTATTTGATAATATTCACCTTTTAATGCTAGATGGACAAAAGCAACAAGAAGCGACAGAGGGTAAAATCACAGCTCAATATTATGTTACCCAGATTAATATATTTTGGCCATATTGTGTCAATAATCCATATTAACTTTCAAGTATAATCACCTTTTACTTTAGAAAATGATGAGAATATATCAATGAGAGTTAAATAAGATTTCTTTAATTGGTTTGTTATTTGATAATATTTACCTTTTAATGCTAGATGGACAACAGAAACCAGAAGCGACAGAGGGTAAGATCACAGCTCAATATTATGTTACCCAGATTAACATATTTTGGCCATATTGTGTCAATAGTTCATATTAACTTTCAAATATAATCACCTCTTACTTATGAAAATGATGAGAAAATATACATGAGTTAAATAAGATATGTTAAATTGGTTTCCAATTTGAAAATATTCACCTTTTAATGTTAGATGGACAACAGAAACAAGAAGCGACAGAGGGTAAGATCACAGCTCAAATATAATCACCTCTTACTTAAAAAAAGGATTAGTTAAATAAGATATGTTAAATTGGTTTCCAATATGAAAATATTCACCTTTTTATGCTAGATGGACAACAGAAACAAGAAGCGACAGAGGGTAAGATCACAGCTCAATATGATGTTTCCCAGATTAACAAATATGGCCATATTGTGTCAATTATTCATATTAACTTTCAAGTATAATCACCTTTTACTTTAGAAAATGATGAGAATATATCAATGAGAGTTAAATAAGATTTCTTTAATTGGTTTGTAATTTGATAATATTCACCTTTTAATGCTAGATGGACAACAGAAACCAGAAGCGACAGAGGGTAAGATCACAGCTCAATATTTTGTGACCCAGGCTTAATTGGTCTCTTATTTGATAATATTCACCTTTTAATGCTAGATGGACAACAGAAACAAGAAGCAACAGAGGGTACGATCACAGCTCAAAATGATGTTTCCCAGATTAACATATTTTGGCCATATTGTGTCAATAATTCATATTAACTTTCAAATATAATCATCTCTTACTTAGGAAAATTATGAGAAAATATACACAAGTTAAATAAGATATGTTAAATTGGTTTCCAATTTGAAAATATTCACCTTTTAATGCTAGATGGACAACAGAAACAAGAAGCGACAGAGGGTAAAATCACAACTCAATATTATTACCCAGATTATTACCCAGATTATATTACCCAGATTTGACCATATTGTGTCATTTATACATTTTCGAAAAAGTTTGCATTAACTTAAATAGGATACATTTAATTCCTTGGTTTGATCTAAAACTTCATTGACACTGCATGATATTACCTGTTTCAAAGTTCACTTTCAAATATAATTACCTTTTCCTTTAGATAATGATGAGAAAATATCCACAAGAGTTAAATAGGATATCTTAAAATGATTTCTAATTTTAAAATATTCACTTTTATGTTAGATGGACAACAGAAACAAGAAGCGACAGAGGGTAAGATCACAGCTCAATATTATGTTACCCAGATTAACATATTTTGGCCATATTGTGTCAATAGTTCATATTAACTTTCAAATATAATCACCTCTTACTTATGAAAATGATGAGTTAAATAAGATATGTTAAATTGGTTTCTAATTTGAAAATATTCACCTTTTAATGCTAGATGGACAACAGAAACAAGAAGCGACAGAGGGTAAAATCACATTTTAAAATTATGTTTCCCAGATTAACATATAATTTGGCGATATTGTGTCAATAATTCATATTAACTTTGAAATATAATCATTTCTTAGGATAGGAAAATTATGAGAAAATATACACAAGTTAAATAAGATATGTTAAATTGGTTTCTAATTTGAAAATATTCACCTTTTTATGCTAGATGGACAACAGAAACAAGAAGCAACAGAGGGTAAGATCACAGCTCAATATTTTGTGACCCATATTTTATTGGTTTCTATCTTGAAGATATTAATTTTTTTTGTGCCTGATTTTTGCAGACTAAAACATGATTGAAACTGCATTACATTTGCTACTTCAATGCTGAGTTTCAAATATTAGCAGTTTCTACAAAAGACAATAAGAGTTAAAGGATATATTATATTGGTGTTTAATGTGAAAGTATTCACATTTTTTTCTAGATGGACAACAGAAACAAGAAGTGATAGAGGGTAAGGTCACATTTTAGTATTTTGTTACCCAGATTAACATATTTTGGCCACATCTTTTCTATAATCCATGTTGAAAATGGCTCACATTAACATGAATAATTCAATTCCTTGGTTTAATCCTAAAAATGTGGCTTCATATTGTCTCTAAATATTATGTATTTTCTTTTTACTGATTTTAGATAACCAACAATCAGCACCAGCAGATGGTAAGGGTATTTCTAATTTTAGGTAAAGGATAAAATATGTTCAAACATTTTAAGTGAATGCTCAACTGGAAATCTTGGCAATTTGTTGGAGACTAAAACATAATTAAAATTGCATTACACATGCTGCTTCAATGCTAACATTCAAATATTAGCACTTTTGACAAAAGGTAAAGATAAAATGATATCCATGAGAGTTAAATAAGATATCTATAATTGGTTTCTAATTTGAAAATATTCACCTTTTTGTGGTAGATGTACAGCAGGAAAAAGTTGAAACAGAGGGTAAATGCACCACTTAGTATTTTGTGACCCAATCTAACATATTTTGCCCACAAAATTTCTACTGCTTCACTGCTAATATTAAAATATTAACACTTTATACAAAAGAAAATGTTGAGATTATATTCATGAGAGTTAAATAAGATATCTTGAACTGGTATCTAATTTGAAAATATTCACCTTTTTATGCTAGATGGACAACAGAAACAAGAAGCGACAGAGGGTAAGATCACAGCTCAATATTATGTTACCCAGATTAACATATTTGGGCATATTGTGTCAATAATTCATGTTAGAAAAAATTTGCATTAACCTAAATATGATATATTTAATTCCTTGGTTTGATCTAAAACGTCATTGACACTGCATTATATTACCTGTTTCAAAGTTCACTTTCAAATGTAATCACCTTTTCCTTTAGAAAATGATGAGAAAATATCCACAAGAGTTAAATAAGATATCTTAAATTGGTTTCTAATTTAAAAATATTCACCTTTTTGTGGTAGATGTACAACAGAAACAAGTATCAACAGAGGGTAAGTTCACAATTTAGTATTTTATGACAGAATCTAACATATTTTAGCCACATAATTTCTACTGCTTCAGTGCTAACATTCAAATATTAGCACTTCTGACAAAAGGCAATGATAAAATTATAGTCATGAGAGTTAAATAAGATATCTATAATTGGTTTCTAATTTGAAAATATTCACCTTTTAATGCTAGATGGACAACAGAAACAAGAAGAGACAGAGGGTAAGATTACAGCTCAATATTATGTTACCCAGATGAACATATTTGGCCATATTGTGTCAATAATCCATATTAACTTTCAAATATAATCACCTCTAACTTAAGAAAATGATAAGAAAATATACACAAGTTAAATAAGATAAATTGGTTAAATTGGTTTCTAATTTAAAAATATTCACCTTTTTATGCTAGATGGACAACAGAAACCAGAAAGGACAGAAGGTAAGATCACAGCTCAATATTTTGTGACTCAGGCTTCATTGGTTTCTAATTTGATAATATTCGCCTTTTCATGCTAGATGGACAAAAGAAACCAGAAGCGACAAAAGGTAAGATCACGTCTTTGTATTTTGTTGCCCAGATTAATGTATTTTGGCCATATTGTTTTTATAATCCATATAAAAAAGGCTGACATTAACTAGACATGCAGTTTTTAATTCATTGGTCTAATCTTAAAATTTAGAGACCAAATAAAGCCACTTTTATATGTTTTCTAAGCTAATTTTAACTAACACAGAACAATCAGCTCCTACAGATGGTAAGGGTATTTCTAAGTTTATTTAACGGATAAAATATGTTTAAAAGTTTGTTAGAATATGTTCAACTAGAAATCTTGCCAGATTGTTGCAGACTAAAACATCATTGATACTTCATTAAATGATCTACTTTAAATATTAGCCCTGTTTACCTTAAAAATGATGAGATTATATAATTGAGAGTTTAATAAAACAGAAACAAGAAGCTACAGAGGGTAAGGTCACATCTTAGTATTTTGTGACCCAGATTAACATATTGGCCACATGATTTCTACTGCTTCAATGCTAATATTCAAATATTAGCACTTTTTACAAAAGACAATGATAAAATTATACCCATTAAAGTTAAATTAGATATCTTTAATTTGTTTCTAATTTGAAAATATTCACTTTTTTGTGCTTGATGGACAACAGAAACCAGAAGCGACAGAGGAAGATCACATTTTAGTATTTTGTGACCCAGATTAACATATTTTGGCCATATTGTTTCTATAATCCATGTTTAGAAAGGCTCACATTAACCTAAGCATGAATAATTTAATTTCTTGGTTTAATCCAAAAAATGTGGCTTCATTGGGTCAATAATTTTTATGTTTTCTTTACTGATTTTAGGTAACCAACAATCAGCACCAACAAATGGTAAGGGTATTTTTAATTTTAGGTAAATAATAAAATATGTTCAAAAACTTGTTAGAATATGGTCAACTAGAAATCTTGGCAGTTTGTTTTACACTAAAACATTATTGACACTGCATTACATAGTCCATAGTCCATAAAGTTCAACCCTTCCAAGTGAACCAAGAACATACAAACCTATACTGACCTATCCATACACTTACATACATACACCATAATAGAATATTGTAGAAATCTTGTCAGTTTGTTGCAGATTAAAACATCATTGACACTTCATTATATGATCTACTTCAAAGTTAACTTTCAAATATTAGCACTGTTTACCTTAGAACATCATGAGATTCTATCCATGAGAGGTAAATCAGATATCTTTCATTGGTTTCTAATTTGATAAGGTTCAGCTTTTTGTGCTAGATGGACATCAGAAACCAGAAGCAGGACAGGAGATAATATACACCTGTAAAAAGAAAGCGGTCTTGTAACATTATTAAAGGGCTATAATATATGACCAAATGGCTAGCTAGCACTTTGCCCCAGGCACACAAAATTGGTGGACATAGAGAATTGTTTGTATAAAACCTACTTTGCCCAAACTGTTTTTTCAGTTTGGGAAATACTTCTGATCACCTTTGGTACTCCTACCTCTGCTGATCACATTGATGGTATACCATCAGTTTGAACAACATTCCTACAAAACCCCCAGCTGCGCTAGCTCCACTCAATGTCCTGAAAGGTACTATCACCAAACTTATCACTAGGTCAATGGCTGCAAGTTTGGGCAATACAAAATTTGACACAAATGGCCTGAAGTCCTTTCCCAGCATTCAAAGTTTGGACTACCCAATGCTCAACTCTACACATACCTAGATATCTACAAACCAAATCATAGCAATAAGTCATCTCATGCAATTTGAGTAACAGTGCTAGTTAGCCTCAAACAAAAAGGAAGGAACAGATTCAGAACAGAGCCTACAACTATTTAACCATGAATTCCTGAAATATTGGCAGCAGGTAACTGTTTTTTATAGTGATGAGCTAATCTGTCCCGTTTTGCTTTGCTGTAAAATTCGCGAAACTACAAGAAAATTTGTGAAAAAAAAAATTCACTCAAAATTCACTCATCACTAGTTATTTATATATTAAAATGTTTCTTTCCTAAAAATGTTCCTTCAAGTATTTAGAAACTGATCTGTTTACCTAATCTGATACCCTTGTAAAACTGCTGGATTGTGTTTTACTGCTTTAAGCTTTCAAAAACCATTATGCTCTATGCTGTTGGGTTCCCATTCAAATCATGGCTTCTGGATTAATATCACATATAGGGAGAAAGTATTCATACCATTTTATTCCACACTAGAACTAAGGATTCAGGATTAACTCTTTAATGAGTATTACATAATGGTACAACTTGTAAAGAAATTAAAATAAAAGTTGGCCACTGTATACAACATTGTTTTTTGTTTAAGATGGAAAAGAGAAATTAGCAGCAGAGGGAAATCTATGTTAATATATCATGCTTTTGGGAAGAACAACAAATTCAACTCATATCAAATCCAAAGTGATTATAATCATTGGTCAGTGCTTAACAACTTAGCACCCCTAGTTATATTATTTCTCCTTTGATAAAGGTTTCCATAACCCAAAGTATAAATAGTGTATTTCTATTTATTTTTGCAAGTCTTGCAAGTATTTTTTCTTATATTCTTTCTTAGATGAGCAACAAAAATCAGATATACTGTAGATAAATTTTGCCTATTTCTGATAATGCAGAAATTGAAAAAAAAGTGTTATATTGTTAAATTGTTTAGCAATTGTAACTATATAAACATTCACACTTGTTTAATTTAGAATTTAGAACTGATGAATATTGATAATAAGATAATATTATTGTTCTAAAGTGTTAAAACCTTTGCCAAATAGAACGATTTACTCTATTTTAATATTACTAAGATCAGTTAAATTAGTCTCCAAATTATATTTATTTATGCAGATGAACAATAGAAACCTGCAATTTTTTTTGACCCAAAACCAACACTTTTTTTTAATTTGCTTTGTGTATTAGTAGTTGATTTGAGTCTTTGAATTTTTATTTTTACTTTAGAAGTGCAAAAACAAACAGCACCTACAGAATGTAAAAGCATGCTCCATGTTTAGGTAGTGGATGAGCTAGTCTTTTCCATATGTTATGATACAGATATATACATTTATGCAAAGTTTCTTTTTCAGTTTTGTTGTGTTTTTGTTTTGTGTTCAATGTGGCTTTGTATGGTCTGTTTTGTTTGCCCAATGGCAAAATGTAATTTGCCATTGGGCAATAAAGATTGCTTTATGTAAAAAAATTATTTTTTTTACAAAAAAGCATACCACTCTTGATAATATATTGTTTGCAGAATAAATTACAATTTATGAACTGTGGACTCTTCCACTCAGATGAAATTCCTGATAGCAGTACAACGACAACAAGGTAAACAAAACAGGCCATATAAAGCAGTAGTCTGCCTATTTATTTACATAAATTCTCATTTGTCCAATGGTATCTACTTTCTGGTAGCTCTTTTCATTCTACTGGGTAGTATGCATGTATTGAAATGCACTTTAGAAAAATATTTTTCTATGTTACTTTATTGTATTGCGTCTATTGCTTAGTGAAAACTATTTTTTGCAAAAAATCATATCATACTGTTGCCAATTGTAGAGCCTAATAAAATCTCCTGCAGTCCAAGTGATACCTATAAAGCATGGGAGGGCATTAAAGAGTGTAAAATGCTTCCAGTTCACAATTTCCACTATCTGTAATATAATCAGGAAATTTTAGTTAAGGTGAACTGTGAAAGTCAAAGCAAAATCTGCAAGACCTTTCAAAGCAACTACTCGTATGTTGGCCAGAAAGGCAAAGGTAAACCCTCAGATGACTGCAAATGACCTGCAGAAGGTTTGGCTGAACCATTCCAAGGTGTTTGTGTACCCTGCACAGGATTTAATAAAAGAAAACCTTGGGAACTGATAAACATGGGACTAGATCCATTATGCTTTGAGTTTTTGTGGCAGCCAGTGGCAGAGGAAACACTGTACACAATGTAGAGGGAAGAATGGGTTCCAGTAAATGTCAGCAAAGTCTGGATACCAATGTAATATGTTAGCCAAGAAGCTAAAGCTAGAAAGGAGAAGGCTTCTATAACAGGACAATAATACTACACATACCACAAAATCCACCATGCTACCAGCTACTTAAAAAAACACAAGCTGAAGGTTTGGAATGGCTCTTAAAATCCCCTGTCTTAAATATCATTAAAAATGTATGGGCACATTTTAAACATGCAAGACACTGGTCCAAGAAGATCTTTGATTAGAAGTGATCTGGAAAAAGCATTGGGCAAAAGTCCATATAATGAGAATTGAAAGACTTGAATGGATACTGAAGGCATTTATAAGTTGTAATCTGTGCCATTCCAAACATTTTCTGGCTTGCAAAGTACCATTTTGTCTATTTGAGATTCACAAGATGCATTACATTAAGATATAAGGGAGTATTTGAAGATGAGCAGCAACAATCAAAACCTTCAGCAGGTTAATGCACTAAACACTACTTTGTGAAAATAAATATTCTATATTTTGTTCATGTTAAAAGACAAATGGGCTGATTTTTCAAATATCGACCTAGGTAATCCTAAAGAGTAGTGATAACAAATGAAACAGGTTAACAGAAAAATGTGGTGTTTTGCTGTGAAGATTTTCCCCTCAAAAAACACTTCTGCATTAAAATACCGTTTTACTTCATTGCATTTAGTATAAGAAAAAAACTCCCATTTACTGTATATACTCAAGTATAAGCCTAATTTTTCATCACCCAAAATGTGCTGAAAAAGTCACCTTTGACTTATACTCGAGTCGGGTGCCATGGGTCCCTCCAGACTAGCACCCTCTGTCCTTTGTATGCAAATTAGGCCCCCCGCAACCAGACCCTCCAGTGCCCTGGCCCGCTTCCAAATTCATCTTCATCTACCATCCTCACCTGTCCCATTCTGCACTAGACATTGCACTTTATATTCTATATAAACTCTATACAATTTTGAAGGATTTTTACTGATTGAGCTAAGGGGGTAGTACTCTTAAGGTATCATTGTTGATACCATATTGTTTTTGTTGACCCTCTTCTCCACTTACAGAGCTAGTTTACTGTTTTTTTTTTTTATTTAAATAAACCATATTGAAACTTAGCAGTAGCTGCTGCATTTCCCACCCTAGGCTTATACTCAAGTCAATAAGTTTTTCCAGTTTTCTTAGGTAAAATTAGGTACCTCGGCTTATACTTGGATCGGCTTATGCTCGAGTATATACAGTACTTCAATGTATTTGGAAGAAAAACTCCTATTGACTAGTATGCATACATAAGAAAAATGTTCATTGACTTCAATGCATTTTGTATGAAAAAAAGCAGTGAAAAACACCCATTAACCTGAATGTGTTTTCAAAGAAAATTTCTGCATTTTCACTAATTTTTCACCAAAGCAAAGCAGAAGATTCTCTCCAGGGAATTTTATATATAAGGAGTGGCAAGGCAGTAAGGTTTAAGGCTACAAACAACAGTAGAAGTGGGGGTGCGGCTAAGCAGTTGCTGATAGAAGAGCAGATGCGTCAGGCAAGAATGGATAGAGACACAAGAGAAGAAATTTAATTAGGCGCAGAGGTGTTCATAAACTACTAACCAGTCTAACTATTCATATTCCCACTCTCTCTTCTTATCTTCCATTCTCTTTTGCTCTTCTTAATACCTACTCTGTTACTAACAAATCCACTTTCCTTCATGATCTGTTCTGCTCCAAATCTTTCACCTGTTGCCCTAACAGAGAATGATAATGCTACTGAGGCAGCTCTCTCTTATGGTGGTCACTCCTTATCTCATACTCTCCGCATTACTGGCTGTGGGCGAGGAGTGGGCATTTTGGTCTCCCCTCCTTGCCATTTTAAACTGATCTCTATACCTCCTACTTTTATTTCTGTTGAGGTGCATGCAGTTCAACTGAACCACTCTCTCTCTCTGTGGGCAGCAGTTGTTTACAGACCACCATCTACAAATCCTTGGCTATATTGCTCTATGGCTTTACATCCTGGCTCTCTTTTTCCTATGTTTGGACACCCCTGCAATTGTTTTGGGTGATTTCAGTTGCCATATAGATGACCCTTCTCAGTCCTGGCCATTTTGATTTCTCCATCTAACCACCTCCTTTGATCTCCAGCAGTGGACAAATACAGCCACCCATAAGGATGGTCATATTCTAGATCTGGTTTTTACCAGAGATCTAAACCTTTCAGCCAAGGCTGTTCATGTGTTTTTAATACACAATTGATCTTTTTTTTAAATAAAACTTGGTATTGCTGGTCTTTTTTGGATATTTAAATAATTTACCTTGCACCCAAAGTAAGAACTGAAGCAGAGTGCCACCCTGGGTTCGATATATATATATAAAATATATATAAAATTATTTTATTTTACTTTGGTAAAATTTACTCAGAAGGGTGCTAATGTATATATATTTCGAATGTTTTTATAGTTTGTATTTGTCTGTAAATGATAAATAAAGCCATCACCAGTGTATTTTTAAAAAAGGTATCTATTTTGCTCATATCAAGTGGCAGAAAAAGTAATGCATGATGCCAGTAGTAGATGCCATAGTATTTTCTGTAAATATACCCCTCAGTATAATTTGCTTTGGTTTTGTTTGGATTTGTTTACTTTTACATAAACGCTGTTATGCCAGTGTAAATTAATTCACTTATTCTTATATCTTTTACCAATGATTATAGATAAACAAAAACAGTCAACATCAACAGAAGGTAAGAGAATATATATATGGAATAATTCTCTTGCATACAGTTTAATATTGCACTGATCTGCAATGCTATAATATAAGTTGTCAAACTTACTCCTAAATTTAAATGATTTTAATGATGACAATATGCATTAGGTAAAGACCTAAATTCTATATTTTGATTAGATATTTTATTTATCACGACTGTTAATAACAACAGTAGTCAGCAGTGGCATTGCTTCCCCCAAGCCCACTATACACAGTGACACAGTGATTATTGCCCTCCCCAAGCCCACTATACACAGTGACACAGTGATTATTGCCCCCCAAGCCCACTATACACAGTGACACAGTGATTATTGCCCTCCCCAAGCCCACTATACACAGTGACAGACAATGATTATTTCCCCCCCAAGCCCACTATACACAGTGACAGTGATTACTGCCCCCCCCCAGCCCAATATACACAGTGACAAACAGTGATTATTGCCCCCCAAAGCACACTATACACAGTGACAGACCATAATTATTGCCCACCCAAGCCCACTATACACAGTGACAGACAGTGATTATTGGCCAATTTGTTAGGTAACCTTTAGTAATAGCAATCACTTACAGACTTCACAGTGATTTTCTAATGAGCACCATAACAAACATTTGTTTCATGTCCCCAAGATCTTTGCTGAAGGCCTGGGCTGCGCATATGAACAAAAGAGCATAATTCAGCTTTTTGCATTTAAAGGAGAAGGAAAGTCATCTTGGCATTTTACTGCCAATAGATTTGCCACATTAGTGCCACCTAGAATGCTATATTTATTCTGCAGAAAGCTTTACCATACCTGAGTAAAAAGCCCTAGAAGCTCCCTCTGTTTGTTTAAGACAGCTGCCATTTTAGCTTAGTCTTCATAGCTTCCTGCTGGTAGCTCAGATTACACATTCCTAAGGAAGGAGCAGTGAGTTTTATACATTCTTATGGGAGGGAGAAGCAGGAGTGAGGAGAGAACTGCACAGACTCTGGCCCTGGGAATGAAGATTTTTCTGAAAGAGGAATTCAGATACCAAAGAACATGTTTACAAAATAGGAGACAAGAAATCCTGTGTTTCTTTTGATAGAGGACTCAGTGCAGTGTTTCTGTGAGTGCTTATGGCTGTATTTATATACAGTAGACCTTTCTGAGAAAGTAGCACATACTCAAATAGTAGCCCAGGTTGAAGTAAGTAACAATCACTGGGGGGCAACTAATATATTGACACCTTTGAGGGACACACATTACACATTATTACACATTGTATTAGACTTTATCATTGATAAAGTTGTATCATTGATACAACTTAGATGAGCAACTACTATCAAGCACATAAATAATCAAGGGCACAGCTGACTTTTTTTCTCTAAATTGATTTTTAAAAATTCACCTAACAGAACAAATAGTAAAAAATAGCTAAATATTTCAGATTTGTTGGAAACACTTTATAGGGAATTGACAAGATACATTCAAAAGTTGTCTCATTTTTGAACCACAAATCAAGTCCTATTTACACAGAATATGTCAGTAATGTAAGTACAAAAAGAACTTAATATAAGGTTTATAGAAATATGCCATCTTGCAATTAACAGAGATAAAACAAAAGAGTCAATCTGGGAGAAAGAATCATAAGCCCAAGCATCTTCCAAGGGGGGCAGTTTTGGTTTGACCAGTCGCGGTTTTCTTCCCAAATAATAATGTAAGCAGCGTTTGATTTACGTTTGTATAATGTGTCATTATGTGCCAGAAAATCATAAATCTGGTAAGGCCTATCAATGAGCATAATTTTAAAATATTCAGATTTCATTAGCTATATAGTTACTTAGTTACATAAGGTTGAGAAAAGATCAGAGTCCTTCAGGTTCAACCTTTCCAAGTAAACTCAGCACCCACAACCTATACTGACCTATCTTAAAAACATTAACAGAATCTGCCATTACCACATCCCCCGGCTGGGCATTCCCCAACCTCACTGCCCTCACCGTGAGGAACCCCCTACCCAACATCCCCCTGGCTGGGCATTCCCCAACCTCACTGCCCTCACCGTGAGGAACCCCCTACCCAACATCCCCCGGCAGGGCATTCCCCAACCTCACTGCCCTCACCGTGAGGAACCCCCCACCCAACATCCCCAGGCAGGGCATTCCCCAACCTCACTGCCCTCACTGTGAGGAACCCCCTACCCAACATCCCCCGGCAGGGCATTCCCCAACCTCACTGCCCTCACCATGAGGAACCCCCTACCCAACATCCCCCGGCAGGGCATTACCCAACCTCACTGCCCTCACCGTGAGGAACCCCTACCCAACATCCCCCAGCAGGGCATTCCCCAACCCCCTCACAGCCCTCACCATGAGGAACCCCTACCCAACATCCCCCGGCAGGGCATTCCCCAACCTCACTGCCCTCACCGTGAGGAACCCCTACCCAACATCCCCCCGGCAGGGCATTCCCCAACCTCACTGCCCTCACCATGAGGAACCCCCTACCCAACATCCCCCCAGCTGGGCATTCCCCAACCTCACTGCCCTCACCGTGAGGAACCCCCTACCCAACATCCCCCGGCAGGGCATTCCCCAACCTCACTGCCCTCACCGTGAGGAACCCCCTACCCAACATCCCCCAGCAGGGCATTCCCCAACCTCACTGCCCTCACCGTGAGGAACCCCCTACCCAACATCCCCCAGCAGGGCATTCCCCAACCCCCTCACGGCCCTCACCATGAGGAACCCCCTACCCAACATCCCCCGGCAGGGCATTCCCCAACCTCACTGCCCTCACCGTGAGGAACCCCCTACCCAACATCCCCCAGCAGGGCATTCCCCAACCTCACTGCCCTCACCGTGAGAAACCCCCTACCCAACATCCCCCAGCAGGGCATTCCCCAACCCCCTCACGGCCCTCACCATGAGGAACCCCCTACCCAACATCCCCCGGCAGGGCATTCCCCAACCTCACTGCCCTCACCGTGAGAAACCCCTACCCAACATCCCCCAGCAGGGCATTCCCCAACCCCCTCACCGTGAGGAACCCCTACTCAACATCCCCCGACAGGGCATTCCCCAACCCCCTCACTGCCCTCACCATGAGGAACCCCCTACCCAACATCCCCCGGAAGGGCATTCCCCAACCTCACTGCCCTCACCGTGAGGAACCCCCTACCCAACATCCCCCCGGCAGGGCATTCCCCAACCCCCTCACTGCCCTCACCATGAGGAACCCCCTACCCAACATCCCCCAGCAGGGCATTCCCCAACCTCACTGCCCTCACCGGAGGAGCCCCCTACCCAACATCCCCCGGCAGGGCATTCCCCAACCCCCTCACTGCCCTCACCGTGAGGAACCCCCTACCCAACATCCCCCGGCAGGGCATTCCCCAACCCCCTCACTGCCCTCACCGTGAGGAACCCCCTATGCTGCTTCAAATGAAAGTTCTGTTCCTCTAATCTAAAGGGGTGGTTTCTGGTGCACTGGTCATTTTTATAATCCCCTCTAATGAATTTGTACAGAGTAATCATGTCCCCTAGCAAGTGCCTTGACAGTCCAACCTCGTAGTTTAAATCTTCCATACCCTTTAACAGTTTAGATGCAGTCTCAGCACCCTCTCCATATACTATATACTTTTGGCTACACAATATTGTCCTATTAATATAGAGAAAGGCCTAAAATCAATGAAGAATTAATGGGATTTACATATTAAAATAATTTGTTATAGATATTTGTTATTGCGCTGGAAATTTTTTTGCCCATTTTGCAAAAAAATCCACCACTTGTGAAACATGGCAATTCCCCTTGAATTTATGCCTTCCAAATTATTTCGCCCATCACTAAAAATAATTACATTGTGTAAATTATTCCTTCTTTTTCTATAATAATAAAACAGTACCTGTACTTGATCCCAACTAAGATATAATTACCCCTTATTGGGGCAGAACAGCCCTATTGGGTTTATTTAATGGTTAAATGATTCCCTTTTCTCTGTAATAATATAACAGTACCTGTACTTGATCCCAACTAAGATATAATTACCCCTTATTGGGGGCAGAACAGCCCTATTGGGTTTATTTAATGGTTAAATGATTCCCTTTTCTCTGTAATAATAAAACAGTACCTGTACTTGATCCCAACTAAGATATAATTACCCCTTATTGGGGGCAGAACAGCCCTATTGGGTTTATTTAATGGTTAAATGATTCCCTTTTCTCTGTAATAATATAACAGTACCTGTACTTGATCCCAACTAAGATATAATTACCCCTTATTGGGGGCAGAACAGCCCTATTGGGTTTATTTAATGGTTAAATGATTCCCTTTTCTCTGTAATAATAAAACAGTACCTGTACTTGATCCCAACTAAGATATAATTACCCCTTATTGGGGCAGAACAGCCCTATTGGGTTTATTTCATGGTTAAATGATTCCCTTTTCTCTGTAATAATAAAACAGTACCTGTACTTGATCCCAACTAAGATATAATTACCCCTTATTGGGGCAGAACAGCCCTATTGGGTTTATTTCATGGTTAAATGATTCCCTTTTCTCTGTAATAATAAAGCAGTACCTGTACTTGATCCCAACTAAGATATAATTACCCCTTATTGGGGGCAGAACAGCCCTATTGGGTTTATTTCATGGTTAAATGATTCCCTTTTCTCTGTAATAATAAAACAGTACCTGTAATTGATCCCAACTAAGAGATCATTAATCTATATTGGTAGCTAAAAAATCCAATGTTTAAATGATTTTTAGAAGACTTAAGGTATGGTGATCCAAATTATAGAAGGATCCCTTATCCAGAAAACTCCAGGTCCCGAGCATTGTGTATAATAGATTTCATACCTGAATCATAGAAATAACTAACTGTCTCTGTAAGTTCATCACACGACGTATCATCACGTTCCGTGTATAGGTCAGTTAAATTGATTTATAACAAACTAATTTGTACAAACAGGTTTTACATATTATATCTAGACACTTTAGGACAATACCACATTGAGGGGTTTCTTGGCCAGCAAATAAACACAGGCCAAGGATCCATCCCTGTGCTGGAAAAAGCTTTTGGTTGTGCCTGAACCCTGAGCCATTTTGCTGGCCTGGTTGCTCATGGAATCTAATATATATATATTGTGTATGGAATGTTATGTATGAGTGCATTGCTCTGCAGGTCTTTTTCAACAAAACCAAAGTATAAACCAAACAGTCTGTGTGATTTGTTCCTTTGAGAAAGGTCATGGTCAGTGAGAGAAATGTTGGGTCTTTGAACCAACAGATACACCGAGACATTTGACTTATTTTTAATGGTGTGCTCCTCTTTGTATTCTATATCTAGATTATATATATTTATATCTGTGTGTGCGTGTGAAGACTGAAATGTGGAAACAGCAAATAACAAGCCCTGTAACTGTCTTACTTCATATTAAAAAAAAAAAAATATATATATATATATATTTTTTCTTTTTATTATTATTTTTTTTTAATTTTATCAGGGGTTAGGTAGCTGGGACCTGATTTCTGGGGGTAAAGCAGCCCTTGGCACAATTACAACACATGAGAGCGTAGTCTCTTTAAGGCAGTTTATTTTTCACTTGGCATCAAAATGGCAAAACAGTTCCAAAATAAAATCCTTGCCGCTTAATGGGCTCTAACTAACACGTTAGTTGTCCTAACTAACCAGGAGCAGGCCTACCGCCTGTCTCCCACACAGAGAGAAGAAAAATCAATGTTCAAACCTTGTAGTGGTTTCAAAACTCTCTGTAAGCTCATACAGGCAGCTTCCCTGTGTCTTTCCCCCAGACTGCAGCTTTCTACTTTGGCCCAGGCTGCCTTGTAATTAGCCAGCTGAGAAGCCTCAGGCAGACCCACAACATCCGGGCCGGACCACTAGTCCCGGAACCATTCTCTTAGGAACCTGGGACATATATAAGCTCTGTCCTGGACTTTCCCAGGTATCCTGACAGTGACTTTACCACAAAATATATATATACTGTATATATATATATATACATACACAAAGGATGGCACACCGCTACATAACATACTTCGAGTGCTTGGTAAAGGGTTCCAATAGTATAAAAAAGACCAGCAACTCCGGGATTTCTTGTGAAAAATCAAAACATAAACTGTTTATGCTACTTTGAATATATGTTTTGATTTTTCACAAGAAATCACGGAGTCGCTGGTCTTTTTTATACTATATATATATATATACAAAATCAAAAATACAGATGCACACCAGGTATTTTTAGTAAGAGAAAAACTTAACTTTTAATTAGCATCCTTAAAAAGAAAATAGCTTTTTAAGGATGCTAATTAAAAGTTAAGTTTTCCTCTTACTAAAAATGCCTGGTGTGCATCTGTATTTTTGATTTTGTGTATTGCAGAGCTTGGATAGCACCCAGGTTTAATGCTTTTTTGCTTTTCTGTTTTTTTTGTTTGGTGTGCTTGAACTTTCAGGCTTTATATATATATATATTATACAAAAAAAGGAAAGTCATACTCATCACTAAATTTTAAACCATTAGGTGGGGGTATAATAAGGCTTGCACTCCGCACTTGGCCATTTTCAATACAAATAGGGCATTAAGACTTTCTGTGCATTAAGCTACCGAGCAATGCCCTCCCCAAAAACAGGGATTGTTTGTCCATATATTGCAATATATTCAAGCTGGTCAACTATGTCACACTCACCCCGGTCTGGCCTGTCCTACACTCACTCACCCCCGGTCTGGCCTGTCCTACACTCACTCACCCCCGGTCTGGCCTGTCCTACACTCACTCACCCCCGGTCTGGCCTGTCCTACACTCACTCACCCCCGGTCTGGCCTGTCCTACACTCACTCACCCCCGGTCTGGCCTGTCCTACACTCACTCACCCCCGGTCTGGCCAGTCCTACACTCACTCACCCCCCGGTCTGGCCTGTCCTACACTCACTCACCCCCAGTCTGGCCTGTCCTACACTCACTCACCCCCCGGTCTGGCCTGTCCTACACTCACTCACCCCCGGTCTGGCCTGTCCTACACTCACTCACCCCCGGTCTGGCCTGTCCTACACTCACTCACCCCCGGTCTGGCCTGTCCTACACTCACTCACCCCCGGTCTGGCCTGTCCTACACTCACTCACCCCCGGTCTGGCCTGTCCTACACTCACTCACCCACCCCCGGTCTGGCCTGTCCTACACTCACTCACCCCCGGTCTGGCCTGTCCTACACTCACTCACCCACCCCCGGTCTGGCCTGTCCTACACTCACTCACCCCCGGTCTGGCCTGTCCTACACTCACTCACCCCCGGTCTGGCCTGTCCTACACTCACCCCCGGTCTGGCCTGTCCTACACTCACTCACCCCCTGTCTGGCCTGTCCTACACTCATTCACCCCTGGCCTGGCCAGTCCTACGCTCACTCACCTCTGGTCTGGCCAGTCCTACGCTCACTCACCCCCGGTCTGGCCAGTCCTACACTCACTCACCCCCGGTCTGGCCAGTCCTACACTCACTCACCCCCGGTCTGGCCAGTCCTGCACTCACTCACCCCCAGTCTGGTCTGTCCTACACTCACTCACCCCCGGTCTGGCCAGTCCTACACTCACTCACCCCCGGTCTGGCCTGTCCTGCACTCACTCACCCCCAGTTTGGCCTGTCCTACACTCACTCACCCCCAGTCTGGCCAGTCCTACACTCACTCACCCCCAGTCTGGCCTGTCCTACACTCACTCACCCCCAGTCTGGCCTGTCCTACACTCACTCACCCCCAGTCTGGCCTGTCCTACGCTCACTCACCCCCAGTCTGGCCAGTCCTATGCTCACTCACCCCCGTTCTCGCCAGTCCTGCACTCACTCACCCCCGTTCTGGCCAGTCCTGCACTCACTCACCCCCGGTCTGGCCAGTCCTGCACTCACTCACCCCTGGTCTGGTCAGTCCTACACTCACCCACCCCCGGTCTGGCCAGTCCTACACTCACTCACCCCCGGTCTGGCCAGTCCTACACTCACTCACCCCCGGTCTGGCCAGTCCTACACTCACTCACCCCCGGTCTGGCCTGTCCTACACTCACTCACCCCCGGTCTGGCCTGTCCTACACTCACTCACCCCCGGTCTGGCCAGTCCTACACTCACTCACCCCCGGTCTGGCCTGTCCTACACTCACTCACCCCCAGTCTGGCCTGTCCTACACTCACTCACCCCCGGTCTGGCCAGTCCTACACTCACTTTCATCTGATTCATGAAGAATCCCACTGCTTTATTAAACATTCTACATAGGGGCCAAGTCTCACCTACAATCCATCTGCCACCCCCCCCAAGGCTAAAGTAGAATTCTAAACAGTGCCTACTTTCTGACCTAGGGTTGGCACCTGTCTGGTTTTGATTCAAACAACCCCTATTTTAATGGGGCTAAACATGGGAGATAAGAGATGGCTTTCCTGTAAATGCAGAGTTTTCTGGATAATGAGGGTCCAGATAATGGATCCCTGGAAAATTGTTTCATACTCTGCAAGAGGTGATTTTGCACACCTCATATGACTTCAGTTTGATGTGCAATCTATTTAGTTCGTCTTCACAAAATGTTGTTTTTTAGCTTGTTTGTTCATTGCTATTTATTCAAGCAGCTTACTCTGCTAGTCTATGCACATTTAACAAGCATATGTTTTAATATAGATTGATATGGATGAAAATTTATTTTTTATTATTTCAGTATTTCTATATTTTTCTTGCAGGTCTTCAGTGCAAAGACGCTTAAATAACACTTGGATACAGACATATTTTCAGCATATTACTTATCTTTAATACAGTTTATTGTATAGGATTGTATTTGTTTTGTGTTAGTGCTAGAACACTAATAAAATAGTTTCCCACATGTGCTCACTGTGTATTTTTTTCAAGGTTAATTATCATTAAGATATAGAGTGGAAAGATACACTTACATTTACAATCTAATCTTGAGACAGGAAGATCGGTCACTGACCCATGGAGCTAGCAATCTAAAAAGAAAACAAAAACAATTTTTCAGTTCTAAAATATTTTTTGACATGGTTGCAGAAAATAATCATTTTCCCCAGAGCATAGATAAATTCTATACAAATATTTTACAAGTAGAGTTGTACATATTAATACATAGAAGACTACAAAGGACCTTTAGATCTAATGTCTCTATTATCTCATTTGATGGACATCTGATTATCTGGAACTGCTAATGAATGATATTCAATCAACTTGATGGGGATATATTTGGACCTGCTACCTTTCATTTGATTTTATTGATGATCTGTTCTGTTTTCTTTAAAAATCTGAATTATCCTTCAAGATAAATGATCACAGTAGGACTCACAAGGCTTTTGAAAATTTTTTGGAAGTGTTACAGCTCGTGTCAAATTGAAACCAGAAGCTGAAAAAGCACTGTTTCCATATTCAGGAGAATAATATGTGCTGCATCCACCTCTATGTAGGCAAAATGTATAGTCAACGTGCTGGTACAGCTGAGAAATAAAGAAATTAGTAACCCAGCTCTGAGGTGTAAGGATGTATGTTTCTGGGGTCGAATAAACATATTCATAAATATCACCATTTTCAATTTGCAATAGATTCTGCTTGATTATTGCAAAAAAAAAAAAAAAAAAGGCGATGAATGGTGTTAGATTACAAGTATTTAATAAATACAGGTATGGGATCCGTTATCCGGAAACTCAATATCTAAATTACGGAAAGCCTGTCTCCCATAGACTCAATTTTAATCAAATAATTCAGATTTTTAAAAATGATTCTTTTTTTCTCTGTAAAAATAAAACAGTGCTTTGTATTTGATCCCAACTAAGATATAATTACCCTTTATTGGGGGCAGAACAGCCCTATTGGGTTTATTTAATGGTTAAATGATTCCCTTTTCTCTGTAATAATAAAACAGTACCTGTACTTGATCCCAACTAAGATATAATTACCCCTTATTGGGGCAGAACAGCCCTATTGGGTTTATTTCATGGTTAAATGATTCCCTTTTCTCTGTAATAATAAAACAGTACCTGTACTTGATCCCAACTAAGATATAATTACCCCTTATTGGGGGCAGAACAGCCCTATTGGGTTTATTTCATGGTTAAATGATTCCCTTTTCTCTGTAATAATAAAACAGTACCTGTACTTGATCCCAACTAAGATATAATTACCCCTTATTGGGGGCAGAACAGCCCTATTGGGTTTATTTAATGGTTAAATGATTCCCTTTTCTCTGTAATAATAAAACAGTACCTGTACTTGATCCCAACTAAGATATAATTACCCCTTATTGGGGGCAGAACAGCCCTATTGGGTTTATTTAATGGTTAAATGATTCCCTTTTCTCTGTAATAATAAAACAGTACCTGTACTTGATCCCAACTAAGATATAATTACCCCTTATTGGGGGCAGAACAGCCCTATTGGGTTTATTTAATGGTTAAATGATTCCCCTTTCTCTGTAATAATAAAACAGTACCTGTACTTGATCCCAACTAAGATATAATTAATCCTTACTGGATGTAAAATAAACCTATTGGGTTTAATTCATTTTCTATTGATTTCTTAGTAGACTTAAGGTATGAGGATCCAAATTATGGAAAGACCCCTTATCCGGAATACCCTTGGTCCTGAGCATTCTAGATAATGGGTCCTATACCTGTACCACTTTTAGTCTACATTCTTTTATTCTACAAAGGAGAAGGAAAGGCTAAATCACTCTTGGGTACCAAATGTTAGGAGCACTTGCCAGGGGGTTCAGGTAAGCAATTGCAATCACTGGGGGGGGGGGGTCCTTAACATTTTGGCACCCCCCAGTGATTGCAACTTTCTTTCTCATTTATTGCATTTACTGGATTTGCTTGCATGAATATTTATAAATCAGCCCACAAGTGACAAATGGTAATTTCTTTTGACTCATTTTTCTTCTTTAGACAGACTATTAACAGAGATGTATAATATGCAACATAAAAAAATATATAAATATATATATATTTTATGATAAAACTGACAACTTTACCATAAATTAACATAATTAAACTTCCTTAATCCTTATTTAGTCAGGAAAAGTTGTTTAGGATTTACTCTTCTGGTTTATCTTCCTATCAGAGTAGGAAAGTTGCTGTTTATATTATATTATATATTAAAATTGATAGTTTTTTAAAAAATTATTGCATTATGAATTAATATTAAAATATTATTGTATGTGGGGCTGCTTGAATGTGAACTGGCTCCAAGCTGTCTGTTCTGTTATATAACCCACATGTTTGTTTATACAGAGGAAAAGGGAATCACACAGGAACATGAGCTTATGCTGTTGTGTTGTGTTAGTATTATGACAATAACATATGTATTGTATGCTGTAACTCAACATCAGAATTAAAACAGGACAAATGGGGTTTAACTTTCTGAATTAAATAAATCATTTGGAAAATACATTCCATCCATATTTTTGCAACAGAAAAAGGAGGCAGATACTGTGTATTGTCAGCTAATATGCCTTTGTGGTAGTTATTATGACGGTAAAACTTCCAGATTATGTGTGTCAGCTTAGAGATGCATCAGGGTAGGATGGGGGTGTGAGCTAAGTTACAAGGAGAACAAAAGTCGAGTATAAAATGTACAGTAGTAGTATAGTATAGTTCCCCCATGTTAAACTGCACCCTTCCAATGAATGTATGTATGTATATGTATGTATAACTTTATTTATAAAGCGCCACAAAGGTACGCAGTGCTGTACAATCTTACAATATACACAATTACACACTGGGAGGACAAGTGTTCTAATAAATACAATAAATAAGTACAAATACACAGGGGGTAAGTGCCATGGGGTATGAGACACAGTAGGAAGGAGGTCCCTGCCCCGTAGAGCTTACAATCTAAGTGGTTGGGTAACATACAGGCACAAACTGGAAGGTAAGAGGCACCAGGTATGGGCATTTGCCCTTAAGCACAGGACTGGGCAAAATAATGTTTTAGTGCTCCAGAAGGGATAGAGTTCCAGAGGGAAGGAGCAGAAAGATAGAAAGGTTTAAGACGAGAGAGTACAGTGGGTGTGGATGGTGTAAAAAGAGACTCTGAGAGGAGCGGAGGAGATGACAAGGACGTGCAGAGCTACCCCATATATTTCCAAAATTCAGAGTAGCTCTGCAGGGTTGGCACGCACCATATTGCACTGCTTAATAATCTCTCTGAATTGTGCAGTAATAGATGTTATGGATTAGGCTTTAACTGCCACACCGGGTTGTAGGCAGGTTGTACTTAAAAGATCATCTAATCCCAGGACTGGCCTTCATTTATTCCATTTATAACCTTAAAACTCATCCCTCACCCTGTAGCCAACAGCTCAGGTTAAAAGGGCTTAATGAAATATCACCCGTATGTGTGGAAGGTCACCTAGCATAATTTAGGGTAGTTTAAGGGACCTGTGCACTTACCAACTGTGTCCTCTCTCTTAGTTCTGCACTTTGATGGAAGGGATGGGTCTTCATAAATAAAGATGGGTCTTCATAAATGAGGCACAGTGACTTTTCTTACAGTAAGGCTCATTCTGTGGTTACAGAAAATTCTCTTTATTGCTGGAGTGATAATAAGAATAAAAAACTTAATTTCAGAGATGGCTATAAGAGCTGAAATTCATAACTCAGAGAATACACACATACAAGGACAACACTTTTAACTAAGATTTTACATTAAAGTAAATACACTGAAATGGAGCACTGTCAAAAAAAAGCTGCCAGGAAAAAATCTTAGCCTGCCAATGCATGGGATTAAGTAGACATGTTAATAAACTAAATAAAAATGTTATGCCAAATACAGTCCTCGCAACTCCTGACCAAAATGAAATACAAAAGAACACTGAAGAGCTCTTGTAAGAAGGTAAACCTGAAAAGTGCAATTTCATCTGAAATAAACTCTTATTTCAGTAAAAAGCTAATTATATTGATTTATTTATTTATATAAGGTTGGCTTTTGAATCATTTGCTGTCCATTTTGCCTCTCCTGGTCTCCATTTTATATAAAATTGTGTGATTCATTGGAACCCCAACTGTGAGCCAGACCTGATCCTCAACATTAGCTGTGGATCTCCTGTAGCTGAAGAGTAGGGGCTGTTATAGCAGCAAAGGAAAGGGTAATTTGCTATAAAAAAAAAAATCCCTTTGGTTTTGGCACGAGAAATTGGACAGGCAGGTGTTTCGGCCATATGGAGGCCATATGGAGGCCGTTTTTTTTTTTTTTTTTTTTAAAGTGGAAATTTTTTTCCCATGATCTTGTTTTTTACTCAACCACTAGCTTATGGTATTTAAAAATAAACAACCAAAACTTAGACAAAAAATGAAATTGTTCTACACATTTTCTTGGGACTCTTCTAAGTTTTTCTTTGATAAATCACCAGTATTCAAGCTTGAAAGACTATTCTTGATTACATTCACTTTTTGCCATGCTTTCTTGGCAAAAAAATGGAATCTTGAATTTTGATTAATTGCCACCATACTGTATGAGCCCAGTGGCACTTACAGTTATTCCAGGCCTTATGTGAGAGCGGTAATGGTCATTTCACAGAGGAGCAAAATTACCAAAGGTTTTTAGAACTCACCACTAGTGATGAGCTAATTTCTTCAGCAGGCGTGGATTTGCAGCTAATTTCTGCAGATTGCCATTGGCAAAGTGTTTTGCAAAACTTACTCAAAAATTTGCTGGGGAAAAATTAGTTACGAGGCAAAAAAAAGTCACAATTGCGTCAAATTGGGTCACATCAAAATAGGCGCGATCCATGAAAAAATGTTTCGTAGATTTTTTTGCCGTTTCGCGAATTTTACGGCAAAACAAAATGGGACAGATTTGCTCATCACTACTCACCACATTCTGCCAGAGTGAAATTCTGCCTCTCTAGAGATCACCCTAGAAAAATCCTTTACAAAGGAATGAAAAGGTTTATTTTCTCTAGCAGACTGTGGCGATCTCAAATCTACCTTTTTTTTTAAAATATGCCCCCAAATATGTAGTACAGGTATTGGATCCCTTATCCAGAAACCCGTTATCTAGAAAGTTCTGAATTACGGAAAAGTCATCTCCCATTGACTCCATTATAAGCAAATAATTCTAATTTTTAAAAATGATTTCCCTTTTATCTGTAATAATAAAACAGTACCTGTACTTGATCCCAACTAAGATATAATTACCCCTTATTGGGGCAGAACAGCCCTATTGGGTTTATTTAATGGTTAAATGATTCCCTTTTCTCTGTAATAATAAAACAGTACCTGTACTTGATCCCAACTAAGATATAATTACCCCTTATTGGGGGCAGAACAGCCCTATTGGGTTTATTTAATGGTTAAATTATTCCCTTTTCTCTGTAATAATAAAACAGTACCTGTACTTGATCCCAACTAAGATATAATTACCCCTTATTGGGGCAGAACAGCCCTATTGGGTTTATTTCATGGTTAAATGATTCCCTTTTCTCTGTAATAATAAAACAGTACCTGTACTTGATCCCAACTAAGATATAATTACCCCTTATTGGGGGCAGAACAGCCCTATTGGGTTTATTCAATATTTAAATGATTGTTAGCAGATGTAAGGTATGGAGATGCAAATTACGGAAAGATCCATTATCTGGAAAACCCCAGGTCCCAAGCATTCTGGATAACAGAATTGCAAATTGGTGAAGTGCTTCGCTTCGTATCGTACAAGCCTTTCTTTGTAAATATCAAGCAGACAAGATTCATTTCCAGTGAGTTTCACATGAAGTAAACTTTTCCCCCAAAGTTTGGATAATAGGAATTATTTTTAATACAATTTACATTGCTTTTATTAACTGGGTGCAGCTCACACAGAGTACATAAAATGCAGTCTGAATGTGTAGCCTGTATAAAGAAGATATAACAGAAAAGTGTCCACATTCATATAGTGTAAAGTATATTAATATCTTCATTTAATGTTTCACTTGGCTGTAATCCAGGTCCTTTAATTAACAGTGAATGTCTTTTCCCACACAGGGTTTTGACTCTAAATTATTTTTTATAATTTTTATCATGTGTTATCATTAGTGAGACCAAGTAGACCTTGGGATTGGATTCTCAGGTGGGCCCCAGGAACCCCAGACTGACACTGCTTGACCTTGCAGGTCAAAAAAGGCAAAAGACTTCTACGTTCTCTATAAACAGTTAAAGGCAAGGGGAGGTATTGCTCAATGACTGTGAAACCCTTAGGTGAATAACAGAGAATTAGATACCCCTTCTTGAAGCAATGATAATAATTCACATATAAATACAAATACAGGGACAGGGCAAGAATTAGGGATGCACCGAACCCATTTTTTTGGGTTGGGCCAAACCCCTGAACCCAACCCCGCAGGATTCAGCCAAATCCTTAACTGAATCTGAATCCTAATTAGCATATGCTGATTAGGCTGATCAAATTTTTTTCACTGCCCATTTAACCCTTTCCGAATCCTAATTAGTATATGCTAATTTATGCTAATTAGGATTCAGATTCGGTTTCGCTGGGTCCGGATATCTGGCCGAAACCGAATCCTTAAAAAAAAGCCGGGATTCGGCCAAATCACAAACCGAATACAGAATTTGGTGCATCCCTAGCAAGAATTGTGACATGGTACAGCAACATTTTTTTAGACCACACTATGAATATATAGATAGTTAGGAATACTGTATATAGATAGTTAGGAATCATGAACTACCAAGTACTTTGTGAAAGCAGCTTGTCACAGAGGAAGTCTGAAGGATCTTAGCCTAACCTACACCTCCCACAAAGTGAAAAGTCAATGAGGGTAAGAACAGGACTGCCACTAGGGAAGGAGTAGCATGAGTACCAAAAATAACCAGGCATCACAAATCAGCAGGCAAGAAGCAATGTCAAACTGGCAAATTTGTTGGTCCAGGCAGCAGAGAATGAGAGTCAGGAGTCAGGCCAAGGGTCAGAAACACAAGGATCAGGCAGGAATACAAGGCTCAGCATTAGGCACAATAGCAGTGGTCACTTCACAAAGTTAATAGGCTACTGCATCCTGACATGCATCCAAGAAAGAATGTGCACATGATAGCCAGAGGACAAGATATTGTAGGTAACCCCTAGAAATTCTGGAGACAAAAATAACCTGGACCTCAAATTCTTCTGTCTCTCAATAATAGTTTTAGGCGGAGAAACTGTATGACCAGTAAAATGATTCTGCACCACTGGTTTAATGACTGAGATATGGAAAACTGGATGGATTCAAAGATTCTTAGGTACTTCAGCTTAAAGGAAACTGCATTAACTTGTCAAATAATAGGGAAAGGTCCCAGATATTTTTGTCCAAATTATAAGTAGACTAGATCACCCACTTAAAAAAATGCTGGGATTCTCCTGTGTTTAATTAGAATAGATCTGTTAAAGAACCTTAAAGTTCTCAGTCAAAAATGAAAGTCTATCTTGGACTGCTGGGACAGGGACCTCAGGCAGGGAGACTGGATGAAAGCTGAAGTTAGAAAAAAATGGTGTCTGTTGAGTACAAGAATGAATGGAGTTATTATAAGAAGCTCAATTGTCCTGCATATATAAAGAAAAGCATTGGATATATTGCTCAAGATTCTGTTTAGTCCATTTAGTCTGTCCATTAGTTTGAAGATGGAAAGCCATTGATAAAGAAGGTTGGGTGTGAAGACCATGACCAAGAGACTTCCAGAAAACTGAAGACCACAGTCAGAAATGATTTCTTTGGGAAAATCATGAAGAAAGAATATATCTCTGATGAAAACTTCAGTGGTAGCAGCAGCAGAAGGTAATAAACTTAAAGGGATAAAATGTGCCATCTTAGAGAGGCTATCCACTACCACAAAAATTGTGTTAAAGCCAGAGAAGAGCAGACGATCCAGAACAAAATCAACTAAAATACTCCCCCAAGGCCTCTTAGGAATGGGAAATGGATGAAGCAGGCCTTAAGGATGTGAATGTGAGCCTTTGAATAGGGCACAAGTGCCACACAAGAGAACACACTGTTGACAATCCTTAACAATATCAGGCCAGAAGAAATAAGGTTTTGCAAATATAAAGTTTTGCTTTTACATTTTTGATCCAGGTCTGAAAGTTACATAAAAAAATTAAATCTTAATAAGCTAGATGGGCACTATTCTTTTCGAGGGCTTAGGCTCTTGGCTGTGCACAAATATTACAGGTTCTTGTGATCAGAATAAACCAAGATAAGATGATTCACCACTTCAAGAAGATGGCACCACTCTTCGAAGGCGGATTAAATAACAAGCAGCTCCCAAACCCCCACATTGTAGTTTTGTTCAGACTGAGAAAGGTTTCTGGAGAAAAAAGCAGTTGGAGGTAGGAGACCACGATTAAGGGATCTTTGAGAACAGCCTTTATTGCAGTTTCAGAAGCATCCACCACTAGAATACGATGAGAAGGGTCAGGGTGTTTGAGAATAGGTGCAGAGATGAATCAACTTAGGTTTACTTGACCCTGCTGGAACTCATGCAGGAAGTTATTGCTCCCAGTATCAAATTGGCCAAACCATCAGATCAGTAGAATATCAATCTTGTCTTTTTGTCCAGTAATTTCCCACATGCATCAGCTAAAGAACACTGATTTATCAGGTGAACCATATAATACTAAGCAATCAGTCATGTGCTTTTGGATCAGTCTATAAGAATGGCATTCTGACAATAGACATGGAGCAATAATTTGTATTTGGATAAAAGCTGCTCATCTGGAAAGAGCCTAATGTGGTATGACCATTTAAGCCCCCAATATTTCATAAATGTACAGCAGGAATCCCCAACCTTTCTTACTTGTGAGCCACAGTCAAATGTAAAAAGACTTGGGGAGCAACACAAGCACCATAAAAGTTCATAGAGGTGCCAAATAAGGGCTGTGATTGGCTATTAGGCAGCCTCTATGCACCCAATCAGCTTACAGGGGGCTTTATTTGGTAGGAAATCTTGTTTTTATTCAACCAAAACTTGCCCCCAAGTCAGGGATTCAAAAATAACTCCCTGGTTTGGGGGCACTGAGAGCAACATCCAAGGGGTTGGGGATCATGATATACAGTAACAGCACATACTGTCTCTTTAATGACTAATCTAATTAAAAAACCAGGATGCTGCCTTACCGTTCTGTGGTTTTTCAAAATAATAATTTACGCATGTTTGATTTTCATTATCTTGTTTGTGCATGATTCATTGCAAATACCTCTGAGCCAACGAATGGCCTTTCCACTATGTACACATAACAGAAGCATATAAAAAGGGGTTCTAATGTGTATGCTATTGCAGTAGTTCGGAAAATATGGCTACAATGGAGCGTAAGCTTCATTGTATTGCTATTCTTCTTTTAATTTTAGGGTTTGTCCAGGCTGAAGGTAAGAAGAGATTCATATACTTTTAAGTATAGCCTAACATTTCAAACAATATGTATTTGTCGAGCATCTAATATAGTTATATATAATCATATCAAATGTTAATGACTTCTTTGCACAAACACAAATGATCAGTTAGGTTTTAAAGCATCATAGATTGACCTAGGTACCCCCAGCACTGTGGAAACTATTGTTCCCAGCATCCTCCTGTTTATGTGTGAACCCATAACCACTTTTTCCATAGGTCAAAAACTAAAAATCCCCACCTAGGTATAGTTTTAGGCTACTTCAGTACCCATCAGTGCCAAATTGTTATTTATCTATTTTTTGTTCAACTTGTGTCATGAACTTAATGGGACCAGACATTTTTAATTAGAAAGGGCACACAAAACCTCCCAAAAATATAATTTAATATAAGTTTAATAGTAACTTAAATATCTAGTACATTTAGTAATCTAGTAATTTTCATTTGTTTTATGAAAGTTCTCTTTCAAATAGGACAGGGATATAATTAAAATATTTAGATAGAGATTCATAGTTTATAGTGTACATACTGAACCGCATGTCAAACAGAGCCCGTATTTAGTGATGACCAACGACCACCTTAAACAGGAATAAAATGAGCACAAAAATATCCCCCGTGTAAAAGTAGGGCTTACACTTAATGAAAGGGGTTGTTCATCTAAAATTAACTTTTAGTATGATTTAATCTGATATTCTGAGACCATTTATTGATTTATTTACCTTTTTGTTCAGAAGCTCTCCAGTTTGGAATTTCAGTGGTTATCTGGTTGCCAGTGTCTAATTGGGCAATTGGGCAACTTGGCCATTCTTTGAATAAGAGACTAAAAGATGAATAGGAAAAAGCCTAAATAGAAAGATAAGTACAGGTATGGGATCTGTTATCCGGAAACCTGTTATCCAGAAATCTCTGAATTATGGAAAGTCCATCTTCTATAGTACCTGTACTTGATCCCAACTAAGATATAATTACCCCTTATTGGAGGCAGAACAGCCCTATTGGGTTTATTTCATGGTTAAATGATTCCCTTTTCTCTGTAATAATAAAACAGTACCTGTACTTGATCCCAACTAAGATATAATTACCCCTTATTGGGGGCAGAACAGTCCTATTGGGTTTATTTCATGGTTAAATGATTCCCTTTTCTCTGTAATAATAAAACAGTACCTGTACTTGATCCCAACTAAGATATAATTACCCCTTATTGGGTCAGAATAGCCCTATTGGGTTTATTTCATGGTTAAATGATTCCCTTTTCTCTGTAATAATAAAACAGTACCTGTACTTAATCCCAACTAAGATATAATTACCCCTTATTGGGGGCAGAACAGCCCTATTGGGTTTATTTCATGGTTAAATGATTCCCTTTTCTCTGTAATAATAAAACAGTACCTGTACTTAATCCCAACTAAGATATAATTACCCCTTATTGGGGCAGAATAGCCCTATTGGGTTTATTTAATGGTTAAATGATTCCCTTTTCTCTGTAATAATAAAACAGTACCTGTACTTGATCCCAACTAAGATATAATTACCCCTTATTGGGGCAGAATAGCCCTATTGGGTTTATTTAATGGTTAAATGATTCCCTTTTCTCTGTAATAATAAAACAGTACCTGTACTTGATCCCAACTAAGATATAATTACCCCTTATTGGGGCAGAACAGCCCTATTGGGTTTATTTCATGGTTAAATGATTCCCTTTTCTCTGTAATAATAAAACAGTACCTGTACTTGATCCCAACTAAGATATAATTACCCCTTATTGGGGCAGAACAGCCCTATTGGGTTTATTTCATGGTTAAATGATTCCCTTTTCTCTGTAATAATAAAACAGTACCTGTACTTGATCCCAACTAAGATATAATTACCCCTTATTGGGGGCAGAACAGCCCTACTGGGTTTATTTAATGGTTAAATGATTCCCTTTCTCTGTAATAATAAAACAGTACCTGTACTTGATCCCAACGTAGATATAATTACCCCTTATTGGGGGCAAAACAAGCTTGTTGGGTTTATTCAATATTTTTTTTAGCAGACTTAAGCTATGAAGATCCAAATTACGGAAAGATCCCTTATCCGGAAAACAGGTCCCATTCTGGTATAATTTAGTAATTAAAACTACACAATTAAAAGTATGATAGAATCCACTTAATATGAAATGTAAAGAAAGCTGACCATTTTGCATCTTATTCAAGCCAACAAAGTAATAATTCTCAATTGCGCTAAATGGTATTTGGCACATACATTATAGATTTATGCAGGTACCCTCTAGTGGGTTTCTTTAACCTATTGCAATATTCTCTTTTGTCCTCCAATTGCCCTATTATTGTAGTATAGCCAGTTAGTAAATAATATCTTTTGTGTTTTTTGATACAGATAGTATCTATAAGATTGAGTTAAACTATAAGCACCATTAAAGACCCATAAAGTATCAGAGTGAAGATACTAGTGAAAATGGTCATTTTTTCCTTGGAACCATTTACTTGACCCTTGCAAAGGTGCAAAATATGTGACTCTACAAACAAGAACACTAGAAGAAAAAAGTAGTCAAAATCAGCGATTGTGTTGAAGTTGGAAATCAAAATGTTTAAAATGTCAATTATTTAATCCAAATATATTTAAATGTTCTTTTGCAGTCTGGGTACCCTGTTCTCAGATTTGTGATGGGATACCTCAGTGTCCAAACGGGGAAGATGAAAGGTCCTGTGGTAAGTCTGATAGAGTATTTGCACTATAACACAAATAGCTTAAAGCAAGAAAAAATTCTTAATGTCATGCAGGAATATCCTGGATAGACTAGTTCCCAATGACTAGCCTTTGGCCAGGGCCCATTGGTTTACTGAGTACCAATAATTGCCCCATCTGTTGGGGCTATGTCTGATAAGGGGCAAGTCATCTGGTTCTTATGGAGGTAGACAGTTCCAACAGTAAATCCTACATAGCTTAAATATTATTGTTGTGGAAAAGGGTTTTTTTTTGTTAAGTCTGTTAATTACGGGAACTAAAGTCTACAATTAAATTGAATTAGAAATGCTGTATTTTGTATACTGAACATAAACACAAAACATTCTGAACTTACTGCCCAAACCCAGAAGTTGCGAAGCCTAATTAAAGTAAGGAATTACGCTTTCAAAGTTGTCCACAGTTATCTATCTATCTACCTTTCTATCTACCTACCTACCTATCTGAGCTCTAATCTGACATTCTGATAAATCTGCCCCGGGTGTAATCCCTATAATAATAGATGTCTCTGCATTAAGGAAAATCTTGCATTATAAGCAAAACATTGCCTTTGCATTAGATTGATTAATCCTTTTGACCAAGAAAATACATGAGTGTATATTTCCTTCAATTAATTATACAATATCTATCTATCTATCTATCTATCTATCTATCTATCTATCTATCATCTATCTATCTATCTATCTATCTATCTATCATCTATCTATCTATCGATCATCTATCTATCTATCTATCTATCTATCTATCTATCATCTATCTATCTATCATCTATCTATCTATCTATCTATCTATCTATCTATCATCTATCTATCTATCATCTATCTATCTATCTATCTATCATCTATCTATCTATCTATCTATCTATCTATCGATCATCTATCTATCTATCTATCTATCTATCATCTATCTATCTATCTATCTATCTGCTTCAGAACAAATGTAACTTGAGTTGTTACATATAGAACTAGTAAAAACAGTGTGTAAGCTGTCTCATTATCCTATTATCCATATTACTATCCAAGGAAAGGTTTTACTGGATCTTGCAAAATATAAATAAGGATTTGTTCATAGTTAAATAATTAAAGTTCATCATAAACATTTTGGTTGTGTGGTGTCATGAGTGTCATGTTCATTCCTCCTCCTATATTAAATCTGTCAGTACACATGTGCATTAAGCCTCTATGGAGGGTTCTGAGCCGTACTACAAAACCGAGCAGATGCACATGTGTGAAAGTCATGCTTCTAAGACAGTTGCGACTAATCATGAACTGGTTGTGATCTTGGGGCAGAAGATGCTGCAGGGCCTCATCTGTCTCTCTGCTAACTTCATCCTGGCCTACAAAGTCAAGTTCTTAGGATTTCCATTCCTCCCCATTTCAGGAGTCCTATCCCTGCACAAAATTTACATGAATGAATGAATACTCCAATGGGGAAAACGAACTTTAAGGTTGATGACACACTGAGCTACTAGTAGCTGCTACTTTTTTACATGGATACTACACTCCAGAAAATACCCTGCCATTGACAATAATGAGAATTGCTTCTGCTAACACACACATAGAGACAATTATAAGTAAATTACCAGCATTGTAGTAGCCGTGACAAGTAGCTGCTACTAGTAGCTGTGTGTGTCCTCACCCTAAAGATAACTATTGCAGCACATAATATCAGGATGCAATCATGTCTCAGAAGAGATCTATGAAGAGTGAAACAATTTCCGATTAGTTATGATGGCAAAATGCTTTAATTGCTAAATGCCTCTCTGCTGTGAGAGTGACAATGCTGCCAATGTCATATCGCAGCACTTAATGCAGGGGTCCCCAACATGAATAACAAGTATGGGATCCCTTATCCGGAAATATGTTATCCAGAAAGTTCTGAATTACATTAAGGCCATCTGTGATAGACTCTACTATAAGCAAATAATTCTGATTTTTAAAAAGGATTGCCTTTTCTCTTTAATAATAAAACAGTACCTGTACTTGATCCCAACTAAGATATAATTACCCCTTATTGGGGCAGAACAGCCCTATTGGGTTTATTTAATGGTTAAATGATTCCCTTTTCTCTGTAATAATAAAACAGTACCTGTACTTGATCCCAACTAAGATATAATTACCCCTTATTGGGGCAGAACAGCCCTATTGGGTTTATTTAATGGTTAAATGATTCCCCTTTCTCTGTAATAATAAAACAGTACCTGTACTTGATCCCAACTAAGATATAATTACCCCTTATTGGGGGCAGAACAGCCCTATTGGGTTTATTTAATGGTTAAATGATTCCCTTTTCTCTGTAATAATAAAACAGTACCTGTACTTGATCCCAACTAAGATATAATTACCCCTTATTGGGGGCAGAACAGCCCTATTGGGTTTATTTAATGGTTAAATGATTCCCTTTTCTCTGTAATAATAAAACAGTACCTGTACTTGATCCCAACTAAGATATAATTACCCCTTATTGGGGACAGAACAATCCTATTGGGTTTATTTCATGTTTCAATGATTTTTAGCAGATGCAGATTTTTAGGTATGGCGATCCAAATTAGGGAAAGATCCCTAATCTGGAAAACCCCAGGTCCCGAGCATTCTGGATAACAGGTCCCATACCTGTTTTTTGTTATGGGACATTAAACATTAAGCTGATACTGTATGTATGGTTTTTTGATGTAGGCAATAACATTAAATAGGAATATTAAAGACTGATTTGATTTATACTGTAATGCATGTTGGCACTACAGTTAAACAAATCATGGATTTAATTTATCAGGTTTTTTTTTCTATATTTAGATAAAATAAAACAGGCATCTAAACTGCTGAATTTCACTTAGTGTGGCTGATCATGGGCTGGCACATTGCCTCCGGGTGCAGGCACAACAATAATATTTTTACAGCATAAGGGTGGATCCTTGCTCTGCGTTTATCTGCTTGCTGAGAATTAGGGATGAGCACATTTTTTGCCAGGGATGGATTTGCACTGAATTTTTAAAAAAAAAATTTGACTTTTTTTTTGACTTTTTGAATTTTTTTGACTTTTTGAATTTTTTGAAGTTTGAATTTCTGAAATTCTGAACCATTGGCGAATTGTTTGCATGAAACTTCAGAGAAAATTTGCATCAGTCGGTGTGCGTCAAACAAAGCTGCAGTCGCGACAAATTTGGCGCAGTCGCAGCAAAATAGGTGTCTGCGTGACAAAAAATCATGCGACAACACCCAGATTTTTCTCTGTTTTGCTTATTTTCCTGTTTCATTAATTTTCCGTTGAAGCAAAACGGAGAGATTTGCTCATCACTACTGAGAATCTGTCCCATGTGGCTTCAACGTAAAGGAGATGCCAATATGCTTTATTATTTTATGAGGAACTGAAGTCACTAAAATTTGTTGCAGTCATTGTCGATTGTCCAGAAAAAAAAATCCCTTCGGTAAAGGTAGGGATGTACCGAATCCCGGATTCGGTTCGGGATTTGTCCAAATCCGGGCTTTTTTTTTTTTTAAGGATTTGGGCATATGCTAATAAGCATTTGTAAAGGGTTAAATTGTCAGGTGAAAAAATGCCTCCCATCCTCTGGCTTCCTGGTCTGCGTCAGTGATGCAGAAATGTGTGATTGACAGAGAGTGAAAGCTGATTTGCTGTGGCATGTCATGAGGCCACACCCCTCAACAGCAAAAATTGGCAAAGGGAAAGTAAAGGAATGGAGCCGGGCTGGGTCCTGATGAAGCTGCATTTGTACATAGAACAGTAAAGCAGCTTATTTTTTATATTCTTTATATCCACATATACACAGCGCTTCAGGCTTTTTTGTATTTGGGTTTGTGCTGCTCAGCAGCAGACTTACTTCAATAGCCAGATACAAGTGTAAAAAAAAAACGTATAAAAGACTTCCATACCAGTGACAGGAAGACATCAAATTGCAGCAATATTACAGACCTCTGCGCAGGCAACTGTGTGTGTACAGGCACATAGATTCCTGTATGTTGGATTCACAGATACCTTTCTATGTCTCTCAGTCAGAGCTCTCCTATAGATTGACTAGCCAGGCTTTCAGGCTTCTTGATTGGCCAGCTGAGTCTCATCAGGCCCACCTGGTCAGTCTTTACTCAGCATTTACTCAGTCCATGTAATCTTAAAAAATGGCTATATATTCTATTAATTAGCCTGCATACATATAAAGATTAACTACAATTTTATCACACAGTAGCTCAAGCTACTGTAACCTCTATTTCAGCTCAATAGCTGCCTTCCCGGACTAGTACCAGTAGAACATGGGTTACACTGTACTCTCTCACTCAGAATGGGCCTTCGCTAAGTGGCAGAGGAAGGTGAGGGTGTTGTAAAACTACACCTCTCTTGCTGCTATGCAGAAAAATAAAAACAGAGGGCGCCAGAGGTTATTGCAAACAACAAAATAACAAATGTCTACAGGGTTTATTCACAATACAGCTTCTCAGAGGCCAGTGGTACAGGCAACACATACAGAGTGTATATACATACTGACACTCCCCTAAGGACAGACTTGGCAGGAATCTCACTTCAGTTCTGCGACACACCCCGTAGCGGATCACCCCAGGGAATTCTCTTTCCTAATTCAATATGCACTGCTCTTTCTAGCTCAACCCTAACTGCCTTACACCCCTAGAGTGGTACTGATACAGGGGCCCAACCCTAACTGCCTTACACCCCTAGAGTGGTACTGGTACAGGGGCTCAACAATAACTGCCATACACCCCTAGAGTGGTACTGGTACAGGGGCCCAACCCTAACTGCCTTACACTCCTAGAGTGGTACTGATACAGGGGCCCAACCCTAACTGCCTTACACTCCTAGAGTGGTACTGATACGGGGGCCCAACCCTAACTGCCTTACACCCCTAGAGTGGTACTGGTACGGGGGCCCAACCCTAACTGCCTTACACCCCTAGAGTGGTACTGGTACAGGGGCTCAACCCTAACTGCCTTACACCCCTAGAGTGGTACTGGTACGGGGGCTCAACCCTAACTGCCTTACACCCCTAGGGTGGTACTGGTACGGGGGCCCAACCCTAACTGCCTTACACCCCTAGAGTGGTACTGGTACGGGGGCTCAACCCTAACTGCCTTACACCCCTAGAGTGGTACTGGTACGGGGGCTCAACCCTAACTGCCTTACACCCCTAGAGTGGTACTGGTACGGGGGCCCAACCCTAACTGCCTTACACCCCTAGAGTGGTACTGGTACGGGGGCCCAACCCTAACTGCCTTACACCCCTAGAGTGGTACTGGTACGGGGGCCCAAACCTAACTGCCTTACACCCCTAGAGTGGTACTGGTACGGGGGCCCAAACCTAACTGCCTTACACCCCTAGAGTGGTACTGGTACGGGGGCTCAACCCTAACTGCCTTACACCCCTAGAGTGGTACTGGTACGGGGGCCCAACCCTAACTGCCTTACACCCCTAGAGTGGTACTGGTACAGGGGCTCAACCCTAACTGCCTTACACCCCTAGAGTGGTACTGGTACGAGGGCCCAACCCTAACTGCCTTACACCCCTAGAGTGGTACTGGTACGGGGGCTCAACCCTAACTGCCTTACACCCCTAGAGTGGTACTGGTACGGGGGCCCAACCCTAACTGCCTTACACCCCTAGAGTGGTACTGGTACGGGGGCCCAAACCTAACTGCCTTACACCCCTAGAGTGGTACTGGTATGGGGGCCCAAACCTAACTGCCTTACACCCCTAGAGTGGTACTGGTTCGGGGGCTCAACCCTAACTGCCTTACACCCCTAGAGTGGTACTGGTACAGGGGCTCAACCCTAGCTGCCTTACACCCCTAGAGTGGTACTGGTACAGGGGCTGAACCGTAACTGCCTTACACCCCTAGAGTGGTACTGGTACAGGGGCTCAACCCTAACTGCCTTACACCCCTAGAGTGGTACTGGTACAGGGGCTCAACCCTAACTGCCTTACACCTCTAGAGTGGTACTGGTACAGGGGCTCAACCCTAACTGCCTTACACCCCTAGAGTAGTACTGGTACAGGGGCTCAAACCTAACTGCCTTACACCCCTAGAGTGGTACTGGTACGGGGGCTCAACCCTAACTGCCTTACACCCCTAGAGTGGTACTGGTACGGGGGCTCAACCCTAACTGCCTTACACCCCTAGAGTGGTACTGGTACGGGGGCTCAACCCTAACTGCCTTACACCCCTAGAGTGGTACTGGTACGGGGGCTCAACCCTAACTGCCTTACACCCCTAGAGTGGTACTGGTACAGGGGCTCAACCCTAACTGCCTTACACCCCTAGAGTGGTACTGGTACGGGGGCTCAACCGTAACTGCCTTATACCCCTAGAGTGGTACTGGTATGGGGGCCCAACCCTAACTGCCTTACACCCCTAGAGTGGTACTGGTACGGGGGCCCAACCCTAACTGCCTTACACCCCTAGAGTGGTACTGGTACGGGGGCCCAACCCTAACTGCCTTACACCCCTAGAGTGGTACTGGTACAGGGGCTCAACCCTAACTGCCTTACACCCCTAGAGTGGTACTGGTACGGGGGCCCAACCCTAACTGCCTTACACCCCTAGAGTGGTACTGGTACGGGAGCCCAAACCTAACTGCCTTACACCCCTAGAGTGGTACTGGTACAGGGGCCCAAACCTAACTGCCTTACACCCCTAGAGTTGTACTGGTACGGGGGCCCAACCCTAACTGCCTTACACCCCTAGAGTGGTACTGGTACGGGGGCCCAACCCTAACTGCCTTACACCCCTAGAGTGGTACTGGTACGGGGGCTCAACCGTAACTGCCTTACACCCCTAGAGTGGTACTGGTACGGGGGCTCAACCGTAACTGCCTTACACCCCTAGAGTGGTACTGGTACGGGGGCCCAACCCTAACTGCCTTACACCCCTAGAGTGGTACTGGTACAGGGGCTGAACCCTAACTGCCTTACACTCCTAGAGTGGTACTATAAAGGGAGCTACACCTGCCACTATCTAATGCCTCATTCACAGGGCCCTGTTTTGCAACCATGACTAGGCCTAGGCCTGGGCCCGTGCCCTGGGCTCACAGCAACACACACCCTGTTCCTCAGGTGGAAACAAACAGGAAGCTGCCGCTCCTTTCCCAGCACTATACCAAAGTGAGGCAGGAAGTGGTCACCATACCTGCTAGCCAATAGCATGCATATGTTAATGATCTTACTTAGATACATTCCCTTCTGCCCAGCAACAAAGGGAACTGAACCTGTAGGGATTTAAAGCCATAGGGGCCATTTAACCCTATGGGACCCTAAATTAATGTTCCTCCAACATCTATTTATAAGTTATACAAAAGGTAAATTGTTGTTTCATAGAAATAAAATGCCCTACAGTTATTGTCTATGAAGATTTTCATTCATCCAGGTCATGGTATATCTAGTATAAATAAATTTAAAGCAACTGGACTTGTTAAGTAATCATTGAAGACGTTTCACTACTCATCCGAGCAGCTTCTTCAGTTCAACTGACTGGTATGGGAAGTTCTCAGCATATATACTCTTCCACTAATCACAATGGCACTTTGTAACTCTTCAGAAAGTGACATCTGAAACTCACAGAGGTGTGAATGCTGGGGAGTTACCAAAGTATCATGCAACTGTATGCAACTCAGGTGTTACTTGTTAGAGTTGCATACAGTTATTGTTTAACTACAACTCCCAGCATCACCTACCAGCTCACTGGGCATGTATGTTTCAAATAACTTGATTGCTGCTGCTCAAAAAAGCAAGTGCTATGTTTCTTCTTTTATGTTTTTCTCACAAATAACCAAGAAATAAAGTTCTAAGTGTTTGTTAGTGACTCAGGCGAGTGAAAAGACAATGAAGTGTCAGGGGAATTAGGTTGAATTTTTAGACCTTCAAAGTCTTTTCCAGGTTATGTACAGTAACATGGTTTAAAAGGCCGATTTATACATTTTTGAAATCTTGTTCAAAAAACAAAACAAGTACCTCCTTCTAGGCTATATTAATCTGTTAATTTGAACAATGGACTTTTTAAACTTGGGGATACCCCAGTGGTCCTTGATGTTAGGTTCTCTGGTGGGCCTTTGATGTCCCAGACCAACACTGCTGTTTATCAGCTGGCTTGTGTTACATTAGGGGTCCCCAATCTTTTACACCTGTGAGTAGTGATGAACAATTTTTTTTGCCAGGCATGGATTCGCAGCGAATTTCCGCATTTCACCATTGGCGAATTGTTTCGTGAAACTTCGGTGAAAATTCGCTGCAGAAAAATTCGTTCTGCAAAATATTTATTGTCGCGCGTCCAATTGGGTGCGGTCGCATCAAAAAAGGTTGCAGTCGTGTCAAATTGGGCACATTGCATCAAAAAAAGGAAGCAGAATATAGGCATGGGGGACAAAAAAGACGCGGGTGACAAAAAAATCGTGCAACAAAAACGTTTCGCGAATTTTTTGGGACAGATTCGCTCATCACTACCCGTGAGCCACATTTAAGTGGAAAAAGTGTTGGGGAGGAACACAAGCATGAAAATGGTTCCTGGGGTCCGATAAGAGCTATAATCACCTACTTAATAGCCCCTATGTGGACTGGCAGCTTATAGAAGGTTCTGTTTGGCATTATACTGGGTTTTTATGCAACCAAAACTTGCCTCCAAGCCAGAAATTAAAAAATGAGCTTTGAGGCCATTGGCAGCAACATCCAAGGGGTTGGGGAGCAACATGTTACCCCATAGCCACTGTTTGGGGATCACTGTGTTACATTGTTTCATAAGTCAGAGCCACCAGAAATGGCTTTCAATTACACGTACAAATAACTTTAAACTAGTGATGAGCACATTTTTTCGGCATGGATTTGCATCGAATTTCAGCATTTGGCCATTGGCGAATTGTTTTGAGAAGCTTCCGTGAAAATTAGCTGCGAAAAAAAATTAATCACACATCAAAAAAGCCGCGGCCACAGCAAAATGGGCGCAACAAGCGTGTTTTGCACATTTTTAAGTCATTTCGCTAATTTTCTTTCAAAGCGGACAGATTCGCTCATCACTACTTTGAACCATTGGAAAACTGTAATAAATGTATATTGCAAAGTTGCTTAGAATTAGATTTTATTAGGCAGCCTTTCTTGTATTATTGAAATTCTAGCACGCTGTATTTTCCATTCAAAAATATTCCAAAATGAACTGCTTTAAATATCTGTATTTCTCTATTCTTCTATTGTAGCTCCACAAATATCACCTGTAAAAACGGGCTCACGTAAGGATAAATCTTCTTTACATTTTTAAATCATATCTTTTGTATTTCAATAATGCATCAAGATTAGTAAAAAAAAAATAGTTTGTTTTTAAATAATCTATCATTTTTTATATTCTCTATATTTATCTATAAAAATCTTGCAATTTTACCCAATGTTAACAATGGTTTGTATGCAGTAAAAATATATAGATGAAATCTAATTTCTGTATATTGTAATAACATTATAATCTCCATATTGTAAATTTGATTAAAAACTTATAGGGGTGCTAGAGCTTAGCCCTGCCAGTAAGCTCCTCCCCATTTAACAGAACGGTGTTGACAGCTCAAAGCAGCCAGAAGCTTTGTGATATACGGATACATTAATTAGCTTTGATAACTGTCTCAAATAGTCATTAAACTACAGCAGGGTGATTGTTACCCCAATGTTTCTATATATCTGTAACCTTGTTATGGGCTAAGGGGGCCCAGTCTGAAGGCCAGTTAGGGGGGGATTTGGGGTGAGTGCTTATTTGTGCCCTGGGTACCCCTGGAACTATAGCAGGGTGATTGTTACCCCAATGTTTCTATATATCTGTAACCTTGTTATGGGCTAAGGGGGCCCAGCCTGAAGGCCAGTTAGGGGGGGATTTGGGGTGAGTGCTTATTTGTGCCCTGGGTACCCCTGGAACTATAGCGGGGTGACTGTTACCCCAATGTTTCTATATATCTGTAACCTTGTTATGGGCTAAGGGGGCCCAGCCTGAAGGCCAGTTAGGGGGGGATTTGGGGTGAGTGCTTATTTGTGCCCTGGGTACCCCTGGAACTATAGCAGGGTGACTGTTACCCCAATGTTTCTATATATCTGTAACCTTGTTATGGGCTAAGGGGGCCCAGCCTGAAGGCCAGTTAGGGGGGGATTTGGGGTGAGTGCTTATTTGTGCCCTGGGTACCCCTGGAACTATAGTGGGGTGACTGTTACCCCAATGTTTCTATATATCTGTAACCTTGTTATGGGCTAAGGGGGCCCAGCCTGAAGGCCAGTTAGGGGGAGATTTGGGGTGAGTGCATATTTGTGCCCTGGGTACCCCTGGAACTATAGCAGGGTGACTGTTACCCCAATGTTTCTATATATCTGTAACCTTGTTATGGGCTAAGGGGGCCCAGCCTGAAGGCCAGTTAGGGGGGGATTTGGGGTGAGTGCTTATTTGTGCCCTGGGTACCCCTGGAACTATAGCAGGGTGACTGTTACCCCAATGTTTCTATATATCTGTAACCTTGTTATGGGCTAAGGGGGCCCAGCCTGAAGGCCAGTTAGGGGGGGATTTGGGGTGAGTGCTTATTTGTGCCCTGGGTACCCCTGGAACTATAGCAGGGTGACAGTTACCCCAATGTTTCTATGTATCTGTAACCTTGTTATGAGCTAAGGGGGTCCAAACTGAAGGGCAGTTAGTGGGAGATTTGGGGGTGAGGGCCTATTTGTTTCCCTGGCAGCCATCCCAATGCTAATTTAGGTGAGAATTAGGATGAGGTTTTTTTGTGCTTTAGGTACCTCTAAAAATATAGCATAGTCAAAGTTCTACCAGTGTATCTGTAATCTTACCCTGCATAAAATAGCAGCTTATATAACTGTAGTTCTAGAAATTAATCATTAAGCCCTTAGAGTGACCAGACCATGCATGAAAAAGGTTATATGTGCTACATGACATATGGAAAATTGTGTGCATATAAATATGCCATATTTAAAAAGCCTTCTCCCGTTCAGATGATCAGAAGCCTCATAGGAAAAAAAATGCTGAGCTGTGTAAAGAAAGTTCCCATAATGCCTCACTCCTGCACAGACACCCAGACCCCTGTACATGCTCAGTTAGTAAGACTATGGGGCTGATTTACTAACCCACGAATTCGAATCCGAATTAGAAAAATTCCGATTGGAAAACGAACATTTTGCGACTTTTTCGTATTTTTTGCGATTTTTTCGGCGCCTTTACGACTTTTCGGAAATTATCTCGACTTTTTCGTTACCAATACGATTTGCGCGAAAAGTTGCGATTTTTTTCGTAGCGTTAAAACTTAAAAGGCGCAACGTTTTGCGCAAGTTTTAACACTACGAAAAAATCGCAACTTTCCGAATGGCTACGAAAAACTCGCGTTTTTCCGCAAAAATCGTATTGGTAACGAAAAAGTCGCGATAATTTTCCGAAAAAATCGCAAAATACCGATCATTACGAAAAAAACGCAATCGGACGCATTCGGCCCGTTTGTGAGTAAGTAAATGGGCCCCTATGAGTAAGCTTCCTGCTGATTGGCTCAGATCCACATTCCTAGGGGGGGTGAGTTCTTAGCATTCTTGAGGGAGAGAGGCAAGAGCTGCGTGTCTCTGGCACAGGAAAAAAGAGACAACAAATCTTTTGACAGAGGACTCATTGCAGCATTTCTGTGAGTGCTTATGGCTGTATTTACATAGCCCTTTCTGATAAAGCTTACTTAGCTTTTACCTTCCCTTCTCCTTTAAATGCACCAATGTTCTCCAACATTTTAAATATAAACACAGGCAGAGCAAATATGTTCACTGTGTGAATAATTCTGCCCTGTGCAAATTTTATAAATGTTCTCCAGTGACATATTGTTGGGCACTGCTGTTGTGCTGTTTTTCTCTGGAAAAAAAGTTAAAACAGATGGAATGAAATTTTAATTTCAGTACTTAGAACTTGAAGGTGTAACCATGTAAAATTACATATACATACATAATGGCTCATTTCTGTCCACGAATGCAATGGGCCACATGCACTTTTAACATTAAATTGTGTGCTTCGCAATTCTGTATAGTTGCACTTGGCACCACTTAGTTCTTCCAGCCTTTCATCCTGAATCAAGTGCTGCTGCCCTATAGATGCAAGAGAACCCTGAAGCAACTATCACCTCTAGATAAAGAAGGTCAATCACTGAAGTGCAGTTACACAAAAAGAAGGGCTCATACATCATTTGCACACTGAACAATGAAAATGGCGCCATATGGTGCAGTGCATCTGTGTCAGATTCAATGCTACTTCTCCAGCAATGATGCCGGAATTCTAGGGGAAAACATCACTGCACTTACAGATAAGCCATTTAGTATTTCAGATAATACATGCATACATAGTTCATACATGTTATTAGGGCCAAGATATTAATTAGAAAGGAAAAGCAAGAGTATATTCACATTCGTAAGAACCTTGAATAGTCAACATTTATAAAGGAAAAAACTGCTGAGGTTGTCAGACAAAATTACTTGGGACAGAATAGGCACCTTAATATTAATTCTAATATTAAGGTGCCTATTCTGTCCCAAGTAATTTTGTCTGAGGGAAAAAACTGTGGTAGTGGAAAAAATTCAGTTTTTTCCCCTTGAAAATCAAATCAGAATCAAAATTAGATCATTTTTTTCTTAAAAAAAGACAAATTAATATTAGGAAAAAGCTTACACAAAGTTTTCTGTACACTTTCATAAGTAAATATTATTGTCCAAGAACATAACTATATGCCAAAACACAAAAATTCTGTTTTTTTCCCCTTGAAAATCAAATCAGAATCAAAATTAGATCATTTTTTTCTTAAAAAAAAGACAAATTAATATTAGGAAAAAGCTTACACAAAGTTTTCTGTACACTTTCATAAGTAAATATTATTGTCCAAGAACATAACTATATGCCAAAACACAAACATTCAGTTTTTTTTCCCCTTGAAAATCAAATCAGAATCAAAATTAGATCATTTTTTTCTTAAAAAAAAGACAAATTAATATTAGGAAAAAGCTTACACAAAGGTTTCTGTACACTTTCATAAGTAAATATTATTGTCCAAGAACATAACTATATGCCAAAACACAAAAATTCAGTTTTTTTCCTTGAAAATCAAATCAGAATCAAAATTAGATCACAAGATAACTAGGAAAGACATTCAACAACTTCACTGCCCTCACAGTAAAAAAACACTTACTGCTGCTTCAAATTAAAATTCCGTTCCTTTAATCTAAAGGGAGGGGGCTCTGGTGCGCTGGTTATTTTTATGGGAAAAATAGAACTCCCCCTATCTGCCTATAATCCCCTCTAATGTACTTGTACAGAGTAATCATGTTCCCTCGCAAGCGCCTCTTTTCCAGAGAAAACAACCTTTAACAATTTAGTTGAACATCTCTGCACTGCTGGACTGGAGCCCAAAACTGCCCCCCATACTCACTGTTACTGCCCCCCATACTCAAGGTGAGGCCTTACCAGGGACCTATAAAGGGGCAAAATTATGTTCTCATCCCTTGAGCCAATGCCCTTTTTATACAAGACAGCACTTTATTTGCTTTAGTAGCCACAGAATGACACTGCCTGGAATTAGACAACTTGTTATCTACAAAAAAAACAAATGCCACTTAAGGATACCACAATACACTAACATTTATTGTATAACTTATATTTATATTATTTCTACCAAGGTGCATAACTTTGCTTCAACATTGAACCTTATTGAACCTATCCATTTTGCTGCCCAGTTTAACAATTTTATCAAATAGCTCTGCATCCTGCAAAGCAAAGGACCAAGGACTGACCCCTGCGGTACTCCACTAACCACACTGGCCCAATTTGAAAATGTTCCATTTCCCCCCACTCTGTGTAATCTATCCTTCAGCCAATTCTCTATCCAATTACAAATATTATGTTTTAGGCCAATATTCCTCAATTTTATCATTAACTTTCTGTGAGGTATTAAACGCTTTCACAAAAAGTAGATGACATCCACTTCCATTCCAACGTCGAGGTTTCTGCTCACCTCCTTATAAAAGGCAATTATAGGAGACATAACCCTATAAACATTATGAATGTACCAGTGAATTACACTCCTCTAGATACAGAAGGATTGTGCTGAAAAAAAGTTGTGTTTCAGAATGATTTATTGAAAAATTCCCCCAAAACCCCACTAGACCCGCCAATCTGTTCCACTTCCTGCTGGCTGAATTCTCTGGATGAGCTGGGGAGCCGGCGAAACTCAGTACAATGCACTGTAGGATAGGAACCAATCAGCAGCTAGGCTGACCTGATAAGGAACTGAAGCCTGTCTGTGCTTGTGTGACCGCAGGGCTATGATTGGCTCTCCCCCTCCTACTGTGCTTCTGGCAGGGACCATTAGGACACGCTCACTCTTCATTTCAAACACGGACAGAAAAGTGATAGGCTCTATATGGAGCTCCAATAAAGGGGCCATTTTTACAGATATGAATCATTTTTAGCATAAAGTAAAACCAGCACCATATATTATTCATAATTGCCTAAAAAATTATGTTTTTTCCCATTTATCCAATATGTCTCCTTTAAATTAGTCTGGCAAGATCTGTTACGCATAAAACCATGCTGGCACAAACTTATGGTATTGAGATTTGCAATGTATTCAAGTACCCTATCCCTTATTACCCCTTCCAAATGTTTTCCTACTACTGATGTCAGACTAACAGGCCCTATAGTTTTCAGGCTGAGAACGGGATCCCTTTTTAAATAACGGCACCACATTAGCAATTCTCCAGTCTCTCGGCACCATGCCAGACCTCAACGAATGCTGAAAAATTCAGTAAAGAGGTTTGGCAATCACAGCGCTAAGCTTGTTTAATACCCTGGGATGAATCCCATCCGGCCCTGGACCTTTGTTTAACTTTACATGTTCAAGTCTCTTTTGAATTTCCTCCCGAGTGACCCATGCGTCAGTAGTTATATTACTAGTATTGCGTCTGTTAAAAGGAAAGCCTTCATTATCTGGCTCCTCAGTTGACAGATGAAAAATAAGAGTTCAAAATGTCTGCTTTTTGCCTGTTCGCATCAACCAACTGACCCCCCTGTGATAATAAGGGCCCCACCCCTTCTTGCTTCATTTTTTTACTATTTACATATTTAAAAATACTTTTGGATTCCTTTGACTCCTAGCTGCAATGATGAAAGTATATGCTGTCCCAGCTAACTTTAAAAGCACGTTTTTCCTTACCATCCTCAACACTGACATTTTTATTCAGCCAAAAAGGTTTTGCTTTGCGATGCCTCTCCTTGCTTAGGAGGGGAATATACTGCTCTGTATACTTGCTAAGCAATGTTTTAAAGATATTCCATTTTCCTTTCATGTTTAACCCCATGAAAAGCCTTTCCCAGTTGACACATTGCAGAGATGTCATTAAACTGGCAAACTCTGCACATCTGAAATTGAGTGTTTTAGGTAGACCTTTATAGCGCTGTCTCTGTAGCATTATCTCAAAGGAGACCATGTTGTGATCACTGTTGCCTAAATGCCCCCCCACACAAATGTTAGAGATGAGTTCAGTATTATTAGAAATCACCAGGTCCAAAATAAAATAATTCCTAGTGGGTTCTTGAACTGCCTGAAATAATGTTGTTATTTAACAAATTTACAAACCTATTAAGCTTTTTGTGACTTAGCTACCCCATTACTCCAGTCAATGTCTGGATAATTAAACTCCCCCGTAATAACAACTTGACCTAGTTGTGAAGCCTCTTCCATTTGCAATAGTAGCTGGGCATCATCCCCCTCACTTATACAGGGTGGTTTATAGCACCAAATATCATTTTCTTTGTAACCTGCTGAAATTTATACCCAAAGGGATTCCACATTGTCCCTGGTAATTTCTTTAGCACAAGGCTAAATCTAATTTAACATTAAGACAAACCCCTCCAAATCCCTCTGTCCCTCCATAAAAGGGCATAACCATTAAAATTCACAGCCCAGTCGCATGTTTCATCCCACCAGGTTTCAGTGATACCAATTTAAATCATAATTTTCAGTACATGCAATATACGTCATTCATTAGCAAGCATGAAGCAGAGGTTACTACTTCTACCTCTGATATATAGAGCAATCTCATTTCTTATTTCAGTTTCTCCTTTCTAATCTGTGCTTTGTTTTAGCTGGAATACCTGCACCACCAGCCGTATGTAAAGGGCAATTTTTTTAAATCACCCACAAGCACTAACATTATGTCTACCAAAAAAGTGCAAAAGCACACTGAAAGTAATCTGTACATTTTCTAAAGGAAGTTTTACCATCCAAGATTAAAATCAAATATTTCAACACACGTCATGCTACATTTAAGATTTATACAATGAAGTATCTTTTCAAAAATGTAGCATCTGTTACAGCAGTCTGTGTTATTAGTCCAAGTCTCATAACTTCTAATCTGTTCTTTGTTTTAGCTGATACAGCACCACAAGTCGCACGTAAGTGAAAATTCTATTCAAATTTTGCTCTGCGCAATCCATTCTATGTTCATTAATTGCACAGTTATATAAATCTCATGATATAGACAAAACTCTTTGCTTATTTCTCTTACTCACTTCTCATCTCTTCTTTGTTTTAGCTGACAGATCTTCACCAGGTAAGGGACAATTTATTTACTCTCCCACAAATATGAAATCATGTTTTTCTCAAAGGAAGACATATCAATCATGGGGAAAAGCTTACTGAATCTTATCTATACACCTTCTAACGAAAACTCTACTATGCGAGACCACAATTAATTGTCTAAACACATGAAATGCTTTATGAAGCATGTATAAACCAGAGGTCACCCCTTTAGATTAGAGGAACGGAGCTTCCATTTGAAGCAGCGTAGGGGGTTCCTCACGGTGAGGGCAGTGAGGGGGTTGGGGAATGCCCTGCCGGGGGATGTTGGGTAGGGGGTTCCTCACGGTGAGGGCAGTGAGGTTGGGGAATGTCCTGCCGGGGGATGTTGGGTAGGGGGTTCCTCATGGTGAGGGCAGTGAGGGGGTTGGGGAATGCCCTGCCGGGGGATGTTGGGTAGGGGGTTCCTCACGGTGAGGGCAGTGAGGTTGGGGAATGCCCTTCCTAGTGATGGGGTAATGGCAGATTCTGTTAATGCCTATAAGAGGGGCCTGGATAAGTTCTTGAACAATCAGAATATCCAAGGCTATTGTGATACTAATATCTACAGTTAGTATTAGTGGTTGTATATATAGTTTATGTATGTGAGGATATAGATTGGTAGGTGTGGGTTGTGTGTGCTGGGTTTACTTGAATGGGTTGAACTTGATGGACTCTGGTCTTTTTTTAACCCTATGTAACTATAAAATGAAATCTCTAATCTGAAACTTCTTGAGTGGTAGATCATTCCTTTTTTTTACTCTATTTTGTTTCATACTGTAATTTGTAAATGAACATAGAATACACAATCCATTCTATGTTCATTAATTGCACAATTATATAAATATCATATCATGATATAGACAAAACTCTTTGCTTATTTCAATTACTCACTTCTCATCTGTTCTTTGTTTTAGCTGACGCAGCTAAACCAGCTGTGATTCCCATAATATAGAGAAGACTTTTTTTATTCTTAATTCAATTTCTCATTTCTAATCTGTGCTTTGTTTTAACTGGAATACCTGCACCACCAGCCACATGTAAAGGACAATTTTTTAAATCACCCACAAAAAATTTGCAAACGCATACCGAAAGTAATCTGTACATTTTCTAAAGGAAGTTTTACCATCCAAGATTAAAATCAAATATTTCAACACACGTCATGCTACATTTAAGATTTATACAATGAAGTATCTTTTCAAAAATGTAGCATCTGTTACAGCAGTCTGTGTTATTAGTCCAAGTCTCATAAATTCTCATCTGTTCTTTGTTTTAGCTGATGCGGCAGAAGAATCACCAGTCGCACGTAAGTGAAAATTCAATTTTAATTTTGCTCTGCGCAATCCATTCTATATTCATTAATTGCACAGTTATATAAATCTCATGGTATAGAGACATCTCTTTGCTTATTTCAATTTATCATTTTTTTATTTCTCCTTTGTTTTAGCTGGAGAACCTTAACTCCCACTCCGAATCCCACATAAGGGACAATGATTTTACTCTTCAATAAATATTAGGTCATTTTGTTCTCAAGCAAAGAAATATCAATAATGGAAAAAAGAATACTTAAAGTTATCTATACATATATTGAAATAAACGGTATTTCAAGACAAAAATGATATGCCTAAATCGAGTACAGGTATAGGACCCATTATCCAGAACGCTCGGGACCAAGGCTATTCCGTATAAGGGGTCTTTCAGTAATTTGGATCTCCATAACTTAAATATACTAAAAAATCAATAAAACATTAATTAAACCAAATAGGATTGTATTTCATGCAATAAGGATTAATTATATCTTAGTTCAGATCAATTACAAGGTTCTGTTTTATTATAACAGAGATAAAGGAAATCACTTTTAAAATTCAGAATTATTTGATTAAAATTGAGTCTATGGGAGACAGGCTTTCGGTAATTCGGAGCTTTCTGGATAATGGGTTTCCGGATAAGGAGTCCCATACCTGTACATGCTGTATGAAACATTTATAAAATGAAATAAAAAATCTGAAAGTTGTTAACTATGATATCTGTGTTCTCTTGATATATAGGAATCTCTTTTCTTATTTAAATGCCTAATTTCTCATCTATGCTTTCTTCTAGCTGGAGCACCTCCACAACCAGCCACATGTAAGAAACAATTCATTTACTCTCCCACAAATATGAAATCATGTTTTTCTCCAAGGAAGACATATCAATCATGGGGAAAAGCTTACTGAATCTTATCTATACACCTTCTAAAGTAAACGTTATTATGCAAGACCACAAATAATTGTCTAAACACATGAAATGCTTTATGAAGCATGTATAAAATGAAATCTCTAATCTGAAACTTCTTGAGTGGTAGATCATTCCTTTTTTTTTTACTCTATTTTGTTTCATACTGTAATTTGTAATTAATGAACATAGAATACGCAATCCATTCTATGTTCATTAATTGCACAGTTATATAAATATCATGATATGGAGAAAACTCTTTGCTTATTTCAATTACTCACTTCTCACCTGTTCTTGGTTTTAGCTGACGCAGCTAAACCAGCTGGGATTCTCATAATATAGAGAAGACATTTTTTATTCTTAATTCAATTTCTCATTTCTAATCTGTGCTTTGTTTTAACTGGAATAACTGCACTACCAGCCACATGTAAAGGACATTTTTTTAAATCACCCACAAGTACTAACATTATGTCTACCAAAAATGTGCAAAAGCATACTGAAAGTAATCTGTACATTTTCTAAAGGAAGTTTAACCATCCAAGATTAAAATCAAATATTTCAACACAATTCATGTTACATTTAAGGTTTATGCAATGAAGTATCTTTTCAAAAATGTAGCATCTGTTACAGCAGTCTGTGTTATTAGTCCAAGTCTCATAAATTCTAAACTGTTCTTTGTTTTAGCTGATGCAGCAGAAGAATCACCAGTCGCACGTAAGTGAAAATTCAATTTTAATTTTGCTCTGCGCAATCCATTCTATATTCATTAATTGCACAGTTAAATAAATCTCATGGTATAGAGACATCTCTTTGCTTATTTCAATTTATCATTTTTTTATTTCTCCTTTGTTTTAGCTGGAGAACCTTAACTCCCACTCCGAATCCCACATAAGGGACAATGATTTTACTCTTCAATAAATATTAGGTCATTTTTTTCTCAAGCAAAGAAATATCAATAATGGAAAAAAGAATACTTAAAGTTATCTATACATATATTGAAATAAACGGTATTTCAAGACAAAAATTATATGCCTAAATAGAGTACAGGTATAGGACCCATTACCCAGAACGCTCAGGACCAAGGCTATTCCGGATAAGGGGCCTTTCAGTAATTTGGATCTCCATAACTAAAAAATCAATAAAACATTAATTAAACCAAATAGGATTGTATTGCATCCAATAAGAATTAATTATATCTTAGTTCAGATCAATTACAAGGTTCTGTTTTATTATTACAGAGATAAAGGAAATCAGTTTTAAAATTCAGAATGATTTGATTAAAATGGAGTCTATGGGAGACAGGCTTTTGGTAATTCGGAGCTTTCTGGATAACGGGTTTCCGGATAAGGAGTCCCATACCTGTACATGCTGTATGAAACATTTATAAAATGAAATAAAAAATCTGAAAGTTGTTAACTATGATATCTGTGTTCTCTTGATATATAGGAATCTCTTTTCTTATTTAAATGCCTAATGTCTCATCTATGCTTTCTTCTAGCTGGAGCACCTCCACAACCAGCCACATGTAAGAAACAATTCATTTACTCTCCCACAAATATGAAATCATGTTTTTCTCAAAGGAAGACATATCAATCATGGGGAAAAGCTTACTGAAAGTTATCTATACACCTTCTAAAGTAAACGTTATTATGCAAGACCACAAATAATTATCTAAACACATGAAATGCTTTATGAAGCATGTATAAAATGAAATCTCTAATCTGAAACTTCTTCAGTGGTAGATCATTCCTTTTTTTTTTACTCTATTTTGTTTCATACTGTAATTTGTAATTAATGAACATAGAATGCGCAATCCATTGTATGTTCATTAATTGCACAGTTATATAAATTTCATGATATAGAGAAAACTCTTTGCTTATTTCAATTACTCACTTCTCACCTGTTCTTGGGTTTAGCTGACGCAGTTAAACCAGCTGTGATTCTCATAATATAGAGAAGATATTTTTTATTCTTAATTCAATTTCTCATTTCTCATCTGTGCTTCATTTTAACTGGAATACCGGCACCACCAGCCACATGTAAAGGACATTTTTTTTTAAATCACCCACAAGTACTAACATTGCATCTACCAAAAATGTGCAAAAGCATACTGAAAGTAATCTGTACATTTTCTAAAGGAAGTTTAACCATCCAAGATTAAAATCAAATATTTCAACACAATTCATGCTACATTTAAGATTTATACAATGAAGTATCTTTTCAAAAATGTAGCATCTGTTACAGCAGTCTGTGTTATTAGTCCAAGTCTCATAAATTCTAAACTGTTCTTTGTTTTAGCTGATGCGGCAGAAGAATCACCAGTCGCACGTAAGTGAAAATTCAATTTTAATTTTGCTCTGCGCAATCCATTCTATATTCATTAATTGCACAGTTATATAAATCTCATGGTATAGAGACATCTCTTTGCTTATTAAAATTTATCATTTTTTTATTTCTCCTTTGTTTTAGCTGGAGAACCTTAACTCCCACTCCGAATCCCACATAAGGGACAATGATTTTACTCTTCAATAAATATTAGGTCATTTTGTTCTCAAGCAAAGAAATATCAATAATGGAAAAAAGAATACTTAAAGTTATCTATACATATATTGAAATAAACGGTATTTCAAGACAAAAATTATATGCCTAAATAGAGTACAGGTATAGGACCCATTACCCAGAACGCTCAGGACCAAGGCTATTCCGGATAAGGGGCCTTTCAGTAATTTGGATCTCCTTAACTAAAAAATCAATAAAACATTAATTAAACCAAATAGGATTGTATTGCATCCAATAAGAATTAATTATATCTTCAGATCAATTACAAGGTTCTGTTTTATTATTACAGAGATAAAGGAAATCAGTTTTAAAATTCAGAATGATTTGATTAAAATGGAGTCTATGGGAGACAGGCTTTTGGTAATTCGGAGCTTTCTGGATAACGGGTTTCCGGATAAGGAGTCCCATACCTGTACATGCTGGATGAAACATTTATAAAATGAAATAAAAAATCTGAAAGTTGTTAACTATGATATCTGTGTTTCTCATGATATATAGGAATCTCTTTTCTTATTTAAATGCCTAATGTCTCATCTATGCTTTCTTCTAGCTGGAGCACCTCCACAACCAGCCACATGTAAGAAACAATTCATTTACTCTCCCACAAATATGAAATCATGTTTTTCTCCAAGGAAGACATATCAATCATGGGGAAAAGCTTACTGAAAGTTATCTATACACCTTCTAAAGTAAACGTTATTATGCAAGACCACAAATAATTATCTAAACACATGAAATGCTTTATGAAGCATGTATAAAATGAAATCTCTAATCTGAAACTTCTTGAGTGGTAGATCATTCCTTTTTTTTCTTACTCTATTTTGTTTCATACTGTAATTTGTAATATTCTATGTTCATTAATTGCACAGTTATATAAATCTCATGATATAGACAAAACTCTTTGCTTATTTCAATTACTCACTTCTCATCTGTACTTGGTTTTAGCTGACGCAGCTAAACCAGCTGTGATTCTCATAATATAGAGAAGACATTTTTTATTCTTAATTCAATTTCTCATTTCTAATCTGAGCTTTGTTTTAACTGGAATACCTGCACCACCAGCCACATGTAAAGGACAATTTTCTTTAAATCACCCACAAATACTAACCTTACATCTAATAAAAAATTTGCAAACGCATACCGAAAGTAATCTGTACATTTTCTAAAGGAAGTTTAACCATCCAAGATTAAAATCAAATATTTCAACACACGTCATGCTACATTTAAGATTTATAGAATGAAGTATCTTTTAAAAAATGTAGCATCTGTTACGGCAGTCTGTGTTATTTGTCCAAGTCTAATAACTTCTAATCTGTTCTTTGTTTTAGCTGATGCAGGAACAACACAAGCCGCACGTAAGTGAAAATTTTATTCAAATTTTGCTATGTGCAATCCATTCTATGTTCATTAATTGCACAGTTATATAAATCTCATGATATAGACAAAACTCTTTGCTTATTTCTCTTACTCACTTGTCATTTGTTCTTTGTTTTAGCTGACGCATCTTCACCAGGTAAGGGACAATTCATTTATTCTCCCACAAATTTGAAATCATGTTTTTCTCAAAGGAAGACATATCAATCATGGGGAAAAGCTTACTGAATCTTATCTATACACCTTCTAAAGTAAACATTATTATGTGAGACCACAATTAATTGTCTAAACACATGAAATGCTTTATGAAGCATGTATAAAATGAAATCTCTAATCTGAAACTTCTTGAGTGGTAAATCACTCCTTTTTTTCTTACTCTATTTTGTTTCATACTGTAATTTGTAATAAATGAACATAGAATGCGCAATCCATTCTATGTTCATTAATTGCACAGTTATATAAATATCATGATATAGAGAAAACTCTTTGCTTATTTCAATTACTCACTTCTCATCTTGTCTTGGTTTTAGCTGACGCAGCTAAACCAGCTGTTATTCTCATAATATAGAGAAGACATTTTTTATTCTTAATTCAATTTCTCATTTCTTTTTTTGTAACTTATATTTTATTTAAAGAATAATAAAGTAGTTTGGGGAGTACAGAAGGAAAAACGGGAGGGGGGGATAGGTGTTAGCATTTTAGACAACCATCTGGTAGAGGTCCATTTGAGCAATTGACATGAGCATGGATGACATGATGTACGATCAATGTTCAGGTACAATGTCTAAATTTCAAGAGAAAGCTTAGGTTTGGTAAAGGGGGAAGTGAAGAGGAAAAGGAGAGGAGAGAAGAGAAGATGAAGGCATGAGATTGGGCGAGAGAGGTATAAAGACATGAGATTTAGGTGGGAGAGAGGGGAAATGGAAAAGAAAACAATAACTGTCAGCCTTATTGGTTTTAAAGGTATATGTTGGTCGGTCGAGAAAGCTTATGACTTAAATATGTTAGCTTCATAAAAGTTGTTCTACACATTACTGAGCAGTTGGTTGGAGTGGCCCCTGAACTCCCAAATAGACCAGATCTTATGAAAGTTAGCGAATTTGTTTTGTATAAATGCTATCCTGTCCTCAAATCACCTATTGCTGTTTACTCTGGCTATAATTTCAGGTATAGTAGGAGGATCTATAGTTTTCCAATTGGCTGCTATAGCTATTCGAGTGGCTGTTAAAACATGATTGACTAAGATCTGGGAGTATTTAGGGAGCCCAGGAAATTGCCTCCCTACCAAATATGTTATTGGATCTTTCGGCAAGACCTGGGTGGTTAGATTGGTTAGTAGATCTGCTATGTTGTCCCAAAGAGCTTGTATCTTGGGACAGGTCCAGAAGATGTGGTATAGGGTGCCTTCATCCCCACAGAGTCTCCAGCAGGTGTTGGGATGGTCTGGGAAGAGAGCATGGAGTCTGTCCGGAGTGTAGTACCAGAGCATTAATATTTTGTAAATGTTCTCCTTTTGTCTGATACAGGTGACCATTTTCCTGGAGTTGGCCCAGATCGCATCCTAGTCTTCTCCTGTAGGTGGCGTTGGTAGCCAGGTGGTCCATTTGTTAACGTACCTATGATTAGGTTGTTCATCCGGGGGTGGGTCTGTCAGCAGTTTGTATATCTTTGAAATTAGGCCTTTCTGTGGTAGGCCCTGTGATGCCAAGGACTCAAAAGGTAAGGGGGGGTGATGATTTAGTTTGTTGAATATATGGTTGTAGGAAGTGCCGGACTTGAAAATATTCAAACTGTCTCAGTTGGACGTCTGGGTTCTTGTTTATTAAGTCCAGATATGGTAGGGGGGAATATGTGGGTTTGTTCAGAAGGTCTTTTATCGTATGGAGGCCAGTCTTTTGCCATCTATTGTAGAAGTCCTGATGTAATCCTGGTGTAAAATCTGGATTGTTCAGATAGATTGTGTTTAAAGGATACGCTGATTTCAGCTTGAGCTTGGTTTTAAGTTTGTTCCATATGTTCAGAGTGTGTTGGGTGGTTCGGAGGAGACATGACATGGGCGTTGTAGGCTTACTGGAGGTCCAGATTTGAGCATTGAGATGACCTTCCAAGGACAATGTATTTTCAATTTGACTCCATATTGTGGGAGGTTCCCAGTGGGACCAAGCCAGTAGTTGGTGGAGATGGGTTGCATCATAGTATTTCTGTAATTGTGGGACTCCTAAACCTCCATGTCTGGTGGATGTTGTCAAGGTCACTTTGCCTATTCTGTGGCTTTTGTTTCCGCATATAAACTTATGAAACATAGTTTGCATATCTTAGGGGAGATGGGTATGGGCAATGTTTCAAATAAATATAAAAATTTTGGGAGAATGTTTATTTTGAGCGCTGCTATTTTCCCAAACCATGAAATCGTATTCTTTGACCAGCGTTGTAGGGCCAGTTTGGTCTGGTTGAAGTAGTGGAATGAAGTTGTGATCATACAGTTTATTATACTCTGGAGAGATTTTTGTTCCCAGGTAGGTGATGTAATTTGGCTTCCAATTGTATTTAAATTTAACTTGCAGGATGCCTGAGATGGTAGAAGGTAGGTTAACTGATAGGGCCTCGGTTTTGTTGAGATTGATCTTGTAGCCTGAAAGAGTACTATATTCGTTTAAAGTTTTGTGCAGAGTGGGTGGGGACGTCAGAGGGTTAGTTATTGTTAGTAACACATCATCAGCAAATAATGATATCTTATACTGGTTTTCAGATACTTTGACCCCTGTAATGTCTTGGTTATTTCTAATTGCTGCTACCAACAGTTCAATACTGAGTGCATACAATAAGGGGGAGAGGGGACACCCTTGCCTTGAACCATTTGAGATCGGTATAGGTTTCTAGGTTTGGCTTGGAAACTTTAAATATGTGCGTGGGGTGCTATATAGGCTGGTGAGTGCCCGGATAAGTTCAGATGTTGTAGTAAGGCAAACAAGAAGGGCCAGCTTAAGCGATCGAATGCTTTTTCGGCATCTAGCCCCATAAGGAGTGTTGGCTGTTTTGACTTTTGGGCTATTTCTAGGAGATTTATGACCCTTCTGGTGTTATCCCCAGCTTGCCGGCCTAGGATAAAACCTACTTGGTCCTTATGTATCAGGCAGGGGAGGATAGGAGCTAGGCGATTTGCTAAAATTTTGGAAAAAAGTTTCAGGTCCGAATTTAATAGGGCTATTGGCCTGTAGTTTGTACATAGTGTTATGTCCTTACCTTCTTTAGGGATTAAGGACAGGTATGAGGTGAGGGTGGTGTCAGGGATGGGTGTCCCCTGAAGATAACCATTAAACAGTTCCGTTAGAAAGGGTGAGAGAATGTGGAGATAGGTCTTGTAGTACTTGTATGGAAGTCCATCGGGGCCTGGGGTTTTAGCACTAGGCATTGATTTGAGTGTAGCCGCTATTTCTTCTGAAGTGATTGGGCTATTGAGGGCCTGGAATTTAGGAAGTTTGGCTTCATTAAGAAATTTAGTTAATGGGTCTGGCCCTGGGCCCTTATGTAGTGGTAGATTTAAGTCAAGATTGTAGAGTTTATGGTAGTAGTCGTAAAATATTTGCCCAATTTGATTCGGATTGTATGTTAATTGGCCTGTAGGGGATTGGATGGATGTTATTCTGTTAGCTACTTTCTGCTCTTTTAATTACCTCGCTAATAATGTATGTTGCTTATCTCCTATTTTATAGTACATTCGTTTTGTCCAAATTATAGATTTTTCAGCTTCTTTATATTTTAATGCTTTCAGCTTTCGCCGTAGTTGTATGATTTGAAGTAATACTGATTCAGATTGGTTAGTGGTGTAAGTTTGTTCTAAGGTTCGGAGCTGGGGCATAGGACCTTATAGGCTGCGAGATGTTGGGTCTTTTTATAGGCTGTCATTGCTATAAAGTGTCCTCTTATGGTGGCCTTATGTGCCTCCCAGAGAGTAGGTAAGGCTTGCACTGAGCCCCTATTTAGCTGAAAATAGTCTGTTAAGGCCTGTTCTGTTTGCTCGTTAAGGCGCCAGTGTGGTTCCCTGGGAGGGGGCATGGAGAGCAGTAATTGTAAAGTTACGGGTGCATGGTCTGACCATGTAATTGGATGGATATCGGTAGAGAAATCTAAGGTTAAACATGTTTGCAAGACCAAAAAATAATCTATACGCGTATGGAGTTTATGGGGGTTGGGTAGAACGTATATTGTTTCTCGTGTGGGTGGTTAATTCGCCATGTGTCAAATAGTCAATTTTGCCTCATAAATTGTCTGAAACCCGTGGAGATGGTATGTGAGGTGCGGTCTGGGGTTTGATGTGAACGGTCCATAGTTTGGGAATATACCATGTTAAAGTCACCTCCCATGATCAGGTAGGGGTGGAAATAGGTTGATAGTTTATTCAGTGTTTTATGCAAAAATGCGTTTTGTCATTTGTTAGGGGAGTAAATGTTTAGTAGACTTACTGGAATCCCCAGAAGGGTTGCTGATAATAATAGGTAGTGACCTTCAGGATCTGCAATAACTTGATTTACCATAAGGGGGCAATCTTTGTGGATTAATGTCACAACCCCTGCCTTTTTATGGGGATTGGATGCATAATAGCTTGTGGGAAAATATCTAGAACTTAGTTTGTGGGGTCTATTTACATCAAAATGTGTTTCCTGGATGAAGGCTACTTTTGCTTTCTGGGCCTTTAATTCCTTTAGGGTCCTTCAGGGTATCTCTTAGTGATACTATTGAGCCCTTTGACATTCAGTGATACTAACTTGATCATAATAGTCAGATATTTAGGGCTGGACTGAAAGAGGAGGATGAGTCCTCTGGCTAGTTGGGGGCCTGTGGCAGAATTATGGAGCATGTGTGGTTGCATAGTACATGGAGCAATTATGATGTCCCAGGTGTACCAAGAGTCATTACTTGTGTAGAGCATACATATTAAACATTCAAAGGAAAAATATATCAAGGCTGAAATGGGGGGAACCAAAAACATATATAACTGTAAAAACATTCCAGTTAAATGAGGTGCAAGAGAGTCGCCTTTTTGGCGACGCGACAGTCTGGAAAACTGTGGTTTCGGCTCATATGATCTAGTCATTCATGAGTCTGAAAGAGCTTTTAGCTCTATAGTTTGGAAGGTGAGGAGCCGGTGGGGATAGTCAGGCATCCCGCTGGAGGACTTTCAAAGAAAGCCAGTGTAAGCTTATAGTAAATTAGCCCTTCAATTACCACAAGCTACACCGTATTTTATCCCGGATGAGACTGTATCCTTCAGGGGTGAGCCCTCGCTTTGAATGGAGGCCAGGCATATATGTGTTGTGTGTCTCAATAAATGGGCGCCAGTGGTTCTTAACATTGAAACCATGAACTGTTTATTTACATAGAATAGAATAGGCAAGCAGTAGCATTTCACAGCATAGGCAGTACTTACAAGGAATAGTTACAATAACCCTTTAGCTGCAGGGCACAATGGGTTAACTCCCAGCTTTCAGGTATATGCTTCCAGTGGAACCTGGGTGATTACTATCTAACCCTAGGGGGCTGATTTACTTACCCACGAATCCGACCCGAATTGGAAAAGTTCCGACTTGAAAATGAACATTTTGCGACTTTTTCGTATGTTTTGCGATTTTTTCGGATTCTTTACAAATTTTTCGTTACCAATACGATTTTTGCGTAAAAACGCGAGTTTTTCGTAGCCATTACGAAAGTTGCGTAAAATCTGGCGATTTTTCGTAGCGTTAAAACTTGCGCAAAAAGTTGCGCTTTTTTCGTAGCGTTAAAACTTACGCGAAACTTTGCACCTTTTAAGTTTTAACGCTACGAAAAATGCGCAACTTTTCGCGTAAGTTTTAACGCTAGGAAAAAAGCGCAACTTTTTACGCAACTTTCGTAATGGATACGAAAAACTCGCGTTTTTACGCAAAAATCGTATTGGTAACGAAAAAATCGCAAAAAATACGAAAAAATCGCAAAATACCGATCATTACAAAAAAAACGCAATCGGACTCATTTCGACCCGTTCGTGGGTAAGTAAATCAGCCCCTAGGTCTGTACACTGTTAACCCTACTCTGGGCAATATTATACCCGGCTTATAATGCCTCTACAATTCCTGGTTGGAGCAATTGCGGCTCACTAAATAGCCCTGCCTGTCTATCACACCTAGGGGCACATTTACTATGGGTCGAATCCGAGTCCGAATGGAAAAAATTCGGATTGGAAACGAACGTCTTGCGACTTTTTAATTTTTTTGTGATTTTTTCGGCGCCTTTACGACTTTTCGGAAATTATCGCGACTTTTTCGTTACCAATACGATTTGCGCGAAAAAACGCGAGTTTTCCGTAGCCATTCCGAAAGTTGCGATTTTTTCGTAGCGTTAAAACTTGCGCGAAAAGTTGCGCTTTTTTCGTAGCGTTAAAACTTAAAAGGCGCAACGTTTTGCACAAGTTTTAACACTACGAAAAAATCTCAACTTTTTGCGCAAGTTTTAACGCTACGAAAAAATGGCAACTTTCGGAATGGCTACGAAAAACTCGTGTTTTTCCGCAAAAATCGTATTGGTAACGAAAAAGTTGCGATAATTTTCCGAAAAAAATCGCAAAATACCGATCATTACGAAAAAAACGCAATCGGACGCATTCGGCCCATTCGTGAGTAAGTAAATGGGCCCCCTAGTGTGATCTATAACAGGAGCTTGCTATTCTTTCTAAACCTACCTATTTCCTTTACCCAGATTTCCACCATATCTCTCTGCATGTTTCCTCAGAGAGAGCTCCACAAAATGGCTTTTTGCCTCATGGCTGCTCAGCCTTTTATATCCACAGTGCCACCTTATGGCCAAACTGTGGAAATGCACAAGGGGTCATGCTATGACCCAGGAACAAGGAACTTACTTCCCATTACATTAAGGACCCTTATAGCTGTCTAGAGAACTAGGGGACCACAGAGTGGGAAAAGGCATAATTTACCAGTTCCCTACACCAGTAAGTGAGAGATTGGTAGAGGTGTTGGCATGGTACAGATTGCAAGGTCCCTGTCAACCTGTTGTTGGAGGAGAAGGACTTAGTGCAAGTCTTGTTTCTCATGCTGTGACCGGGATTTTGGTCCACTGGGGATTTGGAGCTAGTTTATGTGGAGAGTTTTGTGCTGGTGGTGGATGGTCTCCCGGTTAAAGGCCTAGTGCTGTCAGCAATTTACTCCCTTTAGCGGGATTAGAGTGTGAGTAGTGCCCCGGTGACTGACAATTAGCTTGAAGGGGAACCCACAGCGGTACGGGATTTTGCATTCTTTTAGTTTTTCGGTTACTTACATAGTTACATAGTTACATAGTTACATAGGGTTGAAAAAAGACCTGTGTCCATCAAGTTCAACCCATCCAAGTAAACCCAGCACACCTAACCCACACCTACCAATCTATACTCACATACATAAACTATAAATACAACCACTAGTACTAACTGTAGATATTAGTATCACAATAGCCTTGGATATTCTGATTGATCAAGAACTCATCCAGGCCCCTCTTAAAGGCATTAACAGAATCTGCCATTACCACATCACTAGGAAGGGCATTCCATAACCTCACTGCCCTCACCGTGAAAAACCACCTACGCTGCTTCAAATGGAAGCTCCGTTCCTCTAATCTAAAGGGGTGACCTCTGGTGCGTTGATTGTTTTTATGGGAAAAAAGAACATCCCCCAACTGCCTATAATCCCCTCTAATGTACTTGTACAGAGTAATCATGTCCCCTCGCAAGCGCCTCTTTTCCAGAGAAAACAACCCCAACCTCGACAGTCTAACCTCATAGTTTAAATCTTCCATCCCCTTAACCAGTTTAGTTCCCTTCGTTTAGCCAGGGTGACAGGTGAAAGATCAGCAAATATTTGTATTTTATGGTTGCGGAAGTCTACGGCTGATATGGACTGTGTCATAGGGAGTAGCTTCTCTTTCCCTTCGTAGTAGTGGAAGCGTACAATAATGTCCCTTGGTGGTTTATTGTCTGGGGGTTTTGATGTCAGGGATCTATGCGCTCTGTCTAGGCGCCATAGATCTATAGGAGTATTTGGGCACAGGTGGGTAAATAGGTCCTGGAGGTATTTTGGAATTTCTGAGTTTCCTATAACTTCAGGTATACCTCTGAATCTTAAATTCTGCCTTCTAGACCTGTTTTCCAGGTACTCGCATGTATCTCTAAGGTGTGCCATTTCTTCCCTCAGAGTGTAATTTTCATCTTCTAGTGATGCTAATCTTTGGGCTATATCATCAGTGAAAGTCTCAAGTTTGTCTGTGCGGTCCCCTAGATCAGTGCTGTCCAACTGGCGGCCCGCGGGCTGGTCTGGCTGCTTTGATGGCTTACCTTTGTGTAAGCTTTAAATAGTATCAGTACTGAGATTAACTGGTCCCCTGCATGTTTCTCACCTCAGATTCAGGCTGTAATCCCTCTGTATTGTTTAAACATGTAATCCCCTGTGTTTTTCACACCATTTAGTTTCTGCATTGTTCAACCCCTGCAGTGTTCACACCTCAGGCTCAGGCTGTAATCACCCACATTGTTCACCTATTCACACCTCAAACATTGTATGTAGTGCCTGGACTATGCTGCCTGTGTTTATGGCACACACAGACAGCATAGGGTAGGCATAGTATGGCACACACAGGCAGCATAGGGCAGGCAGAGTATGGCACACACAGACAGCATAAGGGAGGCAGAGTGCTGCCTGTGTATGCCATACTCTGCCTGCCCTATGCTGCCTGTGAGAGGTGAACCTGGCAGGGGTTTTTTCTGGGAGTTTGTTAATAGTTGGAAACAGCCATTAAATGGTGCCTAAGGTGTGTAATTATATGCTGGGGGTTGCTGTGCCATCCACAGGGGAGGAGGCATATGGATTTAAGGGTGTGTCTTAATATGACATAATATAATTCTTTCATATTTGAATAACTGTTGATATCCCCGCAGTGAGGACCATGCATTTGGGTTTTTGCTGCACTACCACCATTGTGATAAAATGGGTGGGGTTTGAAGTGGGTGTGGTTCAAAAAAGGGGAGTGGCCAAAACTGGCTTCCATTAGCGGCCCTCCACCATGTATGCTAGAGAAATTCCGGCCCTCGGCACCTCAGAAGTTGGACAGCACTGCCCTAGATCATTTAGGTCTCTTTGAATATCTCTGATGGCGTTTGTTACTGCTAGTGAGACTGTCTGCGTAATGGTGGCCTGCAGTGAATCTTGCAGCTGTATGAGCTGCTGTGCCAGGATTTGGGCCGTGGGCTGTGCAAAATCTGGGTCGGTGTCTAGGGGTTCAGACTGACCTGTGCCCATATGTGGAGGACTGTCCGGGTCCAGCGGTAGGGAAGAAGGAGAGGCACTCGGTGTGTCTGCTCTTTGGTGCGCAGCGTGTCTGGTAGAGCCATCTTGGGATGCGGCCTGCGTTTGTGAGCATTGCAGGTATGGAGACATCGTGGGAATTTGCTCCTAAAGTTTTTTCTTGCCCATTGTTTGCAGCGGGTTGGTCTCTCTGTTAAGTCAACCCGATCACATACAGAAAAGAGAGAGTTATACCTTATGTTCGGGTGGGTTTAGTCCTCTATAGCGCGGAGCTTTTACTCAGTGAGTGCGCTCTCCATCCAGGTCAGCCACGCCCCCTCCTCAATTTCTCATTTCTAATCTGTGCTTTGTTTTAACTGGAATACCTGCACCAACAGCCACATGTAAAGGACAATTTTTTTAAATCACCCACAAGTACTAACATTACATCTAATAAAAATTTTGCAAAAGCATACTGAAAGTAATCTGTACATTTTCTAAAGAAAGTTTTACCCTCCAAGATTAAAATCAAATATTTGAACACACGTCATGCTACATTTAAGATTTATACAATGAAGTATCTTTTCAAAAATGTAGCATCTGTTACAGCAGTCTGTGTTATTAGTCCAAGTCTCATAACTTCTAATCTGTTCTTTGTTTTAGCTAAAACAGCACCACAAGCCACACTTAAGTGAAAATTCTATTCATATTTTGCTCTGCGCAATCCATTCTATGTTCATTAATTGCACAGTTATATAAATCTCATGATATAGACAAAACTCTTTGCTTATTTCACTTACTCACTTGTCATTTGTTCTTTGTTTTAGCTGACGCATCTTCACCAGGTAAGGGACAATTCATTTATTCTCCCACAAATATGAAATCATGTTTTTCTCAAAGGAAAACATATCAATCATGGGGAAAAGCTTACTGAATCTTATCTATACACCTTCTAACGAAAACTCTACTATGCGAGACCACAATTAATTGTCTAAACACATGAAATGCTTTATGAAGCATGTATAAAATGAAATCTCTAATCTGAAACTTCTTGAGTGGTAGATCCTTTTTTTTCTTACTCTATTTTGTCTCGTAATTTGTAAGCTGTGATTCTCATAATATAGAAAAGACATTTTTAATTTTTATTTCAATTTTTCATTTCCACTCTGTGCTTTGTTTTAACTGGAATACCTGCACCCACAAGTACTAACATTGCATCTACCAAAAATGTGCAAAAGCATACTGAAAGTAATCTGTACATTTTCTAAAGGAAGTTTTACCATCCAAGATTAAAATCAAATATTTCTTATACTTAAAGTTATCTATACATTTATTGAAATAAACATTATTTCAAGACCAAAATTACAAGCCTAAACAGAGCACAGGTATAGGACCCATTATCCAGAATGCTTGGGACCAAGGCTATTCCTGATAAGGGGCCTTTCAGTATTTTGGATCTCCATACCTTAAGTCTACTAAAAAAATCAATAAAACATGAATTAAACCAAATAGGATTGTATTGCATCCAATGAGGATTAATTATATCTTATTTGAGAACAATTACAAGGTTCTGTTTTATTATTACAGAGATAAAGGAAATCACTTTTAAAATTCAGAATTATTTGATTAAAATGGAGTCTATGGGAGACAGGCTTTCGGTAATTCGGAGCCTTCTGGATAACACTTTCCGGATAAGGGGTCCCATACCTGTACATGCTATATGAAACATTTATAAAATGAAATAAAAAATCTGAAAGTTGTTAACTATGATATCTGTGTTTCTCACGATATATAGGAATCTCTTTTCTTATTTAAATACCTAATTTCTCATCTATGCTTTCTTCTAGCTGGAGCACCTCCACAACCAGCCACATGTAAGGGACAATTCATTTACTCTCCCACAAATATGAAATCATGTTTTTCTCAAAGGAAGACATATCAATCATGCCGAGTACGAAAGTTTCGGATTCATTCAAGCTTCAGTATCGTGACTTTTCTGGGGCCAGGTTGGAGCTGCAGAGTGCCATTGAGTCCTATGGGAGGCTTCCAAAATCATGCAAAGTCTGAAAGTTTTGCCCGCCGTTTACGAGCGCTGAATACGAAAAAGTCGCGACAAAATTCGAGCAAATCGTAACAGTTACGAAAAAGTCGCGACTTTTCGCACAAGTCGTAACAACTACAAAAAAGTCGTGACAATTTACGATAAAGTCGTAACGGCAACGAAATAAAACGCAAAAAATTTGTTTCCAATCCGAATTTTTCCCATTCGGATTCGAATTCGTGGATTAGTAAATCAGCCCCTATGTCTACCAAAAAAGTGCAAAAGCACACTGAAAGCAATCTGTACATTTTCTAAAGGAAGTTTTACCATCCAAGATTAAAATCAAATATTTCAACACACGTCATGCTACATTTAAGATTTATACAATGAAGTATCTTTTCAAAAATGTAGCATCTGTTACAGCAGTCTGTGTTATTAGTCCAAGTCTCATAACTTCTAATCTGTTCTTTGTTTTAGCTGATGTAGAAGCAACACAAGCCGCATGTATGTGAAAATTTTATTCAAATTTTGCTCTGCGCAATCCATTCTATGTTCATTAATTGCACAATTATATAAATTTCATGATATAGACAAAACTCTTTGCTTATTTCAATTACTCACTTCTCATCTGTTCTTTGTTTTAGCTGACGCAGCTAAACCAGCTGTGATTCACATAATATAGAGAAGACATTTTTTATTCTTAATTCAATTTCTCATTTCTAATCTGTGCTTTGTTTCAACTGGAATACCTGCACCAACAGCCACATGTAAAGGACAATTATTTTTATATCACCCACAAAAAATTTGCACACGTCATGCTACATTTAAGATTTATACAATGAAGTATCTTTTCAAAAATGTAGCATCTGTTACAGCAGTCTGTGTTATTAGTCCAAGTCTCATAACTTCTAATCTGTTCTTTGTTTTAGCTAATGTAGCAACAAAACAAGACGCATGTAAGTAAAAATTCTATTCGAATTTTTCTATGCGCAAATCAATTCTATGTTCATTAATTGCACAGTTATATAAATTTCATGGTATAGACAAAACTCTTTGCTTATTTCAATTACTCGATTCTCATCTGTTCTTGGTTTAGCTGACGCAGCTAAACCAGCTGTGATTCTCATAATACAGAGAAGACATTTTTTATTCTTAATTCAATTTCCCATTTCTAATCTGTGCTTTGTTTTAACTGGAATACCTGCACCACCAGCCGTATTTAAAAGACAATTTTTTTTAAATCACCCACAAAAAATTTGCAAACTCATACCGAAAGTAATTTGTACATTTTCTAAAGGAAGTTTTACCATCCAAGATTAAAATCAAATATTTCAACACACGTCATGCTACATTTAAGATTTATACAATGAAGTATCTTTTCAAAAATATAGCATCTGTTAAAGCAGTCTGTGTTATTAGTCCAAGTCTCATAACTTCTAATCTGTTCTTTGTTTTAGCTGATGCAGGAGCAACACAAGCCGCACGTAAGTGAAAATTTTATTCGAATTTTGCTCTGTGCAATCCATTCTATGTTTATTAATTGCACAGTTATATAAATTTCATGGTATAGACAAAACTCTTTGCTTATTTCAATTACTCACTTCTCATCTGTTCTTGGTTTAGCTGACGCAGCTAAACCAGCTGTGATTCTCATAATATAGAGAAGACATTTTTTATTCTTAATTCAATTTCCCATTTGAAATCTGTGCTTTGTTTTAACTGGAATACCTGCACCACCAGCCACATGTAAAGGACAATTTTTTTAAAATCACCCATAAAAAATTTGCAAACTCATACCGAAAGTAATCTGTACATTTTCTAAAGTTTTACCATCCAAGATTAAAATCAAATATTTCAACACACGTCATGCTACATTTAAGATTTATACAATGAAGTATCTTTTCAAAAATGTAGCATCTGTTACAGCAGTCTGTGTTATTAGTCCAAGTCTCATAACTTCTAATCTGTTCTTTGTTTTAGCTGATGCAGGAGCAACACAAGCCGCATGTAAGTGAAAATTTTATTCAAATTTTGCTCTGCGCAATCCATTCTATGTTCATTAATTGCACAATTATATAAATTTCATGATATAGACAAAACTCTTTGCTTATTTCAATTACTCACTTCTCATCTGTACTTGGTTTTAGCTGACGCAGCTAAACCAGCTGTGATTCTCATAATATAGAGAAGACATTTTTTATTCTTAATTCAATTTCCCATTTCTAATCTGTTCTTTGTTTTAACTGGAATACCTGCACCACCAGCCACATGTAAAGGACAATTATTTTTATATCACCCACAAAAAATTTGCAAACGCATACTAAAAGTATTCTGTACATTTTCTAAAGGAAGTTTTACAATCCAAGATTAAAATTAAATATTTCAACACACGTCATGCTACATTTAAGATTTATACAATGAAGTATCTTTTCAAAAATGTAGCATCTGTTACAGCAGTCTGTGTTATTAGTCCAAGTGTAATAACTTCTAATCTGATCTTTGTTTTAGATAATGCAGGAGCAACACAAGCCGCACGTAAGTGAAAATTTTATTCGAATTTTGCTCTGTGCAATCCAGTCTATGTTTATTAATTGCACAGTTATATAAATTTCACGGTATAGACAAAACTCTTTGCTTATTTCAATTACTCACTTCTCATCTGTTCTTGGTTTAGCTGACGCAGCTAAACCAGCTGTGATTCTCATAATATAGAGAAGACATTTTTTATTCTTAATTCAATTTCCCATTTGAAATCTGTGCTTTGTTTTAACTGGAATACCTGCACCACCAGCCACATGTAAAGGACAATTTTTTTTAAATCACCCATAAAAAATTTGCAAACTCATACCGAAAGTAATCTGTACATTTTCTAAAGGAAGTTTAACCATCCAAGATTAAAATCAAATATTTCAACACACGTCATGCTACATTTAAGATTTATACAATGAAGTATCTTTTCAAAAATGTAGCATCTGTTACAGCAGTCTGTGTTATTAGTCCAAGTCTCATAACTTCTAATCTGTTCTTTGTTTTAGCTGATGCAGGAGCAACACAAGCCGCACGTAAGTGAAAATTTTATTCGAATTTTGCTCTGTGCAATCCATTCTATATTCATTAATTGCACAGTTATATAAATTTCATGGTATAGACAAAAATCTTTGCTTATTTCAATTACTCACTTCTCATCTGTTCTTGGTTTTAGCTGATGCAGCTAAACCAGCTGTGATTGTCATAATATAGAGAAGACATTTTTTATTCTTAATTCAATTTCCCATTTCTAATCTGTGCTTTGTTTTAACTGGAATACCTGCACCATCAGCCACATGTAAAGGACAATTTTTTTAAAATCACCCATAAAAAATTTGCAAACTCATACCGAAAGTAATCTGTACATTTTCTAAAGTTTTACCATCCAAGATTAAAATCAAATATTTCAACACACGTCATGCTACATTTAAGATTTATACAATGAAGTATCTTTTCAAAAATGTAGCATCTGTTACAGCAGTCTGTGTTATTAGTCCAAGTCTCATAACTTCTAATCTGTTCTTTGTTTTAGCTGATGCAGGAGCAACACAAGCCGCACGTAAGTGAAAATTTTATTCGAATTTTGCTCTGTGCAATCCATTCTATATTCATTAATTGCACAGTTATATAAATTTCATGGTATAGACAAAAATCTTTGCTTATTTCAATTACTCACTTCTCATCTGTTCTTGGTTTTAGCTGATGCAGCTAAACCAGCTGTGATTGTCATAATATAGAGAAGACATTTTTTATTCTTAATTCAATTTCCCATTTCTAATCTGTGCTTTGTTTTAACTGGAATACCTGCACCATCAGCCACATGTAAAGGACAATTTTTTTAAAATCACCCATAAAAAATTTGCAAACTCATACCGAAAGTAATCTGTACATTTTCTAAAGTTTTACCATCCAAGATTAAAATCAAATATTTCAACACACGTCATGCTACATTTAAGATTTATACAATGAAGTATCTTTTCAAAAATGTAGCATCTGTTACAGCAGTCTGTGTTATTAGTCCAAGTCTCATAACTTCTAACCTGTTCTTTGTTTTAGTTGATGTAGCACCAAAACAAGACGCAGGTAAGTAAAAATTCTATTCAAATTTTGCTCAGCGCAATCCATTTCAGATTTATACAGAGAAGTATTTTTTCAAAAATGTAGCATCTGTAACGGCAGTCTGTGTTATTAGTCCAAGTGTAATAACTTCTAATCTGTTCTTTGTTGTAGCTGAAGCAGCAGCAGCAGCACCAGCCGCAAGTAAGTGAAAATTCTATTCAAATTTTACTCAGCGCAATCCATTTCAGATTAATACAGTGAATTGTCTTTTCAAAAATGTAGCATTCGTTACGGCAGTCTGTGTTATTAGTCCAAGTGTAATAACTTCTAATCTGTTCTTTGTTTTAGCTGAAGCAGCAGCAGCACCAGCCCCAAGTAAGTGAAAATTCTATTCATATTTTGCTCAGCGCAATCCATTTCAGATTTATACAGTGAAGTATTTTTTCAAAAATGTAGCATCCGTTACGGCAGTCTGTGTTATTAATCCACGTATAATAATGTCTAATCTCTTCTTTGTTTTAGCTGAAGCAGCAGCAGCACCAGCCGCAAGTAAGTGAAAATTCTATTCATATTTTACTCAGCGCAGTCCATTTCAGATTTATACAGTAAAGTATTTTTTCAAAAATGTAGCATCCATTACGGCAGTCTGTGTTATTAGTCCAAGTGTAATAACTTCTAATCTGTTCTTTGTTTTAGCTGAAGCAGCAGCAGCAGCAGCACCAGCCGCAAGTAAGTAAAAATTCTATTCGAATTTTGCTCAGCCCAATCCATTTCAGATTTATACAGTAAAGTATTTTTTCAAAAATGTAGCATCTATTACGGCAGTCTGTGTTATTAGTCCAAGTGTAATAACTTCTAATCTGTTCTTTGTTTTAGCTGAAGCAGCAGCAGCACCAGCCGCAAGTAAGTGAAAATTCTATTCATATTTTGCTCAGCGCAATCCATTTCAGATTTATACAGTGAATTGTCTTTTCAAAAATGTAGCATCAGTTACGGCAGTCTGTGTTATTAGTCCACGTTTAATAATGTCTAATCTGTTCTTTGTTTTAGCTGAAGCAGCAGCACCAGCCGCAAGTAAGTGAAAATTCTATTCATATTTTGCTCAGCGCAATCCATTTCAGATTTATACAGTGAAGTATTTTTTCAAAAATGTAGCATCCATTACGGCAGTCTGTGTTATTTGTCCAAGTGTAATCACTTCTAATCTGTTCTTTGTTTTAGCTGAAGCAGCAGCAGCACCAGCCCCAAGTAAGTGAAAATTATATTCGAATTTTGCTCAGTGCAATCCATTTCAGATTTATACAGTGAAGTATTTTTTCAAAAATGTAGCATCCATTACGGCAGTCTGTGTTATTAGTCCAAGTGTAATAACTTCTAATCTCTTCTTTGTTTTAGCTGAAGCAGCAGCACCAGCCGCAAGTAAGTGAAAATTCTATTCAAATTTTACTCAGCGCAATCCATTTCAGATTTATACAGTGAATTGTCTTTTCAAAAATGTAGCATTCGTTACGGCAGTCTGTGTTATTAGTCCACGTTTAAAGGAGACATATTGGATAAATGGGAAAAATGGCTAATTTTGTAGGCAATTATGAATAATATCCGGTGCTGGTTTCCCTTTGGGCTAAACATTAACCCTATCTGTAACAATGGCCCCTTAATTGGAGCTCCCTATAGATCCTCTCACTTCTCTGTCCGAGTTTGAAATGGAGAGTGGGCGTGTCCTAACGGTCCCTGCCAGAAGCACAGTAGGAGGGGGAGAGCCAATCACAGCCTTGCACTCACACAAGCACAGACAGGCTTCAGTTCCCTATCAGGTCAGCCTAGCTGCTGATTGGTTCCTATCCTACAGTGCAGGGTACGGAGGGCCGCCGGCTCCCCAGCTCATCCAGAGAATTCAGCCAGCAGGAAGTGGCACAGATGGGCGGAGCTAGTGGAGTTTGGGCGAATTTCTCAATAAATCAGTCTAAAATACAACTTTCTTAGCACAATCCTTCTATATCTAGAGGAGTATAATTCCCTGGTACATTCATAATTTTCATAGGATATGTCTCCTTTAATAATGTCTAATCTCTTCTTTGTTTTAGCTGAAGCAGCAGCAGCAGCACCAGCCGCAAGTAAGTGAAAATTCTATTCAAATTTTACTCAGCGCAATCCATTTCAGATTTATACAGTGAATTGTCTTTTCAAAAATGTAGCATCCATTACGGCAGTCTGTGTTATTAGTCCAAGTGTAATAACTTCTAATCTCTTCTTTGTTTTAGCTGAAGCAGCAGAAGCAGCAGCAGCAGCACCAGCCGCACCAGCCGCACCAGCCGCAAGTAAGTGAAAATTCTATTCGAATTTTACTCAGAGCAATCAATTTCAGATTTATACAGTGAAGTATTTTTTCAAAGGTGTAGCATCCATTACGGCAGTCTGTGTTATTAGTCCAAGTGTAATAACTTCTAATCTGTTCTTTGTTTTAGCTGAAGCAGCAGAAGCAGCAGCAGCAGCACCAGCCGCACCAGCCGCACCAGCCGCAAGTAAGTGAAAATTCAATTCGAATTTTGCTCAGTGCAATCCATTTCAGATTTATACAGTGAAGTATTTTTTCAAAAATGTAGCATCCATTACGGCAGTCTGTGTTATTAGTCCAAGTGTAATAACTTCTAATCTGTTCTTTGTTTTAGCTGAAGCAGCAGCAGCACCAGCCGCAAGTAAGTGAAAATTCTATTCAAATTTTACTCAGCGCAATCCATTTCAGATTTATACAGTGAAGTATTTTTTCAAAAATGTAGCATCCATTACGGCAGTCTGTGTTATTAGTCCAAGTGTAATAACTTCTAATCTGTTCTTTGTTTTAGTTGAAGCAGCAGCAGCACCAGCCGCAAGTAAGTGAAAATTCTATTCATATTTTCCTCAGCGCAATCCATTTCAGATTTATACAGTGAAGTATTTTTTCAAAAATGTAGCATCCGTTACGGTAGTCTGTGTTATTAGTCCAAGTGTAATAACTTCTAATCTGTTCTTTGTTTTAGCTGAAGCAGCAGCAGCCGCACCAGCTGCAAGTAAGTGAAAATTCTATTCGAATTTTGCTCAGTGCAATCCATGTCAGATTTATACAGTGAAGTATTTTTTCAAAAATGTAGCATCCATTACGGCAGTCTGTGTTATTAGTCCAAGTGTAATAACTTCTAATCTGTTCTTTGTTTTAGCTGAAGCAGCAGCAGCACCAGCCGCAAGTAAGTGAAAATTCTATTCAAATTTTACTCAGCGCAGTCCATTTCAGATTTATACAGTGAAGTATTTTTTCAAAAATATAGCATCCATTACGGCAGTCTGTGTTATTAGTCCAAGTGTAATAACTTCTAATCTGTTCTTTGTTTTAGCTGAAGCAGCAGCAGCACCAGCCGCAAGTAAGTTAAAATTCTATTCATATTTTGCTCAGCGCAATCCATTTTAGATATATACAGTGAAGTATTTTTTCAAAAATGTAGCATCCATTACGGCAGTCTGTGTTATTAGTCCAAGTGTAATAACTTCTAATCTGTTCTTTGTTTTAGCTGAAGCAGCAGCAGCACCAGCCGCAAGTAAGTAAAAATTCTATTCATATTTTGCTCAGCGCAATCCATTTCAGATTTATACAGTGAATTGTCTTTTCAAAAATGTAGCATCCATTACGGCAGTCTGTGTTATTAGTCCAAGTGTAATAACTTCTAATCTGTTCTTTGTTTTAGCGGAAGCAGCAGCAGCAGCACCAGCTGCACCAGCTGCAAGTAAGTGAAAATTCTATTCAAATTTTACTCAGCGCAATCAATTTCAGATTTATACAGTGAATTGTCTTTTCAAAAATGTAGCATCCATTACGGCAGTCTGTGTTATTAGTCCAAGTGTAATAACTTCTAATCTGTTCTTTGTTTTAGCTGAAGCAGCATCAGCACCAGCCGCAAGTAAGTGAAAATTCTATTCAAATTTTACTCAGCGCAATCCATTTCAGATTTATACAGTGAAGTATTTTTTCAAAAATGTAGCATCCATTACGGCAGTCTGTGTTATTAGTCCAAGTGTAATAACTTCTAATCTGTTCTTTGTTTTAGCTGAAGCAGCAGCAGCACCAGCCGCAAGTAAGTGAAAATTCTATTCATATTTTTCTCAGCGCAATCCATTTCAGATTTATACAGTGAAGTATTTTTTCAAAAATTTAGCATCCATTACGGCAGTCTGTGTTATTAGGCAAGTGTAATAACTTCTAATCTGTTCTTTGTTTTAGCTGAAGCAGCAGCAGCACCAGCCGCAAGTAAGTGAAAATTCTATTCATATTTTGCTCAGCGCAATCCATTTCAGATTTATACAGTGAAGTATTTTTTCAAAAATGTAGCATCCATTACGGCAGTCTGTGTTATTAGTCCAAGTGTAATAACTTCTAATCTGTTCTTTGTTTTAGCTGAAGCAGCCGCACCAGCCGCAAGTAAGTGAAAATTCTATTCATATTTTGCTCAGCGCAATCCATTTCAGATTTATACAGTGAATTGTCTTTTCAAAAATGTAGCATCCATTATGGCAGTCTGTGTTATTAGTCCAAGTGTAATAACTTCTAATCTGTTATTTGTTTTAGCTGAAGCAGCACCAGCCGCAAGTAAGTGAAAATTCTATTCAAATTTTACTCAGCGCAATCCATTTCAGATTTATACAGTGAATTGTCTTTTCAAAAATGTAGCATCCATTACGGCAGTCTGTATTATTAGTCCAAGTGTAATAACTTCTAATCTGTTCTTTGTTTTAGCTGAAGCAGCAGCAGCACCAGCCGCAAGTAAGTGAAAATTCTATTCATATTTTGCTCAGCGCAATCCATTTCAGATTTATACAGTGAAGTATTTTTTCAAAAGTGTAGCATCCATTACGGCAGTCTGTGTTTTTAGTCCACGTTTAATAATGTCTAATCTCTTCTTTGTTTTAGCTGAAGCAGCAGCAGCAGCACCAGCCGCAAGTAAGTTAAAATTCTATTCGAATTTTACTCAGCGCAGTCCATTTCAGATTTATACACTAAAGTATTTTTTCAAAAATGTAGCATCTGTTACGGCAGTCTGTGTTATTAGTCCAAGTGTAATAACTTCTAATCTGTTATTTGTTTTAGCTGAAGCAGCAGCCGCAAGTAAGTGAAAATTCTATTCAAATTTTACTCAGCGCAATCCATTTCAGATTTATACAGTGAAGTATTTTTTCAAAAATGTAGCATCCATTACGGCAGTCTGTGTTATTAGTCCAAGTGTAATAACTTCTAATCTGTTCTTTGTTTTAGCTGAAGCAGCAGCACCAGCTGCACCAGCCGCAAGTAAGTGAAAATTCTATTCGAATTTTACTCAGCGCAGTGCATTTCAGATTTATACGGTGATGTATTTTTTCAAAAATGTAGCATCCGTTACGGCAGTTTGTGTTATTAGTCCAAGTGTAATAACTTCTAATCTATTCTATTCTATTCGAATTTTACTCAGCACAGTCCATTTCAGATTTATACAGTGAAGTAGTTTTTCAAAAATGTAGCATCCGTTACGGCAGTTTGTGTTATTAGTCCAAGTGTAATAACTTCTAATCTATTCTATTCTATTCGAATTTTACTCAGCGCAATCCATTTCAGATTTATACAGTGAATTGTCTTTTCAAAAATGTAGCATCCATTACGGCAGTCTGTGTTATTAGTCCAAGTGTAATAACTTCTAATCTCTTCTTTGTTTTAGCTGAAGCAGCAGCAGCACCAGCCGCAAGTAAGTGAAAATTCTATTCAAATTTTACTCAGCGCAATCCATTTCAAATTTATACAGTAAAGTATTTTTTCAAAAGTGTAGCATCCATTACGGCAGTCTGTGTTTTTAGTCCACGTTTAATAATGTCTAATCTCTTCTTTGTTTTAGCTGAAGCAGCAGCAGCACCAGCCGCAAGTAAGTGAAAATTCTATTCGAATTTTACTCAGCGCAGTCCATTTCAGATTTATACACTAAAGTATTTTTTCAAAAATGTAGCATCTGTTACGGCAGTCTGTGTTATTAGTCCAAGTGTAATAACTTCTAATCTGTTCTTTGTTTTAGCTGAAGCAGCAGAAGCACCAGCCGCAAGTAAGTGAAAATTCAATTCGAATTTTGCTCAGTGCCATCCATGTCAGATTTATACAGTGAAGTATTTTTTCAACAATGTAGCATCCATTACGGCAGTCTGTGTTATTAGTCCAAGTGTAATAACTTCTAATCTTTTCTTTGTTTTAGCTGAAGCAGCAGCAGCACCAGCCGCAAGTAAGTGAAAATTCTATTCATATTTTTCTCAGCGCAATCCATTTCAGATTTATACAGTGAAGTATTTTTTCGAAAATGTAGCATCCATTACGGCAGTCTGTGTTATTAGTCCAAGTGTAATAACTTCTAATCTGTTCTTTGTTTTAGCTGAAGCAGCAGCAGCACCAGCCGCAAGTAAGTGAAAATTCTATTCATATTTTGCTCAGCGCAATCCATTTCAGATTTATACAGTGAAGTATTTTTTAAAAAATGTAGCATCCATTACGGCAGTCTGTGTTATTAGTCCAAGTGTAATAACTTCTAATCTGTTCTTTGTTTTAGCTGAAGCAGCAGCAGCAGCCGCACCAGCCGCAAGTAAGTGAAAATTCTATTCAAATTTTACTCAGCGCAATCCATTTCAGATTTATACAGTGAATTGTCTTTTCAAAAATGTAGCATCCATTATGGCAGTCTGTGTTATTAGTCCAAGTGTAATAACTTCTAATCTTTTCTTTGTTTTAGCTGAAGCAGCAGCAGCACCAGCCGCAAGTAAGTGAAAATTCTATTCAAATTTTACTCAGCGCAATCCATTTCAGATTTATACAGTGAATTGTCTTTTCAAAAATGTAGCATCCATTACGGCAGTCTGTGTTATTAGTCCAAGTGTAATAACTTCTAATCTGTTATTTGTTTTAGCTGAAGCAGCACCAGCCGCAAGTAAGTGAAAATTCTATTCAAATTTTGCTCAGCGCAATCCATTTCAGATTTATACAGTGAAGTATTTTTTCAAAAATGTAGCATCCATTACGGCAGTCTGTGTTATTAGTCCAAGTGTAATAACTTCTAATCTGTTCTTTGTTTTAGCTGAAGCAGCAGCACCAGCCGCACCAGCCGCAAGTAAGTTAAAATTCTATTCGAATTTTACTCAGCGCAGTCCATTTCAGATTTATACGGTGATGTATTTTTTCAAAAATGTAGCATTTGTTACGGCAGTTTGTGTTATTAGTCCAAGTGTAATAACTTCTAATCTATTCTATTCTATTCGAATTTTACTCAGCGCAGTCCATTTCAGAATTATACAGTGAAGTATTTTTTCAAAAATGTAGCATCCGTTACGGCAGTTTGTGTTATTAGTCCAAGTGTAATAACTTCTAATCTGTTCTTTGTTTTAGCTGAAGCAGCAGCACCAGCCGCACCAGCCGCAAGTAAGTTAAAATTCTATTCGAATTTTACTCAGCGCAATCCATTTCAGATTTATACGGTGAATTGTCTTTTCAAAAATGTAGCATCCATTACGGCAGTCTGTGTTATTAGTCCAAGTGTAATAACTTCTAATCTCTTCTTTGTTTTAGCTGAAGCAGCAGCAGCACCAGCCGCAAGTAAGTGAAAATTCTATTCAAATTTTACTCAGCGCAGTCCATTTCAGATTTATACAGTAAAGTATTTTTTCAAAAGTGTAGCATCCATTACGGCAGTCTGTGTTTTTAGTCCACGTTTAATAATGTCTAATCTCTTCTTTGTTTTAGCTGAAGCAGCAGCAGCAGCACCAGCCGCAAGTAAGTGAAAATTCTATTTGAATTTTACTCAGCGCAATCCATTTCAGATTTATACACTAAAGTATTTTTTCAAAAATGTAGCATCTGTTACGGCAGTCTGTGTTATTAGTCCAAGTGTAATAACTTCTAATCTGCTCTTTGTTTTAGCTGAAGCAGCAGCAGCAGCACCAGCCGCAAGTAAGTGAAAATTCTATTCATATTTTTCTCAGCGCAATCCATTTCAGATTTATACAGTGAATTGTCTTTTCAAAAATGTAGCATCCATTATGGCAGTCTGTGTTATTAGTCCAAGTGTAATAACTTCTAATCTGTTATTTGTTTTAGCTGAAGCAGCACCAGCCGCAAGTAAGTGAAAATTCTATTCAAATTTTGCTCAGCGCAATCCATTTCAGATTTATACAGTGAAGTATTTTTTCAAAAATGTAGCATCCATTACGGCAGTCTGTGTTATTAGTCCAAGTGTAATAACTTCTAATCTGTTCTTTGTTTTAGCTGAAGCAGCCGCACCAGCCGCAAGTAAGTGAAAATTCAATTCGAATTTTGCTCAGTGCCATCCATGTCAGATTTATACAGTGAAGTATTTTTTCAACAATGTAGCATCCATTACGGCAGTCTGTGTTATTAGTCCAAGTGTAATAACTTCTAATCTTTTCTTTGTTTTAGCTGAAGCAGCAGCAGCACCAGCCGCAAGTAAGTGAAAATTCAATTCGAATTTTGCTCAGTGCCATCCATGTCAGATTTATACAGTGAAGTATTTTTTCAACAATGTAGCATCCATTACGGCAGTCTGTGTTATTAGTCCAAGTGTAATAACTTCTAATCTTTTCTTTGTTTTAGCTGAAGCAGCAGCAGCACCAGCCGCAAGTAAGTGAAAATTCAATTCGAATTTTACTCAGCGCAATCCATTTCAGATTTATACGGTGAATTGTCTTTTCAAAAATGTAGCATCCATTACGGCAGTCTGTGTTATTAGTCCAAGTGTAATAACTTCTAATCTGCTCTTTGTTTTAGCTGAAGCAGCAGCAGCAGCACCAGCCGCAAGTAAGTGAAAATTCTATTCATATTTTTCTCAGCGCAATCCATTTCAGATTTATACAGTGAAGTATTTTTTCAAAAATGTAGCATCCATTACGGCAGTCTGTGTTATTAGTCCAAGTGTAATAACTTCTAATCTGTTCTTTGTTTTAGCTGAAGCAGCAGCAGCAGCAGCAGCACCAGCCGCAAGTAAGTGAAAATTCTATTCATATTTTTCTCAGCGCAATCCATTTCAGATTTATACCGTGAAGTATTTTTTCAAAAATTTAGCATCCATTACGGCAGTCTGTGTTATTAGTCCAAGTGTAATAACTTCTAATCTGTTCTTTGTTTTAGCTGAAGCAGCAGCAGCAGCCGCACCAGCCGCAAGTAAGTGAAAATTCTATTCATATTTTGCTCAGCGCAATCCATTTCAGATTTATACAGTGAAGTATTTTTTCAAAAATGTAGCATCCATTACGGCAGTCTGTGTTATTAGTCCAAGTGTAATAACTTCTAATCTGTTCTTTGTTTTAGCTGAAGCAGCAGCAGCCACAAGTAAGTTAAAATTCTATTCGAATTTTACTCAGCGCAGTCCATTTAAGATTTATACGGTGATGTATTTTTTCAAAAATGTAGCATCCGTTACGGCAGTTTGTGTTATTAGTCCAAGTGTAATAACTTCTAATCTATTCTATTCTATTCAAATTTTACTCAGCGCAGTCCATTTCAGATTTATAAAGTGAAGTATTTTTTCAAAAATGTAGCATCCGTTATGGCAGTTTGTGTTACATAGTTACATAGTTACATAGTTACATAGGGTTGAAAAAAGACCAGTGTCCATCAAGTTCAACCCATCCAAGTAAACCCAGCACACCTAACCCACACCTACCAATCTATACACTCACATACATAAACTATAAATACAACCACTAGTACTAACTGTAGATATTAGTATCACAATAGCCTTTGATATTCTGATTGATCAAGAACTCATCCAGGCCCCTCTTAAAGGCATTAACAGAATCTGCCATTACCCCATCACTAGGAAGGGCATTCCATAACCTCACTGCCCTCACCGTGAAAAACCACCTACGCTGCTTCAAATGGAAGCTCTGTTCCTCTAATCTAAAGGGGTGACCTCTGGTGCGTTGATTGTTTTTATGGGAAAAAAGAACATCCCCCAACTGCCTATAATCCCCTCTAATGTACTTGTACAGAGTAATCATGTCCCCTCTCAAGCGCCTCTTTTCCAGAGAAAACAACCCCAACCTCGACAGTCTCACCTCATAGTTTAAATCTTCCATCCCCTTTACCAGTTTAGTTGCACGTCTCTGCACTCTCTCCAGCTCATTAATATCCTTCTTAAGGACTGGAGCCCAAAACTGCACTGCATACTCAAGGTGAGGCCTTACCAGGGACCTATAAAGTTTTATTAGTCCAAGTGTAATAACTTCTAATCTATTCTATTCTATTCGAATTTTACTCAGCGCAGTCCATTTCAGATTTATACAGTGAAGTATTTTTTCAAAAATGTAGCATCCATTACAGCAGTCTGTGTTATTAGTCCAAGTGTAATAACTTCTAATCTGTTCTTTGTTTTAGCTGAAGCAGCAGCAGCCGCACCAGCCGCAAGTAAGTGAAAATTCTATTCGAACTTTGCTCAGCGCAATCCATTTCAGATTTATACAGTGAATTGTCTTTTCAAAAATGTAGCATCCATTACGGCAGTCTGTAATTAGTCCAAGTGTAATAACTTCTAATCTCTTCTTTGTTTTAGCTGAAGCAGCAGCAGCAGCTGCACAAGCCGCAAGTAAGTGAAAATTCTATTCGAATTTTACTCAGAGCAATCAATTTCAGATTTATACAGTGAAGTATTTTTTCAAAAGTGTAGCATCCATTACGGCAGTCTGTGTTATTAGTCCAAGTGTAATAACTTCTAATCTGTTCTTTGTTTTAGCTGAAGCAGCAGCAGCACCAGACGCAAGTAAGTAAAAATTCTATTCAAATTTTACTCAGCGCAGTCCATTTCAGATTTATACAGTGAAGTATTTTTTCAAAAATGTAGCATCCATTACGGCAGTCTGTGTTATTAGTCCAAGTGTAATAACTTCTAATCTGTTCTTTGTTTTAGCTGAAGCAGCAGCAGCCGCACCAGCCGCAAGTAAGTGAAAATTCAATTCGAATTTTGCTCAGTGCAATCCATGTCAGATTTATACAGTGAAGTATTTTTTCAAAAATGTAGCATCCATTACGGCAGTCTGTGTTATTAGTCCAAGTGTAATAACTTCTAATCTGTTCTTTGTTTTAGCTGAAGCAGCAGCAGCCGCACCAGCCGCAAGTAAGTGAAAATTCAATTCGAATTTTGCTCAGAGCAATCCATTTCAGATTTATACAGTAAAGTATTTTTTCAAAAATGTAGCATCTGTTACGGCAGTCTGTGTTATTAGTCCAAGTGTAATAACTTCTAATCTGTTCTTTGTTTTAGCTGAAGAAGCAGCAGCAGCACCAGCCACAAGTAAGTGAAAATTCTATTCAAATTTTACTCAGCGCAATCCATTTCAGATTTATACAGTGAATTGTCTTTTCAAAAATGTAGCATCCATTACGGCAGTCTGTGTTATTAGTCCAAGTGTAATAACTTCTAAACTGTTCTTTGTTTTAGCTGAAGCAGCAGCAGCCGCACCAGCCGCAAGTAAGTGAAAATTCAATTCGAATTTTGCTCAGAGCAATCCATTTCAGATTTATACAGTAAAGTATTTTTTCAAAAATGTAGCATCTGTTACGGCAGTCTGTGTTATTAGTCCAAGTGTAATAACTTCTAATCTGTTCTTTGTTTTAGCTGAAGCAGCAGCACCAGCCGCACCAGCCGCAAGTAAGTTAAAATTCTATTCGAATTTTACTCAGCACAGTCCATTTCAGATTTATACGGTGATGTATTTTTTCAAAAATGTAGCATCCGTTACGGCAGTTTGTGTTATTAGTCCAAGTGTAATAACTTCTAATCTGTTCTTTGTTTTAGCTGAAGCAGCAGCAGCCGCACCAGCCGCAAGTAAGTGAAAATTCTATTCGAAATTTGCTCAGCGCAATCCATTTCAGATTTATACAGTGAATTGTCTTTTCAAAAATGTAGCATCCATTACGGCAGTCTGTGTTATTAGTCCAAGTGTAATAACTTCTAATCTGCTCTTTGTTTTAGCTGAAGCAGCAGCAGACGCACCAACCGCAAGTAAGTGAAAATTCTATTCGAATTTTACTCAGCGCAATCCATTTCAGATTTATACAGTAAAGTATTTTTTCAAAAATGTAGCATCTGTTACGGCAGTCTGTGTTATTAGTCCAAGTGTAATAACTTCTAATCTGTTCTTTGTTTTAGCTGAAGAAGCAGCAGCCGCACCAGCCGCAAGTAAGTGAAAATTCAATTCGAATTTTGCTCAGTGCAATCCATGTCAGATTTATACAGTGAAGTATTTTTTCAAAAATGTAGCATCCATTACGGCAGTCTGTGTTATTAGTCCAAGTGTAATAACTTCTAATCTGTTCTTTGTTTTAGCTGAAGCAGCAGCAGCAGCACCAGCCGTACCAGCCGCAAGTAAGTGAAAATTCTATTCATATTTTTCTCAGCGCAATCCATTTCAGATTTATACAGTGAAGTATTTTTTCAAAAATGTAGCATCCATTACGGCAGTCTGTGTTATTAGTCCAAGTGTAATAACTTCTAATCTGTTCTTTGTTTTAGCTGAAGCAGCAGCAGCACCAGCCGCAAGTAAGTGAAAATTCTATTCATATTTTGCTCAGCGCAATCCATTTCAGATTTATACAGTGAAGTATTTTTTCAAAAATGTAGCATCCATTACGGCAGTCTGTGTTATTAGTCCAAATGTAATAACTTCTAACCTGTTTTTTGTTTTAGCTGAAGCAGCAGCAGCAGCCGCACCAGCCGCAAGTAAGTGAAAATTCTATTCATATTTTGCTCAGCGCAATCCATTTCAGATTTATACAGTGAAGTATTTTTTCAAAAATGTAGCATCCATTACGGCAGTCTGTGTTATTAGTCCAAATGTAATAACTTCTAATCTGTTCTTTGTTTTAGCTGAAGCAGCAGCAGCACCAGCCGCAAGTAAGTGAAAATTCTATTCAAATTTTACTCAGCGCAATCCATTTCAGATTTATACAGTGAATTGTCTTTTCAAAAATGTAGCATCCATTACGGCAGTCTGTGTTATTAGTCCAAGTGTAATAACTTCTAATCTGTTCTTTGTTTTAGCTGAAGCAGCAGCAGCACCAGCCGCAAGTAAGTGAAAATTCTATTCAAATTTTACTCAGCGCAATCCATTTCAGATTTATACAGTGAAGTATTTTTTCAAAAATGTAGCATCCATTACGGCAGTCTGTGTTATTAGTCCAAGTGTAATAACTTCTAATCTGTTCTTTGTTTTAGCTGAAGCAGCAGCAGCAGCCACACCAGCCACAAGTAAGTGAAAATTCTATTCATATTTTGCTCAGCGCAATCCATTTCAGATTTATACAGTGAAGTATTTTTTCAAAAATGTAGCATCCATTACGGCAGTCTGTGTTATTAGTCCAAGTGTAATAACTTCTAATCTGTTATTTGTTTTAGCTGAAGCAGCAGCACCAGCCGCAAGTAAGTGAAAATTCTATTCAAATTTTACTCAGCGCAATCCATTTCAGATTTATACAGTGAATTGTCTTTTCAAAAATGTAGCATCCATTATGGCAGTCTGTGTTATTAGTCCAAGTGTAATAACTTCTAATCTGTTATTTGTTTTAGCTGAAGCAGCAGCAGCACCAGCCGCAAGTAAGTGAAAATTCTATTCAAATTTTACTCAGCGCAATCCATTTCAGATTTATACGGTGATGTATTTTTTCAAAAATGTAGCATCCATTATGGCAGTCTGTGTTATTAGTCCAAGTGTAATAACTTCTAATCTGTTCTTTGTTTTAGCTGAAGCAGCAGAAGCACCAGCCCCAAGTAAGTGAAAATTCTATTCGAATTTTGCTCAGCGCAATCCATTTCAGATTTATACGGTGATGTATTTTTTCAAAAATGTAGCATCCGTTACGGCAGTTTGTGTTATTAGTCCAAGTGTAATAACTTCTAATCTATTCTATTCTATTCGAATTTTACTCAGCGCAGTCCATTTCAGATTTATACAGTGAAGTATTTTTTCAAAAATGTAGCATCCATTACGGCAGTCTGTGTTATTAGCCCAAGTGTAATAACTTCTAATCTGTTCTTTGTTTTAGCTGAAGCAGCAGCAGCAGCCGCACCAGCCGCAAGTAAGTGAAAATTCTATTCATATTTTGCTCAGCGCAATCAATTTCAGATTTATACAGTGAAGTATTTTTTCAAAAATGTAGCATCCATTACGGCAGTCTGTGTTATTAGTCCAAGTGTAATAACTTCTAATCTGTTCTTTGTTTTAGCTGAAGCAGCAGCAGCACCAGCCGCAAGTAAGTGAAAATTCTATTCATATTTTGCTCAGCGCAATCCATTTCAGATTTATACAGTGAAGTATTTTTTCAAAAATGTAGCATCCATTACGGCAGTCTGTGTTATTAGTCCAAATGTAATAACTTCTAATCTGTTCTTTGTTTTAGCTGAAGCAGCAGCAGCAGCCGCACCAGCCGCAAGTAAGTGAAAATTCTATTCGAATTTTACTCAGCGCAGTCCATTTCAGATTTATACGGTGATGTATTTTTTCAAAAATGTAGCATCCGTTACGGCAGTTTGTGTTATTAGTCCAAGTGTAATAACTTCTAATCTATTCTATTCTATTCGAATTTTACTCAGCGCAGTCCATTTCAGATTTATACAGTGAAGTATTTTTTCAAAAATGTAGCATCCATTACGGCAGTCTGTGTTATTAGCCCAAGTGTAATAACTTCTAATCTGTTCTTTGTTTTAGCTGAAGCAGCAGCAGCCGCAAGTAAGTGAAAATTCTATTCGAACTTTGCTCAGCGCAATCCATTTCAGATTTATACAGTGAATTGTCTTTTCAAAAATGTAGCATCCATTACGGCAGTTTTTGTTATTAGTCCAAGTGTAATAACTTCTAATCTATTCTATTCTATTCGAATTTTACTCAGCACAGTCCATTTCAGATTTATACAGTGAAGTATTTTTTCAAAAATGTAGCATCCATTACGGCAGTCTGTGTTATTAGTCCAAATGTAATAACTTCTAATCTGTTCTTTGTTTTAGCTGAAGCAGCAGCAGCAGCCGCACCAGCCGCAAGTAAGTGAAAATTCTATTCATATTTTGCTCAGCGCAATCAATTTCAGATTTATACAGTGAAGTATTTTTTCAAAAATGTAGCATCCATTACGGCAGTCTGTGTTATTAGTCCAAGTGTAATAACTTCTAATCTGTTCTTTGTTTTAGCTGAAGCAGCAGCAGCACCAGCCGCAAGTAAGTGAAAATTCTATTCATATTTTGCTCAGCGCAATCCATTTCAGATTTATACAGTGAAGTATTTTTTCAAAAATGTAGCATCCATTACGGCAGTCTGTGTTATTAGTCCAAATGTAATAACTTCTAATCTGTTCTTTGTTTTAGCTGAAGCAGCAGCAGCAGCCGCACCAGCCGCAAGTAAGTGAAAATTCTATTCATATTTTGCTCAGCGCAATCCATTTCAGATTTATACAGTGAAGTATTTTTTCAAAAATGTAGCATCCATTACGGCAGTCTGTGTTATTAGTCCAAATGTAATAACTTCTAATCTGTTCTTTGTTTTAGCTGAAGCAGCAGCAGCACCAGCCGCAAGTAAGTGAAAATTCTATTCAAATTTTACTCAGCGCAATCCATTTCAGATTTATACAGTGAATTGTCTTTTCAAAAATGTAGCATCCATTACGGCAGTCTGTGTTATTAGTCCAAGTGTAATAACTTCTAATCTGTTCTTTGTTTTAGCTGAAGCAGCAGCAGCACCAGCCGCAAGTAAGTGAAAATTCTATTCAAATTTTACTCAGCGCAATCCATTTCAGATTTATACAGTGAAGTATTTTTTCAAAAATGTAGCATCCATTACGGCAGTCTGTGTTATTAGTCCAAGTGTAATAACTTCTAATCTGTTCTTTGTTTTAGCTGAAGCAGCAGCAGCAGCCGCACCAGCCACAAGTAAGTGAAAATTCTATTCATATTTTGCTCAGCGCAATCCATTTCAGATTTATACAGTGAAGTATTTTTTCAAAAATGTAGCATCCATTACGGCAGTCTGTGTTATTAGTCCAAGTGTAATAACTTCTAATCTGTTCTTTGTTTTAGCTGAAGCAGCAGCAGCACCAGCCGCAAGTAAGTGAAAATTCTATTCGAACTTTGCTCAGCGCAATCCATTTCAGATTTATACAGTGAATTGTCTTTTCAAAAATGTAGCATCCATTACGGCAGTCTGTGTTATTAGTCCAAGTGTAATAACTTCTAATCTCTTCTTTGTTTTAGCTGAAGCAGCAGCAGCAGCACCAGCCGCAAGTAAGTGAAAATTCTATTTGAATTTTACTCAGCGCAGTCCATTTCAGATTTATACAGTAAAGTATTTTTTCAAAAGTGTAGCATCCATTACGGCAGTCTGTGTTTTTAGTCCACGTTTAATAATGTCTAATCTCTTCTTTGTTTTAGCTGAAGCAGGAGCAGCAGCACCAGCCGCAAGTAAGTGAAAATTCTATTTGAATTTTACTCAGCGCAGTCCATTTCAGATTTATACACTAAAGTATTTTTTCAAAAATATAGCATCTGTTACGGCAGTCTGTGTTATTAGTCCAAGTGTAATAACTTCTAATCTGCTCTTTGTTTTAGCTGAAGCAGCAGCACCAGCCGCAAGTAAGTGAAAATTCTATTCATATTTTTCTCAGCGCAATCCATTTCAGATTTATACAGTGAAGTATTTTTTTGAAAATGTAGCATCCATTACGGCAGTCTGTGTTATTAGTCCAAGTGTAATAACTTCTAATCTGTTCTTTGTTTTAGCTGAAGCAGCAGCAGCAGCACCAGCCGCAAGTAAGTGAAAATTCTATTCATATTTTTCTTAGCGCAATCCATTTCAGATTTATACCGTGAAGTATTTTTTCAAAAATTTAGCATCCATTACGGCAGTCTGTGTTATTAGTCCAAGTGTAATAACTTCTAATCTGTTCTTTGTTTTAGCTGAAGCAGCAGCAGCACCAGCCGCAAGTAAGTGAAAATTCTATTCATATTTTGCTCAGCGCAATCCATTTCAGATTTATACAGTGAAGTATTTTTTCAAAAATGTAGCATCCATTACGGCAGTCTGTGTTATTAGTCCAAGTGTAATAACTTCTAATCTGTTCTTTGTTTTAGCTGAAGCAGCAGCAGCAGCCGCACCAGCCGCAAGTAAGTGAAAATTCTATTCATATTTTGCTCAGCGCAATCCATTTCAGATTTATACAGTGAAGTATTTTTTCAAAAATGTAGCATCCATTACGGCAGTCTGTGTTATTAGTCCAAATGTAATAACTTCTAATCTGTTCTTTGTTTTAGCTGAAGCAGCAGCAGCACCAGCCGCAAGTAAGTAAAAATTCTATTCAAATTTTACTCAGCGCAATCTATTTCAGATTTATACAGTGAATTGTCTTTTCAAAAATGTAGCATCCATTATGGCAGTCTGTGTTAAAAGTCCAAGTGTAATAACTTCTAATCTGTTATTTGTTTTAGCTGAAGCAGCACCAGCCGCAAGTAAGTGAAAATTCTATTCAAATTTTACTCAGCGCAATCCATTTCAGATTTATACAGTGAAGTATTTTTTCAAAAATGTAGCATCCATTACGGCAGTCTGTGTTATTAGTCCAAGTGTAATAACTTCTAATCTGTTCTTTGTTTTAGCTGAAGCAGCAGCAGCAGCCGCACCAGCCGCAAGTAAGTGAAAATTCTATTCATATTTTGCTCAGCGCAATCCATTTCAGATTTATACAGTGAAGTATTTTTTCAAAAATGTAGCATCCATTACGGCAGTCTGTGTTATTAGTCCAAATGTAATAACTTCTAATCTGTTCTTTGTTTTAGCTGAAGCAGCAGCAGCAGCACCAGCCGCAAGTAAGTAAAAATTCTATTCAAATTTTACTCAGCGCAATCCATTTCAGATTTATACAGTGAATTGTCTTTTCAAAAATGTAGCATCCATTACGGCAGTCTGTGTTATTAGTCCAAGTGTAATAACTTCTAATCTGTTATTTGTTTTAGCTGAAGCAGCACCAGCCGCAAGTAAGTGAAAATTCTATTCAAATTTTACTCAGCGCAATCCATTTCAGATTTATACAGTGAAGTATTTTTTCAAAAATGTAGCATCCATTACGGCAGTCTGTGTTATTAGTCCAAGTGTAATAACTTCTAATCTGTTCTTTGTTTTAGCTGAAGCAGCAGCAGCAGCCGCACCAGCCGCAAGTAAGTGAAAATTCTATTCATATTTTGCTCAGCGCAATCCATTTCAGATTTATACAGTGAAGTATTTTTTCAAAAATGTAGCATCCATTACGGCAGTCTGTGTTATTAGTCCAAATGTAATAACTTCTAATCTGTTCTTTGTTTTAGCTGAAGCAGCAGCAGCAGCACCAGCCGCAAGTAAGTAAAAATTCTATTCAAATTTTACTCAGCGCAATCCATTTCAGATTTATACAGTGAATTGTCTTTTCAAAAATGTAGCATCCATTATGGCAGTCTGTGTTATTAGTCCAAGTGTAATAACTTCTAATCTGTTCTTTGTTTTAGCTGAAGCAGCAGCACCAGCCGCACCAGCCACAAGTAAGTTAAAATTCTATTCGAATTTTACTCAGCGCAGTCCATTTCAGATTTATACGGTGATGTATTTTTTCAAAAATGTAGCATCCGTTACGGCAGTTTGTGTTATTAGTCCAAGTGTAATAACTTCTAATCTATTCTATTCAAATTTTACTCAGCGCAGTCCATTTCAGATTTATACAGTGAAGTATTTTTTCAAAAATGTAGCATCCGTTATGGCAGTTTGTGTTACATAGTTACATAGTTACATAGTTACATAGGGTTGAAAAAAGACCAGTGTCCATCAAGTTCAACCCATCCAAGTAAACCCAGCACACCTAACCCACACCTACCAATCTATACACTCACATACATAAACTATAAATACAACCACTAGTACTAACTGTAGATATTAGTATCACAATAGCCTTTGATATTCTGATTGATCAAGAACTCACCCAGGCCCCTCTTAAAGGCATTAACAGAATCTGCCATTACCCCATCACTAGGAAGGGCATTCCATAACCTCACTGCCCTCACCGTGAAAAACCACCTACGCTGCTTCAAATGGAAGCTCTGTTCCTCTAATCTAAAGGGGTGACCTCTGGTGCGTTGATTGTTTTTATGGGAAAAAAGAACATCCCCCAATTGCCTATAATCCCCTCTAATGTACTTGTACAGAGTAATCATGTCCCCTCTCAAGCGCCTCTTTTCCAGAGAAAACAACCCCAACCTCGACAGTCTCACCTCATAGTTTAAATCTTCCATCCCCTTTACAAGTTTAGTTGCACGTCTCTGCACTCTCTCCAGCTCATTAATATCCTTCTTAAGGACTGGAGCCCAAAACTGCACTGCATACTCAAGGTGAGGCCTTACCAGGGACCTATAAAGTTTTATTAGTCCAAGTGTAATAACTTCTAATCTATTCTATTCTATTCGAATTTTACTCAGCGCAGTCCATTTCAGATTTATACAGTGAAGTATTTTTTCAAAAATGTAGCATCCATTACAGCAGTCTGTGTTATTAGTCCAAGTGTAATAACTTCTAATCTGTTCTTTGTTTTAGCTGAAGCAGCAGCAGCAGCACCAGCCGCAAGTAAGTGAAAATTCTATTCATATTTTGCTCAGCGCAATCCATTTCAGATTTATACAGTGAATTGTCTTTTCAAAAATGTAGCATCCATTACGGCAGTCTGTGTTATTAGTCCAAGTGTAATAACTTCTAATCTGTTCTTTGTTTTAGCTGAAGTAGCAGCACCAGCCGCACCAGCAGCAAGTAAGTTAAAATTCTATTCGAATTTTACTCAGCACAGTCCATTTCAGATTTATACGGTGATGTATTTTTTCAAAAATGTAGCATCCGTTACGGCAGTTTGTGTTATTAGTCCAAGTGTAATAACTTCTAATCTGTTCTTTGTTTTAGCTGAAGCAGCAGCACCAGCCGCAAGTAAGTGAAAATTCTATTCGAACTTTGCTCAGCGCAATCCATTTCAGATTTATACAGTGAATTGTCTTTTCAAAAATGTAGCATCCATTACGGCAGTCTGTGTTATTAGTCCAAGTGTAATAACTTCTAATCTCTTCTTTGTTTTAGCTGAAGCAGCAGCAGCAGCAGCAGCACCAGCCGCAAGTAAGTGAAAATTCTATTCGAATTTTACTCAGCGCAATCCATTTCAGATTTATACAGTAAAGTATTTTTTCAAAAATGTAGCATCTGTTACGGCAGTCTGTGTTATTAGTCCAAGTGTAATAACTTCTAATCTGTTCTTTGTTTTAGCTGAAGAAGCAGCAGCAGCACCAGCCGCACCAGCCGCAAGTAAGTGAAAATTCAATTCGAATTTTGCTCAGTGCAATCCATGTCAGATTTATACAGTGAAGTATTTTTTCAAAAATGTAGCATCCATTACGGCAGTCTGTGTTATTAGTCCAAGTGTAATAACTTCTAATCTGTTCTTTGTTTTAGCTGAAGCAGCAGCAGCACCAGCCGCAAGTAAGTGAAAATTCTATTCATATTTTGCTCAGCGCAATCCATTTCAGATTTATACAGTGAAGTATTTTTAAAAAAATGTAGCATCCATTACGGCAGTCTGTGTTATTAGTCCAAATGTAATAACTTCTAATCTGTTCTTTGTTTTACCTGAAGCAGCAGCAGCAGCCGCACCAGCCGCAAGTAAGTGAAAATTCTATTCATATTTTGCTCAGCGCAATCCATTTCAGATTTATACAGTGAAGTATTTTTTCAAAAATGTAGCATCCATTACGGCAGTCTGTGTTATTAGTCCAAATGTAATAACTTCTAATCTGTTATTTGTTTTAGCTGAAGCAGCACCAGCCGCAAGTAAGTGAAAATTCTATTCATATTCTGCTCAGCGCAATCCATTTCAGATTTATACAGTGAAGTATTTTTTCAAAAATGTAGCATCCATTACGGCAGTCTGTGTTATTAGTCCAAGTGTAATAACTTCTAATCTGTTCTTTGTTTTAGCTGAAGCAGCAGCAGCAGCCGCACCAGCCGCAAGTAAGTGAAAATTCTATTCATATTTTGCTCAGCGCAATCCATTTCAGATTTATACAGTGAAGTATTTTTTCAAAAATGTAGCATCCATTACGGCAGTCTGTGTTATTAGTCCAAATGTAATAACTTCTAATCTGTTCTTTGTTTTAGCTGAAGCAGCAGCAGCACCAGCCGCAAGTAAGTAAAAATTCTATTCAAATTTTACTCAGCGCAATCCATTTCAGATTTATACAGTGAATTGTCTTTTCAAAAATGTAGCATCCATTACGGCAGTCTGTGTTATTAGTCCAAGTGTAATAACTTCTAATCTGTTATTTGTTTTAGCTGAAGCAGCACCAGCCGCAAGTAAGTGAAAATTCTATTCAAATTTTACTCAGCGCAATCCATTTCAGATTTATACAGTGAAGTATTTTTTCAAAAATGTAGCATCCATTACGGCAGTCTGTGTTATTAGTCCAAGTGTAATAACTTCTAATCTGTTCTTTGTTTTAGCTGAAGCAGCAGCAGCAGCCGCACCAGCCGCAAGTAAGTGAAAATTCTATTCATATTTTGCTCAGCGCAATCCATTTCAGATTTATACAGTGAAGTATTTTTTCAAAAATGTAGCATCCATTACGGCAGTCTGTGTTATTAGTCCAAATGTAATAACTTCTAATCTGTTCTTTGTTTTAGCTGAAGCAGCAGCAGCAGCACCAGCCGCAAGTAAGTAAAAATTCTATTCAAATTTTACTCAGCGCAATCCATTTCAGATTTATACAGTGAATTGTCTTTTCAAAAATGTAGCATCCATTATGGCAGTCTGTGTTATTAGTCCAAGTGTAATAACTTCTAATCTGTTCTTTGTTTTAGCTGAAGCAGCCGCACCAGCCGCACCAGCCACAAGTAAGTTAAAATTCTATTCGAATTTTACTCAGCGCAGTCCATTTCAGATTTATACGGTGATGTATTTTTTCAAAAATGTAGCATCCGTTACGGCAGTTTGTGTTATTAGTCCAAGTGTAATAACTTCTAATCTATTCTATTCAAATTTTACTCAGCGCAGTCCATTTCAGATTTATACAGTGAAGTATTTTTTCAAAAATGTAGCATCCGTTATGGCAGTTTGTGTTACATAGTTACATAGTTACATAGTTACATAGGGTTGAAAAAAGACCAGTGTCCATCAAGTTCAACCCATCCAAGTAAACCCAGCACACCTAACCCACACCTACCAATCTATACACTCACATACATAAACTATAAATACAACCACTAGTACTAACTGTAGATATTAGTATCACAATAGCCTTTGATATTCTGATTGATCAAGAACTCACCCAGGCCCCTCTTAAAGGCATTAACAGAATCTGCCATTACCCCATCACTAGGAAGGGCATTCCATAACCTCACTGCCCTCACCGTGAAAAACCACCTACGCTGCTTCAAATGGAAGCTCTGTTCCTCTAATCTAAAGGGGTGACCTCTGGTGCGTTGATTGTTTTTATGGGAAAAAAGAACATCCCCCAATTGCCTATAATCCCCTCTAATGTACTTGTACAGAGTAATCATGTCCCCTCTCAAGCGCCTCTTTTCCAGAGAAAACAACCCCAACCTCGACAGTCTCACCTCATAGTTTAAATCTTCCATCCCCTTTACCAGTTTAGTTGCACGTCTCTGCACTCTCTCCAGCTCATTAATATCCTTCTTAAGGACTGGAGCCCAAAACTGCACTGCATACTCAAGGTGAGGCCTTACCAGGGACCTATAAAGTTTTATTAGTCCAAGTGTAATAACTTCTAATCTATTCTATTCTATTCGAATTTTACTCAGCGCAGTCCATTTCAGATTTATACAGTGAAGTATTTTTTCAAAAATGTAGCATCCATTACAGCAGTCTGTGTTATTAGTCCAAGTGTAATAACTTCTAATCTGTTCTCTGTTTTAGCTGAAGCAGCAGCAGCACCAGCCGCAAGTAAGTGAAAATTCTATTCATATTTTGCTCAGCGCAATCCATTTCAGATTTATACAGTGAATTGTCTTTTCAAAAATGTAGCATCCATTATGGCAGTCTGTGTTATTAGTCCAAGTGTAATAACTTCTAATCTGTTCTTTGTTTTAGCTGAAGCAGCAGCAGCAGCCGCACCAGCCGCAAGTAAGTGAAAATTCTATTCATATTTTGCTCAGCGCAATCCATTTCAGATTTATACAGTGAATTGTCTTTTCAAAAATGTAGCATCCATTATGGCAGTCTGTGTTATTAGTCCAAGTGTAATAACTTCTAATCTGTTATTTGTTTTAGCTGAAGCAGCACCAGCCGCAAGTAAGTGAAAATTCTATTCAAATTTTACTCAGCGCAATCCATTTCAGATTTATACAGTGAAGTATTTTTTCAAAAATGTAGCATCCATTACGGCAGTCTGTGTTATTAGTCCAAGTGTAATAACTTCTAATCTGTTCTTTGTTTTAGCTGAAGTAGCAGCACCAGCCGCACCAGCAGCAAGTAAGTTAAAATTCTATTCGAATTTTACTCAGCACAGTCCATTTCAGATTTATACGGTGATGTATTTTTTCAAAAATGTAGCATCCGTTACGGCAGTTTGTGTTATTAGTCCAAGTGTAATAACTTCTAATCTGTTCTTTGTTTTAGCTGAAGCAGCAGCACCAGCCGCAAGTAAGTGAAAATTCTATTCGAACTTTGCTCAGCGCAATCCATTTCAGATTTATACAGTGAATTGTCTTTTCAAAAATGTAGCATCCATTACGGCAGTCTGTGTTATTAGTCCAAGTGTAATAACTTCTAATCTCTTCTTTGTTTTAGCTGAAGCAGCAGCAGCAGCAGCAGCACCAGCCGCAAGTAAGTGAAAATTCTATTCGAATTTTACTCAGCGCAATCCATTTCAGATTTATACAGTGAAGTATTTTTTCAAAAATGTAGCATCTGTTACGGCAGTCTGTGTTATTAGTCCAAGTGTAATAACTTCTAATCTGTTCTTTGTTTTAGCTGAAGAAGCAGCAGCAGCACCAGCCGCACCAGCCGCAAGTAAGTGAAAATTCAATTCGAATTTTGCTCAGTGCAATCCATGTCAGATTTATACAGTGAAGTATTTTTTCAAAAATGTAGCATCCATTACGGCAGTCTGTGTTATTAGTCCAAGTGTAATAACTTCTAATCTGTTCTTTGTTTTAGCTGAAGCAGCAGCAGCAGCACCAGCCGTACCAGCCGCAAGTAAGTGAAAATTCTATTCATATTTTTCTCAGCGCAATCCATTTCAGATTTATACAGTGAAGTATTTTTTCAAAAATGTAGCATCCATTACGGCAGTCTGTGTTATTAGTCCAAGTGTAATAACTTCTAATCTGTTCTTTGTTTTAGCTGAAGCAGCAGCAGCACCAGCCGCAAGTAAGTGAAAATTCTATTCATATTTTGCTCAGCGCAATCCATTTCAGATTTATACAGTGAAGTATTTTTAAAAAAATGTAGCATCCATTACGGCAGTCTGTGTTATTAGTCCAAATGTAATAACTTCTAATCTGTTCTTTGTTTTACCTGAAGCAGCAGCAGCAGCCGCACCAGCCGCAAGTAAGTGAAAATTCTATTCATATTTTGCTCAGCGCAATCCATTTCAGATTTATACAGTGAAGTATTTTTTCAAAAATGTAGCATCCATTACGGCAGTCTGTGTTATTAGTCCAAGTGTAATAACTTCTAATCTGTTCTTTGTTTTAGCTGAAGCAGCAGCAGCACCAGCCGCAAGTAAGTGAAAATTCTATTCATATTTTGCTCAGCGCAATCCATTTCAGATTAATACAGTGAAGTATTTTTTCAAAAATGTAGCATCCGTTACGGCAGTTTGTGTTATTAGTCCAAGTGTAATAACTTCTAATCTATTCTATTCTATTCGAATTTTACTCAGCACAGTCCATATCAGATTTATACAGTGAAGTATTTTTTCAAAAATGTAGCATCCATTACGGCAGTCTGTGTTATTAGTCCAAATGTAATAACTTCTAATCTGTTCTTTGTTTTAGCTGAAGCAGCAGCAGCACCAGCCGCAAGTAAGTGAAAATTCAATTCGAATTTTGCTCAGTGCAATCCATGTCAGATTTATACAGTGAAGTATTTTTTCAAAAATGTAGCATCCATTACGGCAGTCTGTGTTATTAGTCCAAGTGTAATAACTTCTAATCTGTTCTTTGTTTTAGCTGAAGCAGCAGCAACACCAGCCACAAGTAAGTGAAAATTCTATTCATATTTTGCTCAGCGCAATCCATTTCAGATTTATACAGTGAAGTATTTTTTCAAAAATGTAGCATCCGTTACGGCAGTTTGTGTTATTAGTCCAAGTGTAATAACTTCTAATCTGTTCTTTGTTTTAGCTGAAGCAGCAGCAGCACCAGCCGCAAGTAAGTGAAAATTCTATTCGAACTTTGCTCAGCGCAATCCATTTCAGATTTATACAGTGAATTGTCTTTTCAAAAATGTAGCATCCATTACGGCAGTCTGTGTTATTAGTCCAAGTGTAATAACTTCTAATCTGTTCTTTGTTTTAGCTGAAGCAGCAGCAGCAGCAGCACCAGCCGCAAGTAAGTGAAAATTCTATTCAAATTTTACTCAGCGCAATCCATTTCAGATTTATACAGTGAATTGTCTTTTCAAAAATGTAGCATCCATTACGGCAGTCTGTGTTATTAGTCCAAGTGTAATAACTTCTAATCTGTTCTTTGTTTTAGCTGAAGCAGCAGCAGCACCAGCCGCAAGTAAGTGAAAATTCTATTCAAATTTTACTCAGCGCAATCCATTTCAGATTTATACAGTGAAGTATTTTTTCAAAAATGTAGCATCCATTACGGCAGTCTGTGTTATTAGTCCAAGTGTAATAACTTCTAATCTGTTCTTTGTTTTAGCTGAAGCAGCAGCAGCCGCAAGTAAGTGAAAATTCTATTCGAACTTTGCTCAGCGCAATCCATTTCAGATTTATACAGTGAAGTATTTTTTAAAAAATGTAGCATCCGTTACGGCAGTCTGTGTTATTAGTCCACGTTTAATAATGTCTAATCTCTTCTTTGTTTTAGCTGAAGCACCAGCCGCACCAGCCGCAAGTAAGTAAAAATTCTATTCAAATTTTACTCAGCGCAATCCATTTCAGATTTATACAGTGAATTGTCTTTTCAAAAATGTAGCATCCGTTAAGGCAGTCTGTGTTATTAGTCCAAGTGTAATAACTTCTAATCTGTTCTTTGTTTTAGCTGAAGCAGCAGCAGCACCAGCCGCAAGTAAGTGAAAATTCTATTCATATTTTGCTCAGCGCAATCCATTTCAGATTTATACAGTGAAGTATTTTTTCAAAAATGTAGCATCCGTTACGGCAGTCTGTGTTATTAGTCCACGTTTAATAATGTCTAATCTCTTCTTTGTTTTAGCTGAAGCAGCAGCAGCACCAGCCGCAAGTAAGTGAAAATTCTATTCATATTTTGCTCAGCGCAATCCATTTCAGATTTATACAGTGAAGTATTTTTTCAAAAATGTAGCATCCATTACGGCAGTCTGTGTTATTAGTCCAAGTGTAATAACTTCTAATCTGTTCTTTGTTTTAGCGGAAGAAGCAGCAGCCGCAAGTAAGTGAAAATTCTATTCAAATTTTACTCAGCGCAATCCATTTCAGATTTATACAGTGAAGTATTTTTTCAAAAATGTAGCATCCATTACGGCAGTCTGTGTTATTAGTCCAAGTGTAATAACTTCTAATCTGTTATTTGTTTTAGCTGAAGCAGCACCAGCCGCAAGTAAGTGAAAATTCTATTCAAATTTTACTCAGCGCAATCCATTTCAGATTTATACAGTGAAGTATTTTTTCAAAAATGTAGCATCCATTACGGCAGTCTGTGTTATTAGTCCAAGTGTAATAACTTCTAATCTCTTCTTTGTTTTAGCTGAAGCAGCACCAGCCGCAAGTAAGTGAAAATTCTATTCAAATTTTACTCAGCACAATCCATTTCAGATTTATACAGTGAATTGTCTTTTCAAAAATGTAGCATCCCTTATGGCAGTCTGTGTTATTAGTCCAAGTGTAATAACTTCTAATCTGTTATTTGTTTTAGCTGAAGCAGCAGCAGCACCAGCCCCAAGTAAGTGAAAATTCTATTCAAATTTTACTCAGCGCAATCCATTTCAGATTTATACAGTGAAGTATTTTTTCAAAAATGTAGCATCTGTTACGGCAGTCTGTGTTAATAGTCCAAGTGTAATAACTTCTAATCTGTTCTTTGCTTTAGCTGAAGCAGCAGCACCAGCTGCACCAGCCGCAAGTAAGTTAAAATTCTATTCGAATTTTACTCAGCGCAATCCATTTCAGATTTATACGGTGATGTATTTTTTCAAAAATGTAGCATCCGTTACTGCAGTCTGTGTTATTAGTCCAAGTGTAATAACTTCTAATCTATTCTATTCTATTCGAATTTTACTCAGCGCAGTCCATTTCAGATTTATACAGTGAAGTATTTTTTCAAAAGTGTAGCATCCATTACGGCAGTCTGTGTTATTAGTCCAAGTGTAATAACTTCTAATCTCTTCTTTGTTTTAGCTGAAGCAGCAGCACCAGCTGCACCAGCCGCAAGTAAGTTAAAATTCTATTCGAATTTTACTCAGCGCAGTCCATTTCAGATTTATACACTGAAGTATTTTTTCAAAAATGTAGCATCCGTTAAGGCAGTTTGTATTATTAGTCCAAGTGTAATAACTTCTAATCTCTTCTTTGTTTTAGCTGAAGCAGCAGCAGCAGCCGCACCAGCCGCAAGTAAGTGAAAATTCTATTCATATTTTGCTCAGCGCAATCCATTTCAGATTTATACAGTGAAGTATTTTTTCAAAAATGTAGCATCCATTACGGCAGTCTGTGTTATTAGTCCAAGTGTAATAACTTCTAATCTGTTCTTTGTTTTAGCTGAACCAGCAGCACCAGCCGCAAGTAAGTGAAAATTCTATTCATATTTTGCTCAGCGCAATCCATTTCAGATTTATACAGTGAAGTATTTTTTCAAAAATGTAGCATCCATTACGGCAGTCTGTGTTATTAGTCCAAGTGTAATAACTTCTAATCTGTTCTTTGTTTTAGCTGAACCAGCAGCACCAGCCGCAAGTAAGTTAAAATTCTATTCGAATTTTACTCAGCGCAGTCCATTTCAGATTTATACGGTGATGTATTTTTTCAAAAATGTAGCATCCGTTACTGCAGTTTGTGTTATTAGTCCAAGTGTAATAACTTCTAATCTATTCTATTCTATTCGAATTTTACTCAGCGCAGTCCATTTCAGATTTATAAAGTGAAGTATTTTTTCAAAAATGTAGCATCCGTTACGGCAGTTTGTGTTATTAGTCCAAGTGTAATAACTTCTAATCTATTCTATTCTATTCGAATTTTACTCAGCGCAGTCCATTTCAGATTTATACAGTGAAGTATTTTTTCAAAAATGTAGCATCCATTACGGCAGTCTGTGTTATTAGTCCAAGTGTAATAACTTCTAATCTGTTCTTTGTTTTAGCTGAAGCAGCAGCAGCAGCCGCAAGTAAGTGAAAATTCTATTCGAACTTTGCTCAGCGCAATCCATTTCAGATTTATACAGTGAATTGTCTTTTCAAAAATGTAGCATCCATTACGGCAGTCTGTGTTATTAGTCCAAGTGTAATAACTTCTACTCTCTTCTTTGTTTTAGCTGAAGCAGCAGCAGAAGCTGCACCAGCCGCAAGTAAGTGAAAATTCTATTCGAATTTTACTCAGAGCAATCAATTTCAGATTTATACCGTGAAGTATTTTTTCAAAAATGTAACATCTGTTACGGCAGTCTGTGTTATTAGTCCAAGTGTAATAACTTCTAATCTGTTCTTTGTTTTAGCTGAAGCAGCAGCAGCACCAGCCGCAAGTAAGTGAAAATTCAATTCGAATTTTGCTCAGTGCAATCCATTTCAGATTTATACAGTGAATTGTCTTTTCAAAAATGTAGCATCCATTACGGAAGTCTGTGTTATTAGTCCAAGTGTAATAACTTCTACTCTCTTCTTTGTTTTAGCTGAAGCAGCAGCAGAAGCTGCACCAGACGCAAGTAAGTGAAAATTCTATTCGAATTTTACTCAGAGCAATCAATTTCAGATTTATACCGTGAAGTATTTTTTCAAAAATGTAGCATCTGTTACGGCAGTCTGTGTTATTAGTCCAAGTGTAATAACTTCTAATCTGTTCTTTGTTTTAGCTGAAGCAGCAGCAGCAGCACCAGCCGCACCAGCCGCAAGTAAGTGAAAATTCAATTCGAATTTTGCTCAGTGCAATCCATTTCAGATTTATACAGTGAATTGTCTTTTCAAAAATGTAGCATCCATTACGGCAGTCTGTGTTATTAGTCCAAGTGTAATAACTTCTACTCTCTTCTTTGTTTTACCTGAAGCAGCAGCAGAAGCTGCACCAGCCGCAAGTAAGTGAAAATTCTATTCGAATTTTACTCAGAGCAATCAATTTCAGATTTATACCGTGAAGTATTTTTTCAAAAATGTAGCATCTGTTACGGCAGTCTGTGTTATTAGTCCAAGTGTAATAACTTCTAATCTGTTCTTTGTTTTAGCTGAAGCAGCAGCAGCAGCAGCAGCAGCCGCAAGTAAGTGAAAATTCTATTCAAATTTTACTCAGCGCAATCCATTTCAGATTTATACAGTGAATTGTCTTTTCAAAAATGTAGCATCTGTTACGGCAGTCTGTGTTATTAGTCCAAGTGTAATAACTTCTAATCTGTTCTTTGTTTTAGCTGAAACAGCAGCAGCACCAGCCGCAAGTAAGTGAAAATTCTATTCATATTTTGCTCAGCGCAATCCATTTCAGATTTATACAGTGAAGTATTTTTTCAAAAATGTAGCATCCATTACGGCAGTCTGTGTTATTAGTCCAAGTGTTTTAACTTCTAATCTGTTCTTTGTTTTAGCTGAAGCAGCAGCAGCACCAGCCGCAAGTAAGTGAAAATTCTATTCTAATTTTACTCAGCGCAGTCCATTTCAGATTTATACAGTGAAGTATTTTTTCAAAAATGTAGCGTCCATTACGGCAGTTTGTGTTATTAGTCCAAGTGTAATAACTTCTAATCTGTTCTTTGTTTTAGCTGAAGCAGCAGTAGCACCAGCCGCAAGTAAGTGAAAATTCTATTCAAATTTTACTCAGCGCAATCCATTTCAGATTTATACAGTGAATTGTCTTTTCAAAAATGTAGCATCCATTACGGCAGTCTGTGTTATTAGTCCAAGTGTTTTAACTTCTAATCTGTTCTTTGTTTTAGCTGAAGCAGCACCAGCCGCAAGTAAGTGAAAATTCTATTCTAATTTTACTCAGCGCAGTCCATTTCAGATTTATACAGTGAAGTATTTTTTCAAAAATGTAGCACCCATTACGGCAGTCTATGTTATTAGTCCGAGTGTAATAACTTCTAATCTCTTCTTTGTTTTAGCTGAAGCAGCAGCAGAAGCTGCTCCAGCCGCAAGTAAGTGAAAATTCTATTCGAATTTTACTCAGAGCAATCTATTTCAGATTTATACAGTGAAGTATTTTTTCAAAAATGTAGCATCTGTTACGGCAGTCTGTGTTATTAGTCCAAGTGTAATAACTTCTAATCTGTTCTTTGTTTTAGCTGAAGCAGCAGCAGCAGCACCAGCCGCACCAGCCGCAAGTAAGTGAAAATTCAATTCGAATTTTGCTCAGTGCAATCCATGTCAGATTTATACAGTGAAGTATTTTTTCAAAAATGTAGCATCCATTACGGCAGTCTGTGTTATTAGTCCAAGTGTAATAACTTCTAATCTGTTCTTTGTTTTAGCTGAAGCAGCAGCAGCACCAGCCGCAAGTAAGTGAAAATTCTATTCAAATTTTACTAAGCGCAGTCCATTTCAGATTTATACAGTGAAGTATTTTTTCAAAAATGTAGCATCCATTACGGCAGTCTGTGTTATTAGTCCAAGTGTAATAACTTCTAATCTGTTCTTTGTTTTAGCTGAAGCAGCAGCCGCACCAGCCGCAAGTAAGTGAAAATTCTATTCATATTTTGCTCAGCGCAATCCATTTCAGATTTATACAGTGAAGTATTTTTTCAAAAATGTAGCATCCATTACGGCAGTCTGTGTTATTAGTCCAAGTGTAATAACTTCTAATCTGTTCTCTGTTTTAGCTGAAGCAGCAGCAGCACCAGCCGCAAGTAAGTGAAAATTCTATTCAAATTTTACTCAGCGCAATCCATTTCAGATTTATACAGTGAATTGTCTTTTCAAAAATGTAGCATCCGTTACGGCAGTCTGTGTTATTAGTCCAAGTGTTTTAACTTCTAATCTGTTCTTTGTTTTAGCTGAAGCAGCAGCACCAGCCGCACCAGCCGCAAGTAAGTGAAAATTCTATTCATATTTTACTCAGCGCAATCCATTTCAGATTTATACAGTGAAGTATTTTTTCAAAAATGTAGCATCCATTACGGCAGTCTGTGTTATTAGTCCAAGTGTAATAACTTCTAATCTGTTCTTTGTTTTAGCTGAAGCAGCAGCAGCAGCACCAGCCGCAAGTAAGTAAAAATTCTATTTGAATTTTACTCAGCGCAGTCCATTTCAGATTTATACAGTAAAGTATTTTTTCAAAAATGTAGCATCCATTACGGCAGTCTGTGTTATTAGTCCAAGTGTAATAACTTCTAATCTCTTCAATATTTTAGCTGAAGCAGCAGCAGCCACACCAGCCGCAAGTAAGTAAAAATTCTATTCAAATTTTACTCAGCGCAATCCATTTCAGATTTATACAGTGAAGTATTTTTTCAAAAATGTAGCATCTGTAACGGCAGTCTGTGTTATTAGTCCAAGTGCAATAACTTATAATCTGTTCTTTGTTGTAGCTGAAGCAGCAGCACCAGCCGCAAGTAAGTGAAAATTCTATTCGAATTTTGCTCAGCGCAATCCATTTCAGATTTATACAGTGAAGTATTTTTTCAAAAATGTAGCATCCATTACGGCAGTCTGTGTTATTAGTCCAAGTGTAATAACTTCTAATCTGTTCTTTGTTTTAGCTGAAGCAGCAGCAGCAGCACCAGCCGCAAGTAAGTAAAAATTCTATTTGAATTTTACTCAGCGCAGTCCATTTCAGATTTATACAGTAAAGTATTTTTTCAAAAATGTAGCATCCATTACGGCAGTCTGTGTTATTAGTCCAAGTGTAATAACTTCTAATCTCTTCTATATTTTAGCTGAAGCAGCAGCAGCCACACCAGCCGCAAGTAAGTAAAAATTCTATTCAAATTTTACTCAGCGCAATCCATTTCAGATTTATACAGTGAAGTATTTTTTCAAAAATGTAGCATCTGTAACGGCAGTCTGTGTTATTAGTCCAAGTGCAATAACTTATAATCTGTTCTTTGTTGTAGCTGAAGCAGCAGCACCAGCCGCAAGTAAGTGAAAATTCTATTCGAATTTTGCTCAGCGCAATCCATTTCAGATTTATACAGTGAAGTATTTTTTCAAAAATGTAGCATCTGTAACGGCAGTCTGTGTTATTAGTCCAAGTGTAATAACTTCTAATCTCTTCTTTGTTGTAGCTGAACCAGCAGCAGCAGCACCAGCCGCAAGTAAGTAAAAATTCTATTCGAATTTTGCTCAGCCCAATCCATTTCAGATTTATACAGTAAAGTATTTTTTCAAAAATGTAGCATCTATTACGGCAGTCTGTGTTATTAGTCCAAGTGTAATAACTTCTAATCTCTTCTTTGTTTTAGCTGAAGCAGCAGCAGCAGCCGCACCAGCCTCAAGTAAGTGAAAATTCTATTCAAATTTTCCACAGCGCAATCCATTTCATATTTATACGGTGAAGTATTTTTTTAAAAATGTAGCATCCGTTACGGCAGTTTGTGTTATTAGTCCAAGTGTAATAACTTCTAATCTATTCTATTCTATTCGAATTTTACTCAGCGCAGTCCATTTCAGATTTATACAGTGAAGTATTTTTTCAAAAATGTAGCATCCATTACGGCAGTCTGTGTTATTAGTCCAAGTGTAATAACTTCTAATCTGTTCTTTCTTTTAGCTGAAGCAGCAGCAGCACCAGCCGCAAGTAAGTGAAAATTCTATTCATATTTTGCTCAGCGCAATCCATTTCAGATTTATACAGTGAAGTATTTTTTCAAAAATGTAGCATCCGTTACGGCAGTCTGTGTTTTTAGTCCACGTTTAATAATGTCTAATCTGTTCTTTGTTTTAGCTGAAGCACCAGCCGCACCAGCCGCAAGTAAGTGAAAATTCTATTCAAATTTTCCACAGCGCAATCCATTTCATATTTATACGGTGAAGTATTTTTTTAAAAATGTAGCATCCGTTACGGCAGTTTGTGTTATTAGTCCAAGTGTAATAACTTCTAATCTATTCTATTCTATTCGAATTTCACTCAGCGCAATCCATTTCACATTTATACAGTGAATTGTCTTTTCAAAAATGTAGCATCCATTACGGCAGTCTGTGTTATTAGTCCAAGTGTAATAACTTCTAATCTGTTCTTTGTTTTAGCTGAAGCAGCAGCAGCACCAGCCGCAAGTAAGTGAAAATTCTATTCAAATTTTACTCAGCGCAGTCCATTTCAGATTTATACAGTGAAGTATTTTTTCAAAAATGTAGCATCCATTACGGCAGTCTGTGTTATTAGTCCAAGTGTAATAACTTCTAATCTGTTCTTTGTTTTAGCTGAAGCAGCAGCAGCAGCACCAGCCGCACCAGCCGCAAGTAAGTGAAAATTCTATTCATATTTTGCTCAGCGCAATCCATTTCAGATTTATACAGTGAAGTATTTTTTCAAAAATGTAGCATCCATTACGGCAGCCTGTGTTATTAGTCCAAGTGTAATAACTTCTAATCTGTTCTTTGTTTTAGCTGAAGCAGCAGCAGCAGCCGCACCAGCCGCAAGTAAGTGAAAATTCTATTCATATTTTGCTCAGCGCAATCCATTTCAGATTTATACAGTGAAGTATTTTTTCAAAAATGTAGCATCCATTACGGCAGTCTGTGTTATTAGTCCAAATGTAATAACTTCTAATCTGTTATTTGTTTTAGCTGAAGCAGCACCAGCCGCAAGTAAGTGAAAATTCTATTCAAATTTTACTCAGCGCAATCCATTTCAGATTTATACAGTGAAGTATTTTTTCAAAAATGTAGCATCCGTTACGGCAGTTTGTGTTATTAGTCCAAGTGTAATAACTTCTAATCTGTTCTTTGTTTTAGCTGAAGCAGCAGCAGCACCAGCCGCAAGTAAGTGAAAATTCTATTCGAATTTTACTCAGCGCAGTCCATTTCAGATTTATACGGTGATGTATTTTTTCAAAAATGTAGCATCCGTTACGGCAGTTTGTGTTATTAGTCCAAGTGTAAGAACTTCTAATCTATTCTATTCTATTCGAATTTTACTCAGCGCAGTCCATTTCAGATTTATACAGTGAATTGTCTTTTCAAAAATGTAGCATCCATTACGGCAGTCTGTGTTATTAGTCCAAGTGTAATAACTTCTAATCTCTTCTTTGTTTTAGCTGAAGCAGCAGCAGCACCAGCCGCAAGTAAGTGAAAATTCTATTCATATTTTGCTCAGCGCAATCCATTTCAGATTTATACAGTGAAGTATTTTTTCAAAAATGTAGCATCCATTACATCAGTCTGTGTTATTAGTCCAAATGTAATAACTTCTAATCTGTTCTTTGTTTTAGCTGAAGCAGCAGCAGCAGCACCAGCCGCAAGTAAGTGAAAATTCTATTCGAACTTTGCTCAGCGCAATCCATTTCAGATTTATACAGTGAATTGTCTTTTCAAAAATGTAGCATCCATTACGGCAGTCTGTGTTATTAGTCCAAGTGTAATAACTTCTAATCTCTTCTTTGTTTTAGCTGAAGCAGCAGCACCAGCCGCAAGTAAGTGAAAATTCTATTCATATTTTGCTCAGCGCAATCCATTTCAGATTTATACAGTGAAGTATTTTTTCAAAAATGTAGCATCCATTACATCAGTCTGTGTTATTAGTCCAAATGTAATAACTTCTAATCTGTTCTTTGTTTTAGCTGAAGCAGCAGCAGCACCAGCCGCAAGTAAGTGAAAATTCTATTCAAATTTTACTCAGCGCAATCCATTTAAGTTTTATACAGTGAATTGTCTTTTCAAAAATGTAGCATCCATTATGGCAGTCTGTGTTATTAGTCCAAGTGTAATAACATCTAATCTGTTATTTGTTTTAGCTGAAGCAGCACCAGCCGCAAGTAAGTGAAAATTCTATTCAAATTTTACTCAGCGCAGTCCATTTCAGATTTATACAGTGAAGTATTTTTTCAAAAATGTAGCATCCATTACGGCAGTCTGTGTTATTAGTCCAAGTGTAATAACTTCTAATCTGTTCTTTGCTTTAGCTGAAGCAGCAGCACCAGCTGCACCAGCCGCAAGTAAGTTAAAATTCTATTCGAATTTTACTCAGCGCAGTCCATTTCAGATTTATACGGTGAAGTATTTTTTCAAAAATGTAGCATCCATTATGGCAGTCTGTGTTATTAGTCCAAGTGTAATAACTTCTAATCTGTTCTTTGTTTTAGCTGAAGCAGCAGCAGCCGCAAGTAAGTGAAAATTCTATTCGAACTTTGCTCTGCGCAATCCATTTCAGATTTATACAGTGAATTGTCTTTTCAAAAATGTAGCATCCATTACGGCAGTCTGTGTTATTAGTCCAAGTGTAATAACTTCTAATCTCTTCTTTGTTTTAGCTGAAGCAGCAGCAGCAGCTGCACAAGCCGCAAGTAAGTGAAAATTCTATTCAAATTTTACTCTGCGCAATCCATTTCAGATTTATACAGTGAAGTATTTTTTCAAAAATGTAGCATCCGTTACGGCAGTTTGTGTTATTAGTCCAAGTGTAAGAACTTCTAATCTATTCTATTCTATTCGAATTTTACTCAGCGCAGTCCATTTCAGATTTATACAGTGAAGTATTTTTTCAAAAATGTAGCATCCGTTACGGCAGTTTGTGTTATTAGTCCAAGTGTAATAACTTCTAATCTATTCTATTCTATTCGAATTTTACTCAGCGCAGTCCATTTCAGATTTATACAGTGAAGTATTTTTTCAAAAATGTAGCATCCATTACAGCAGTCTGTGTTATTAGTCCAAGTGTAATAACTTCTAATCTCTTCTTTCTTTTAGCTGAAGCACCAGCTGCACCAGCCGCAAGTAAGTTAAAATTCTATTCGAATTTTACTCAGCGCAGTCCATTTCAGATTTATACGGTGATGTATTTTTTCAAAAATGTAGCATCCGTTATTAGTCCAAGTGTAATAACTTCTAATCTGTTCTTTGTTTTAGCTGAAGCAGCAGCAGCAGCACCAGCCGCACCAGCCGCACCAGCCGCAAGTAAGTGAAAATTCAATTCGAATTTTGCTCAGTGCAATCCATGTCAGATTTATACAGTGAAGTATTTTTTCAAAAATGTAGCATCCATTACGGCAGTCTGTGTTATTAGTCCAAATGTAATAACTTCTAATCTGTTCTTTGTTTTAGCTGAAGCAGCAGCCGCCGCAAGTAAGTGAAAATTCTATTCAAATTTTACTCAGCGCAATCCATTTCAGATTTATACAGTGAATTGTCTTTTCAAAAATGTAGCATCCATTACGGCAGTCTGTGTTATTAGTCCAAGTGTAATAACTTCTAATCTCTTCTTTGTTTTAGCTGAAGCAGCAGCAGCACCAGCCGCAAGTAAGTGAAAATTCTATTCAAATTTTACTCAGCGCAATCCATTTCAGATTTATACAGTGAAGTATTTTTTCAAAAATGTAGCATCCATTACGGCAGTCTGTGTTATTAGTCCAAGTGTAATAACTTCTAATCTGTTCTTTGTTTTAGCTGAAGCGGCAGCAGCAGCAGCACCAGCCGCAAGTAAGTGAAAATTCTATTCGAATTTTACTCAGCGCAGTCCATTTCAGATTTATACGGTGATGTATTTTTTCAAAAATGTAGCATCCGTTATTAGTCCAAGTGTAATAACTTCTAATCTGTTCTTTGTTTTAGTTGAAGCAGCAGCAGCAGCACCAGCCGCAAGTAAGTGAAAATTCAATTCGAATTTTGCTCAGTGCAATCCATGTCAGATTTATACAGTGAAGTATTTTTTCAAAAATGTAGCATCCATTACGGCAGTCTGTGTTATTAGTCCAAATGTAATAACTTCTAATCTGTTCTTTGTTTTAGCTGAAGCAGCAGCACCAGCCGCAAGTAAGTGAAAATTCTATTCAAATTTTACTCAGCGCAATCCATTTCAGATTTATACAGTGAATTGTCTTTTCAAAAATGTAGCATCCATTACGGCAGTCTGTGTTATTAGTCCAAGTGTAATAACTTCTAATCTCTTCTTTGTTTTAGCTGAAGCAGCAGCAGCAGCAGCAGCACCAGCCGCAAGTAAGTGAAAATTCTATTCGAATTTTACTCAGCGCAGTCCATTTCAGATTTATACAGTAAAGTATTTTTTCAAAAATGTAGCATCCATTACGGCAGTCTGTGTTATTAGTCCAAGTGTAATAACTTCTAATCTCTTCTTTGTTTTAGCTGAAGCAGCAGCACCAGCCGCAAGTAAGTGAAAATTCTATTCATATTTTGCTCAGCGCAATCCATTTCAGATTTATACAGTGAAGTATTTTTAAAAAAATGTAGCATCCATTACATCAGTCTGTGTTATTAGTCCAAATGTAATAACTTCTAATCTGTTCTTTGTTTTAGCTGAAGCAGCAGCAGCAGCACCAGCCGCAAGTAAGTGAAAATTCTATTCAAATTTTACTCAGCGCAATCCATTTCAGTTTTATACAGTGAATTGTCTTTTCAAAAATATAGCATCCATTATGGCAGTCTGTGTTATTAGTCCAAGTGTAATAACATCTAATCTGTTATTTGTTTTAGCTGAAGCAGCACCAGCCGCAAGTAAGTGAAAATTCTATTCAAATTTTACTCAGCGCAATCCATTTCAGATTTATACAGTGAATTGTCTTTTCAAAAATGTAGCATCCATTATGGCAGTCTGTGTTATTAGTCCAAGTGTAATAACTTCTAATCTGTTATTTGTTTTAGCTGAAGCAGCACCAGCCGCAAGTAAGTGAAAATTCTATTCAAATTTTACTCAGCGCAATCCATTTCAGATTTATACAGTGAAGTATTTTTTCAAAAATGTAGCATCCATTACGGCAGTCTGTGTTATTAGTCCAAGTGTAATAACTTCTAATCTGTTCTTTGCTTTAGCTGAAGCAGCAGCACCAGCTGCACCAGCCGCAAGTAAGTTAAAATTCTATTCGAATTTTACTCAGCGCAATCCATTTCAGATTTAAACAGTGAAGTATTTTTTCAAAAATGTAGCATCCGTTACGGCAGTTTGTGTTATTAGTCCAAGTGTAATAACTTCTAATCTATTCTATTCTATTCGAATTTTACTCAGCGCAGTCCATTTCAGATTTAAACAGTGAAGTATTTTTTCAAAAATGTAGCATCCGTTACGGCAGTTTGTGTTATTAGTCCAAGTGTAATAACTTCTAATCTATTCTATTCTATTCGAATTTTACTCAGCGCAGTCCATTTCAGATTTATACAGTGAAGTATTTTTTCAAAAATGTAGCATCCATTACGGCAGTCTGTGTTATTAGTCCAAGTGTAATAACTTCTAATCTCTTCTTTGTTTTAGCTGAAGCAGCAGCAGCACCAGCCGCAAGTAAGTGAAAATTCTATTCGAATTTTACTCAGCGCAGTCCATTTCAGATTTATACAGTAAAGTATTTTTTCAAAAATGTAGCATCCATTACGGCAGTCTGTGTTATTAGTCCAAGTGTAATAACTTCTAATCTCTTCTTTGTTTTAGCTGAAGCAGCAGCACCAGCCGCAAGTAAGTGAAAATTCTATTCATATTTTGCTCAGCGCAATCCATTTCAGATTTATACAGTGAAGTATTTTTTCAAAAATGTAGCATCCATTACGGCAGTCTGTGTTATTAGTCCAAATGTAATAACTTCTAATCTGTTCTTTGTTTTAGCTGAAGCAGCAGCACCAGCCGCAAGTAAGTGAAAATTCTATTCAAATTTTACTCAGCGCAATCCATTTCAGTTTTATACAGTGAATTGTCTTTTCAAAAATGTAGCATCCATTATGGCAGTCTGTGTTATTAGTCCAAGTGTAATAACTTCTAATCTGTTCTTTGTTTTAGCTGAAGCAGCAGCAGCCGCAAGTAAGTGAAAATTCTATTCGAACTTTGCTCAGCGCAATCCATTTCAGATTTATACAGTGAATTGTCTTTTCAAAAATGTAGCATCCATTACGGCAGTCTGTGTTATTAGTCCAAGTGTAATAACTTCTAATCTCTTCTTTGTTTTAGCTGAAGCAGCAGCAGCAGCTGCACAAGCCGCAAGTAAGTGAAAATTCTATTCAAATTTTACTCTGCGCAATCCATTTCAGATTTATACAGTGAAGTATTTTTTCAAAAATGTAGCATCCATTACGGCAGTTTGTGTTATTAGTCCAAGTGTAATAACTTCTAATCTGTTCTTTGTTTTAGCTGAAGCAGCAGCAGCAGCAGCACCAGCTGCAAGTAAGTTAAAATTCTATTCAAATTTTACTCAGCGCAATCCATTTCAGAATTATACAGTGAAGTATTTTTTCAAAAATGTAGCATCCATTACGGCAGTCTGTGTTATTAGTCCAAGTGTAATAACTTCTAATCTGTTCTTTGCTTTAGCTGAAGCAGCAGCACCAGCTGCACCAGCCGCAAGTAAGTTAAAATTCTATTCGAATTTTACTCAGCGCAGTCCATTTCAGATTTATACAGTGAAGTATTTTTTCAAAAATGTAGCATCCGTTACGGCAGTTTGTGTTATTAGTCCAAGTGTAATAACTTCTAATCTATTCTATTCTATTCGAATTTTACTCAGCGCAGTCCATTTCAGATTTATACAGTGAAGTATTTTTTCAAAAATGTAGCATCCATTACAGCAGTCTGTGTTATTAGTCCAAGTGTAATAACTTCTAATCTGTTCTTTGTTTTAGCTGAAGCAGCAGCAGCAGCCGCACCAGCCGCAAGTAAGTGAAAATTCTATTCATATTTTGCTCAGCGCAATCCATTTCAGATTTATACAGTGAAGTATTTTTTCAAAAATGTAGCATCCATTACGGCAGTCTGTGTTATTAGTCCAAATGTAATAATTTCTAATCTGTTCTTTGTTTTAGCTGAAGCAGCAGCAGCACCAGCCGCAAGTAAGTGAAAATTCTATTCAAATTTTACTCAGCGCAATCCATTTCAGATTTATACAGTGAATTGTCTTTTCAAAAATGTAGCATCCATTACGGCAGTCTGTGTTATTAGTCCAAGTGTAATAACTTCTAATCTCTTCTTTGTTTAAGCTGAAGCAGCAGCAGCACCAGCCGCAAGTAAGTGAAAATTCTATTCAAATTTTACTCAGCGCAATCCATTTCAGATTTATACAGTGAAGTATTTTTTCAAAAATGTAGCATCCATTACGGCAGTCTGTGTTATTAGTCCAAGTGTAATAACTTCTAATCTCTTCTTTGTTTTAGCTGAAGCAGCAGCAGCACCAGCCCCAAGTAAGTGAAAATTCTATTCAAATTTTACTCAGCGCAATCCATTTCAGATTTATACAGTGAAGTATTTTTTCAAAAATGTAGCATCCATTACGGCAGTCTGTGTTATTAGTCCAAGTGTAATAACTTCTAATCTCTTCTTTGTTTTAGCTGAAGCAGCACCAGCCGCAAGTAAGTGAAAATTCTATTCAAATTTTACTCAGCGCAATCCATTTCAGATTTATACAGTGAAGTATTTTTTCAAAAATTTAGCATCCATTACGGCAGTCTGTGTTATTAGTCCAAGTGTAATAACTTCTAATCTGTTCTTTGTTTTAGCTGAAGCAGCAGCTGCACCAGCCGCAAGTAAGTTAAAATTCTATTCGAATTTTACTCAGCGCAGTCCATTTCAGATTTATACGGTGATGTATTTTTTCAAAAATGTAGCATCCGTTACGGCAGTTTGTTATTAGTCCAAGTGTAATAACTTCTAATCTATTCTATTCTATTCGAATTTTACTCAGCACAGTCCATTTCAGATTTATACAGTGAAGTAGTTTTTCAAAAATGTAGCATCCGTTACGGCAGTTTGTGTTATTAGTCCAAGTGTAATAACTTCTAATCTATTCTATTCTATTCAAATTTTACTCAGCGCAGTCCATTTCAGATTTATACAGTGAAGTATTTTTTCAAAAATGTAGCATCCATTACGGCAGTCTGTGTTATTAGTCCAAGTGTAATAACTTCTAATCTGTTCTTTGTTTTAGCTGAAGCAGCAGCACCAGCCGCACCAGCCGCAAGTAAGTTAAAATTCTATTCGAATTTTACTCAGCGCAGTCCATTTCAGATTTATACAGTGAAGTATTTTTTCAAAAATGTAGCATCCGTTACGGCAGTCTGTGTTATTAGTCCAAGTGTAATAACTTCTAATCTATTCTATTCTATTCGAATTTTACTCAGCGCAATCCATTTCAGATTTATACAGTGAATTGTCTTTTCAAAAATGTAGCATCCATTACGGCAGTCTGTGTTATTAGTCCAAGTGTAATAACTTCTAATCTCTTCTTTGTTTTAGCTGAAGCAGCAGCAGCACCAGCCGCAAGTAAGTGAAAATTCTATTCAAATTTTACTCAGCGCAATCCATTTCAGATTTATACAGTAAAGTATTTTTTCAAAAGTGTAGCATCCATTACGGCAGTCTGTGTTTTTAGTCCACGTTTAATAATGTCTAATCTCTTCTTTGTTTTAGCTGAAGCAGCAGCAGCACCAGCCGCAAGTAAGTGAAAATTCTATTCGAATTTTACTCAGCGCAGTCCATTTCAGATTTATACGGTGATGTATTTTTTCAAAAATGTAGCATTTGTTACGGCAGTTTGTGTTATTAGTCCAAGTGTAATAACTTCTAATCTATTCTATTCTATTCGAATTTTACTCAGCGCAGTCCATTTCAGAATTATACAGTGAAGTATTTTTTCAAAAATGTAGCATCCGTTACGGCAGTTTGTGTTATTAGTCCAAGTGTAATAACTTCTAATCTGTTCTTTGTTTTAGCTGAAGCAGCAGCACCAGCCGCACCAGCCGCAAGTAAGTTAAAATTCTATTCGAATTTTACTCAGCGCAGTCCATTTCAGATTTATACGGTGATGTATTTTTTCAAAAATGTAGCATTTGTTACGGCAGTTTGTGTTATTAGTCCAAGTGTAATAACTTCTAATCTATTCTATTCTATTCGAATTTTACTCAGCGCAGTCCATTTCAGAATTATACAGTGAAGTATTTTTTCAAAAATGTAGCATCCGTTACGGCAGTTTGTGTTATTAGTCCAAGTGTAATAACTTCTAATCTGTTCTTTGTTTTAGCTGAAGCAGCAGCACCAGCCGCACCAGCCGCAAGTAAGTTAAAATTCTATTCGAATTTTACTCAGCGCAGTCCATTTCAGATTTATACGGTGATGTATTTTTTCAAAAATGTAGCATTTGTTACGGCAGTTTGTGTTATTAGTCCAAGTGTAATAACTTCTAATCTATTCTATTCTATTCGAATTTTACTCAGCGCAATCCATTTCAGATTTATACGGTGAATTGTCTTTTCAAAAATGTAGCATCCATTACGGCAGTCTGTGTTATTAGTCCAAGTGTAATAACTTCTAATCTCTTCTTTGTTTTAGCTGAAGCAGCAGCAGCACCAGCCGCAAGTAAGTGAAAATTCTATTCAAATTTTACTCAGCGCAGTCCATTTCAGATTTATACAGTAAAGTATTTTTTCAAAAGTGTAGCATCCATTACGGCAGTCTGTGTTTTTAGTCCACGTTTAATAATGTCTAATCTCTTCTTTGTTTTAGCTGAAGCAGCAGCAGCAGCACCAGCCGCAAGTAAGTGAAAATTCTATTCGAATTTTACTCAGCGCAGTCCATTTCAGATTTATACACTAAAGTATTTTTTCAAAAATGTAGCATCTGTTACGGCAGTCTGTGTTATTAGTCCAAGTGTAATAACTTCTAATCTGCTCTTTGTTTTAGCTGAAGCAGCAGCAGCAGCACCAGCCGCAAGTAAGTGAAAATTCTATTCATATTTTTCTCAGCGCAATCCATTTCAGATTTATACAGTGAATTGTCTTTTCAAAAATGTAGCATCCATTATGGCAGTCTGTGTTATTAGTCCAAGTGTAATAACTTCTAATCTGTTATTTGTTTTAGCTGAAGCAGCACCAGCCGCAAGTAAGTGAAAATTCTATTCAAATTTTGCTCAGCGCAATCCATTTCAGATTTATACAGTGAAGTATTTTTTCAAAAATGTAGCATCCATTACGGCAGTCTGTGTTATTAGTCCAAGTGTAATAACTTCTAATCTGTTCTTTGTTTTAGCTGAAGCAGCAGCAGCACCAGCCGCACCAGCCGCAAGTAAGTGAAAATTCAATTCGAATTTTGCTCAGTGCCATCCATGTCAGATTTATACAGTGAAGTATTTTTTCAACAATGTAGCATCCATTACGGCAGTCTGTGTTATTAGTCCAAGTGTAATAACTTCTAATCTTTTCTTTGTTTTAGCTGAAGCAGCAGCAGCACCAGCCGCAAGTAAGTGAAAATTCAATTCGAATTTTGCTCAGTGCCATCCATGTCAGATTTATACAGTGAAGTATTTTTTCAACAATGTAGCATCCATTACGGCAGTCTGTGTTATTAGTCCAAGTGTAATAACTTCTAATCTGCTCTTTGTTTTAGCTGAAGCAGCAGCACCAGCCGCAAGTAAGTGAAAATTCTATTCATATTTTTCTCAGCGCAATCCATTTCAGATTTATACAGTGAAGTATTTTTTCAAAAATGTAGCATCCATTACGGCAGTCTGTGTTATTAGTCCAAGTGTAATAACTTCTAATCTGTTCTTTGTTTTAGCTGAAGCAGCAGCCGCACCAGCCGCAAGTAAGTGAAAATTCTATTCATATTTTGCTCAGCGCAATCCATTTCAGATTTATACAGTGAAGTATTTTTTCAAAAATGTAGCATCCATTACGGCAGTCTGTGTTATTAGTCCAAGTGTAATAACTTCTAATCTGTTCTTTGTTTTAGCTGAAGCAGCAGCACCAGCCGCACCAGCCACAAGTAAGTTAAATTTCTATTCGAATTTTACTCAGCGCAGTCCATTTAAGATTTATACGGTGATGTATTTTTTCAAAAATGTAGCATCCGTTACGGCAGTTTGTGTTATTAGTCCAAGTGTAATAACTTCTAATCTATTCTATTCTATTCAAATTTTACTCAGCGCAGTCCATTTCAGATTTATACAGTGAAGTATTTTTTCAAAAATGTAGCATCCGTTATGGCAGTTTGTGTTACATAGTTACATAGTTACATAGTTACATAGGGTTGAAAAAAGACCAGTGTCCATCAAGTTCAACCCATCCAAGTAAACCCAGCACACCTAACCCACACCTACCAATCTATACACTCACATACATAAACTATAAATACAACCACTAGTACTAACTGTAGATATTAGTATCACAATAGCCTTTGATATTCTGATTGATCAAGAACTCATCCAGGCCCCTCTTAAAGGCATTAACAGAATCTGCCATTACCCCATCACTAGGAAGGGCATTCCATAACCTCACTGCCCTCACCGTGAAAAACCACCTACGCTGCTTCAAATGGAAGCTCTGTTCCTCTAATCTAAAGGGGTGACCTCTGGTGCGTTGATTGTTTTTATGGGAAAAAAGAACATCCCCCAACTGCCTATAATCCCCTCTAATGTACTTGTACAGAGTAATCATGTCCCCTCTCAAGCGCCTCTTTTCCAGAGAAAACAACCCCAACCTCGACAGTCTCACCTCATAGTTTAAATCTTCCATCCCCTTTACCAGTTTAGTTGCACGTCTCTGCACTCTCTCCAGCTCATTAATATCCTTCTTAAGGACTGGAGCCCAAAACTGCACTGCATACTCAAGGTGAGGCCTTACCAGGGACCTATAAAGTTTTATTAGTCCAAGTGTAATAACTTCTAATCTATTCTATTCTATTCGAATTTTACTCAGCGCAGTCCATTTCAGATTTATACAGTGAAGTATTTTTTCAAAAATGTAGCATCCATTACAGCAGTCTGTGTTATTAGTCCAAGTGTAATAACTTCTAATCTGTTCTTTGTTTTAGCTGAAGCAGCAGCAGCCGCACCAGCCGCAAGTAAGTGAAAATTCTATTCGAACTTTGCTCAGCGCAATCCATTTCAGATTTATACAGTGAATTGTCTTTTCAAAAATGTAGCATCCATTACGGCAGTCTGTAATTAGTCCAAGTGTAATAACTTCTAATCTCTTCTTTGTTTTAGCTGAAGCAGCAGCAGCAGCTGCACAAGCCGCAAGTAAGTGAAAATTCTATTCGAATTTTACTTAGAGCAATCAATTTCAGATTTATACAGTGAAGTATTTTTTCAAAAGTGTAGCATCCATTACGGCAGTCTGTGTTATTAGTCCAAGTGTAATAACTTCTAATCTGTTCTTTGTTTTAGCTGAAGCAGCAGAAGCAGCAGCAGCAGCACCAGCCGCAAGTAAGTGAAAATTCAATTCGAATTTTGCTCAGTGCAATCCATGTCAGATTTATACAGTGAAGTATTTTTTCAAAAATGTAGCATCCATTACGGCAGTCTGTGTTATTAGTCCAAGTGTAATAACTTCTAATCTGTTCTTTGTTTTAGCTGAAGCAGCAGCAGCACCAGCCGCAAGTAAGTGAAAATTCTATTCAAATTTTACTCAGCGCAGTCCATTTCAGATTTATACAGTGAAGTATTTTTTCAAAAATGTAGCATCCATTACGGCAGTCTGTGTTATTAGTCCAAGTGTAATAACTTCTAATCTGTTCTTTGTTTTAGCTGAAGCAGCAGCAGCCGCACCAGCCGCAAGTAAGTGAAAATTCAATTCGAATTTTGCTCAGTGCAATCCATGTCAGATTTATACAGTGAAGTATTTTTTCAAAAATGTAGCATCCATTACGGCAGTCTGTGTTATTAGTCCAAGTGTAATAACTTCTAATCTGTTCTTTGTTTTAGCTGAAGCAGCAGCAGCCGCACCAGCCGCAAGTAAGTGAAAATTCAATTCGAATTTTGCTCAGAGCAATCCATTTCAGATTTATACAGTAAAGTATTTTTTCAAAAATGTAGCATCTGTTACGGCAGTCTGTGTTATTAGTCCAAGTGTAATAACTTCTAATCTGTTCTTTGTTTTAGCTGAAGCAGCAGCAGCCGCACCAGCTGCAAGTAAGTGAAAATTCAATTCGAATTTTGCTCAGAGCAATCCATTTCAGATTTATACAGTAAAGTATTTTTTCAAAAATGTAGCATCTGTTACGGCAGTCTGTGTTATTAGTCCAAGTGTAATAACTTCTAATCTGTTCTTTGTTTTAGCTGAAGCAGCAGCACCAGCCACAAGTAAGTGAAAATTCTATTCAAATTTTACTCAGCGCAATCCATTTCAGATTTATACAGTGAATTGTCTTTTCAAAAATGTAGCATCCATTACGGCAGTCTGTGTTATTAGTCCAAGTGTAATAACTTCTAAACTGTTCTTTGTTTTAGCTGAAGCAGCAGCAGCCGCACCAGCCGCAAGTAAGTGAAAATTCAATTCGAATTTTGCTCAGAGCAATCCATTTCAGATTTATACAGTAAAGTATTTTTTCAAAAATGTAGCATCTGTTACGGCAGTCTGTGTTATTAGTCCAAGTGTAATAACTTCTAATCTGTTCTTTGTTTTAGCTGAAGCAGCAGCACCAGCCGCACCAGCCGCAAGTAAGTTAAAATTCTATTCGAATTTTACTCAGCACAGTCCATTTCAGATTTATACGGTGATGTATTTTTTCAAAAATGTAGCATCCGTTACGGCAGTTTGTGTTATTAGTCCAAGTGTAATAACTTCTAATCTGTTCTTTGTTTTAGCTGAAGCAGCAGCAGCCGCACCAGCCGCAAGTAAGTGAAAATTCTATTCGAAATTTGCTCAGCGCAATCCATTTCAGATTTATACAGTGAATTGTCTTTTCAAAAATGTAGCATCCATTACGGCAGTCTGTGTTATTAGTCCAAGTGTAATAACTTCTAATCTGCTCTTTGTTTTAGCTGAAGCAGCAGCAGACGCACCAACCGCAAGTAAGTGAAAATTCTATTCGAATTTTACTCAGCGCAATCCATTTCAGATTTATACAGTAAAGTATTTTTTCAAAAATGTAGCATCTGTTACGGCAGTCTGTGTTATTAGTCCAAGTGTAATAACTTCTAATCTGTTCTTTGTTTTAGCTGAAGAAGCAGCAGCAGCACCAGCCGCACCAGCCGCAAGTAAGTGAAAATTCAATTCGAATTTTGCTCAGTGCAATCCATGTCAGATTTATACAGTGAAGTATTTTTTCAAAAATGTAGCATCCATTACGGCAGTCTGTGTTATTAGTCCAAGTGTAATAACTTCTAATCTGTTCTTTGTTTTAGCTGAAGCAGCAGCAGCAGCACCAGCCGTACCAGCCGCAAGTAAGTGAAAATTCTATTCATATTTTTCTCAGCGCAATCCATTTCAGATTTATACAGTGAAGTATTTTTTCAAAAATGTAGCATCCATTACGGCAGTCTGTGTTATTAGTCCAAGTGTAATAACTTCTAATCTGTTCTTTGTTTTAGCTGAAGCAGCAGCAGCACCAGCCGCAAGTAAGTGAAAATTCTATTCATATTTTGCTCAGCGCAATCCATTTCAGATTTATACAGTGAAGTATTTTTTCAAAAATGTAGCATCCATTACGGCAGTCTGTGTTATTAGTCCAAATGTAATAACTTCTAATCTGTTTTTTGTTTTAGCTGAAGCAGCAGCAGCAGCCGCACCAGCCGCAAGTAAGTGAAAATTCTATTCATATTTTGCTCAGCGCAATCCATTTCAGATTTATACAGTGAAGTATTTTTTCAAAAATGTAGCATCCATTACGGCAGTCTGTGTTATTAGTCCAAATGTAATAACTTCTAATCTGTTCTTTGTTTTAGCTGAAGCAGCAGCAGCACCAGCCGCAAGTAAGTGAAAATTCTATTCAAATTTTACTCAGCGCAATCCATTTCAGATTTATACAGTGAATTGTCTTTTCAAAAATGTAGCATCCATTACGGCAGTCTGTGTTATTAGTCCAAGTGTAATAACTTCTAATCTGTTCTTTGTTTTAGCTGAAGCAGCAGCAGCACCAGCCGCAAGTAAGTGAAAATTCTATTCAAATTTTACTCAGCGCAATCCATTTCAGATTTATACAGTGAAGTATTTTTTCAAAAATGTAGCATCCATTACGGCAGTCTGTGTTATTAGTCCAAGTGTAATAACTTCTAATCTGTTCTTTGTTTTAGCTGAAGCAGCAGCAGCAGCCACACCAGCCACAAGTAAGTGAAAATTCTATTCATATTTTGCTCAGCGCAATCCATTTCAGATTTATACAGTGAAGTATTTTTTCAAAAATGTAGCATCCATTACGGCAGTCTGTGTTATTAGTCCAAGTGTAATAACTTCTAATCTGTTATTTGTTTTAGCTGAAGCAGCAGCACCAGCCGCAAGTAAGTGAAAATTCTATTCAAATTTTACTCAGCGCAATCCATTTCAGATTTATACAGTGAATTGTCTTTTCAAAAATGTAGCATCCATTATGGCAGTCTGTGTTATTAGTCCAAGTGTAATAACTTCTAATCTGTTATTTGTTTTAGCTGAAGCAGCAGCAGCACCAGCCGCAAGTAAGTGAAAATTCTATTCAAATTTTACTCAGCGCAATCCATTTCAGATTTATACAGTGAAGTATTTTTTCAAAAATGTAGCATCCATTACGGCAGTCTGTGTTATTAGTCCAAGTGTAATAACTTCTAATCTGTTCTTTGTTTTAGCTGAAGCAGCAGCACCAGCTGCACCAGCCGCAAGTAAGTTAAAATTCTATTCGAATTTTACTCAGCGCAGTCCATTTCAGATTTATACGGTGATGTATTTTTTCAAAAATGTAGCATCCGTTACGGCAGTTTGTGTTATTAGTCCAAGTGTAATAACTTCTAATCTATTCTATTCTATTCGAATTTTACTCAGCGCAGTCCATTTCAGATTTATACAGTGAAGTATTTTTTCAAAAATGTAGCATCCGTTACGGCAGTTTTTGTTATTAGTCCAAGTGTAATAACTTCTAATCTATTCTATTCTATTCGAATTTTACTCAGCGCAGTCCATTTCAGATTTATACAGTGAAGTATTTTTTCAAAAATGTAGCATCCATTACGGCAGTCTGTGTTATTAGCCCAAGTGTAATAACTTCTAATCTGTTCTTTGTTTTAGCTGAAGCAGCAGCAGCCGCAAGTAAGTGAAAATTCTATTCGAACTTTGCTCAGCGCAATCCATTTCAGATTTATACAGTGAATTGTCTTTTCAAAAATGTAGCATCCATTACGGCAGTTTTTGTTATTAGTCCAAGTGTAATAACTTCTAATCTATTCTATTCTATTCGAATTTTACTCAGCGCAGTCCATTTCAGATTTATACAGTGAAGTATTTTTTCAAAAATGTAGCATCCATTACGGCAGTCTGTGTTATTAGTCCAAATGTAATAACTTCTAATCTGTTCTTTGTTTTAGCTGAAGCAGCAGCAGCAGCCGCACCAGCCGCAAGTAAGTGAAAATTCTATTCATATTTTGCTCAGCGCAATCAATTTCAGATTTATACAGTGAAGTATTTTTTCAAAAATGTAGCATCCATTACAGCAGTCTGTGTTATTAGTCCAAGTGTAATAACTTCTAATCTGTTCTTTGTTTTAGCTGAAGCAGCAGCAGCACCAGCCGCAAGTAAGTGAAAATTGTATTCATATTTTGCTCAGCGCAATCCATTTCAGATTTATACAGTGAAGTATTTTTTCAAAAATGTAGCATCCATTACGGCAGTCTGTGTTATTAGTCCAAATGTAATAACTTCTAATCTGTTCTTTGTTTTAGCTGAAGCAGCAGCAGCAGCCGCACCAGCCGCAAGTAAGTGAAAATTCTATTCATATTTTGCTCAGCGCAATCCATTTCAGATTTATACAGTGAAGTATTTTTTCAAAAATGTAGCATCCATTACGGCAGTCTGTGTTATTAGTCCAAATGTAATAACTTCTAATCTGTTCTTTGTTTTAGCTGAAGCAGCAGCAGCACCAGCCGCAAGTAAGTGAAAATTCTATTCAAATTTTACTCAGCGCAATCCATTTCAGATTTATACAGTGAATTGTCTTTTCAAAAATGTAGCATCCATTACGGCAGTCTGTGTTATTAGTCCAAGTGTAATAACTTCTAATCTGTTCTTTGTTTTAGCTGAAGCAGCAGCAGCACCAGCCGCAAGTAAGTGAAAATTCTATTCAAATTTTACTCAGCGCAATCCATTTCAGATTTATACAGTGAAGTATTTTTTCAAAAATGTAGCATCCATTACGGCAGTCTGTGTTATTAGTCCAAGTGTAATAACTTCTAATCTGTTCTTTGTTTTAGCTGAAGCAGCAGCAGCAGCCGCACCAGCCACAAGTAAGTGAAAATTCTATTCATATTTTGCTCAGCGCAATCCATTTCAGATTTATACAGTGAAGTATTTTTTCAAAAATGTAGCATCCATTACGGCAGTCTGTGTTATTAGTCCAAGTGTAATAACTTCTAATCTGTTATTTGTTTTAGCTGAAGCAGCGGCACCAGCCGCAAGTAAGTGAAAATTCTATTCAAATTTTACTCAGTGCAATCCATTTCAGATTTATACAGTGAATTGTCTTTTCAAAAATGTAGCATCCATTATGGCAGTCTGTGTTATTAGTCCAAGTGTAATAATTTCTAATCTGTTCTTTGTTTTAGCTGAAGCAGCAGCAGCCGCAAGTAAGTGAAAATTCTATTCGAACTTTGCTCAGCGCAATCCATTTCAGATTTATACAGTGAATTGTCTTTTCAAAAATGTAGCATCCATTACGGCAGTCTGTGTTATTAGTCCAAGTGTAATAACTTCTAATCTGTTCTTTGTTTTAGCTGAAGCAGCAGCAGCACCAGCCGCAAGTAAGTGAAAATTCTATTCGAACTTTGCTCAGCGCAATCCATTTCAGATTTATACAGTGAATTGTCTTTTCAAAAATGTAGCATCCATTACGGCAGTCTGTGTTATTAGTCCAAGTGTAATAACTTCTAATCTGTTCTTTGTTTTAGCTGAAGCAGCAGCACCAGCCGCAAGTAAGTGAAAATTCTATTCGAACTTTGCTCAGCGCAATCCATTTCAGATTTATACAGTGAATTGTCTTTTCAAAAATGTAGCATCCATTACGGCAGTCTGTGTTATTAGTCCAAGTGTAATAACTTCTAATCTCTTCTTTGTTTTAGCTGAAGCAGCAGCAGCAGCACCAGCCGCAAGTAAGTGAAAATTCTAATTGAATTTTGCTCAGTGCAATCCATTTCAGATTTATACAGTAAAGTATTTTTTCAAAAGTGTAGCATCCATTACGGCAGTCTGTGTTATTAGTCCAAGTGTAATAACTTCTAATCTGTTCTTTGTTTTAGCTGAAGCAGCAGCAGCAGCACCAGCCGCAAGTAAGTGAAAATTCTAATTGAATTTTGCTCAGTGCAATCCATTTCAGATTTATACAGTAAAGTATTTTTTCAAAAATGTAGCATCTGTTACGGCAGTCTGTGTTATTAGTCCAAGTGTAATAACTTCTAATCTGTTCTTTGTTTTAGCTGAAGCAGCAGCAGCAGCACCAGCCGCAAGTAAGTGAAAATTCTAATTGAATTTTGCTCAGTGCAATCCATTTCAGATTTATACAGTAAAGTATTTTTTCAAAAGTGTAGCATCCATTACGGCAGTCTGTGTTATTAGTCCAAGTGTAATAACTTCTAATCTGTTCTTTGTTTTAGCTGAAGCAGCAGCAGCAGCACCAGCCGCAAGTAAGTGAAAATTCTAATTGAATTTTGCTCAGTGCAATCCATTTCAGATTTATACAGTAAAGTATTTTTTCAAAAATGTAGCATCTGTTACGGCAGTCTGTGTTATTAGTCCAAGTGTAATAACTTCTAATCTGCTCTTTGTTTTAGCTGAAGCAGCAGCACCAGCCGCAAGTAAGTGAAAATTCTATTCATATTTTTCTCAGCGCAATCCATTTCAGATTTATACAGTGAAGTATTTTTTCGAAAATGTAGCATCCATTACGGCAGTCTGTGTTATTAGTCCAAGTGTAATAACTTCTAATCTGTTCTTTGTTTTAGCTGAAGCAGCAGCAGCAGCACCAGCCGCAAGTAAGTGAAAATTCTATTCATATTTTTCTTAGCGCAATCCATTTCAGATTTATACCGTGAAGTATTTTTTCAAAAATTTAGCATCCATTACGGCAGTCTGTGTTATTAGTCCAAGTGTAATAACTTCTAATCTGTTCTTTGTTTTAGCTGAAGAAGCAGCACCAGCCGCAAGTAAGTGAAAATTCTATTCATATTTTGCTCAGCGCAATCCATTTCAGATTTATACAGTGAAGTATTTTTTCAAAAATGTAGCATCCATTACGGCAGTCTGTGTTATTAGTCCAAGTGTAATAACTTCTAATCTGTTCTTTGTTTTAGCTGAAGCAGCAGCAGCAGCCGCACCAGCCGCAAGTAAGTGAAAATTCTATTCATATTTTGCTCAGCGCAATCCATTTCAGATTTATACAGTGAAGTATTTTTTCAAAAATGTAGCATCCATTACGGCAGTCTGTGTTATTAGTCCAAATGTAATAACTTCTAATCTGTTCTTTGTTTTAGCTGAAGCAGCAGCAGCACCAGCCGCAAGTAAGTAAAAATTCTATTCAAATTTTACTCAGCGCAATCCATTTCAGATTTATACAGTGAATTGTCTTTTCAAAAATGTAGCATCCATTATGGCAGTCTGTGTTATTAGTCCAAGTGTAATAACTTCTAATCTGTTATTTGTTTTAGCTGAAGCAGCACCAGCCGCAAGTAAGTGAAAATTCTATTCAAATTTTACTCAGCGCAATCCATTTCAGATTTATACAGTGAAGTATTTTTTCAAAAATGTAGCATCCATTACGGCAGTCTGTGTTATTAGTCCAAGTGTAATAACTTCTAATCTGTTCTTTGTTTTAGCTGAAGCAGCAGCAACAGCCGCACCAGCCGCAAGTAAGTGAAAATTCTATTCATATTTTGCTCAGCGCAATCCATTTCAGATTTATACAGTGAAGTATTTTTTCAAAAATGTAGCATCCATTACGGCAGTCTGTGTTATTAGTCCAAATGTAATAACTTCTAATCTGTTCTTTGTTTTAGCTGAAGCAGCAGCAGCAGCACCAGCCGCAAGTAAGTAAAAATTCTATTCAAATTTTACTCAGCGCAATCCATTTCAGATTTATACAGTGAATTGTCTTTTCAAAAATGTAGCATCCATTATGGCAGTCTGTGTTATTAGTCCAAGTGTAATAACTTCTAATCTGTTATTTGTTTTAGCTGAAGCAGCACCAGCCGCAAGTAAGTGAAAATTCTATTCATATTCTGCTCAGCGCAATCCATTTCAGATTTATACAGTGAAGTATTTTTTCAAAAATGTAGCATCCATTACGGCAGTCTGTGTTATTAGTCCAAGTGTAATAACTTCTAATCTGTTCTTTGTTTTAGCTGAAGCAGCAGCAGCAGCCGCACCAGCCGCAAGTAAGTGAAAATTCTATTCATATTTTGCTCAGCGCAATCCATTTCAGATTTATACAGTGAAGTATTTTTTCAAAAATGTAGCATCCATTACGGCAGTCTGTGTTATTAGTCCAAATGTAATAACTTCTAATCTGTTCTTTGTTTTAGCTGAAGCAGCAGCAGCACCAGCCTCAAGTAAGTAAAAATTCTATTCAAATTTTACTCAGCGCAATCCATTTCAGATTTATACAGTGAATTGTCTTTTCAAAAATGTAGCATCCATTATGGCAGTCTGTGTTATTAGTCCAAGTGTAATAACTTCTAATCTGTTATTTGTTTTAGCTGAAGCAGCACCAGCCGCAAGTAAGTGAAAATTCTATTCAAATTTTACTCAGCGCAATCCATTTCAGATTTATACAGTGAAGTATTTTTTCAAAAATGTAGCATCCATTACGGCAGTCTGTGTTATTAGTCCAAGTGTAATAACTTCTAATCTGTTCTTTGTTTTAGCTGAAGCAGCAGCAGCAGCCGCACCAGCCGCAAGTAAGTGAAAATTCTATTCATATTTTGCTCAGCGCAATCCATTTCAGATTTATACAGTGAAGTATTTTTTCAAAAATGTAGCATCCATTACGGCAGTCTGTGTTATTAGTCCAAATGTAATAACTTCTAATCTGTTCTTTGTTTTAGCTGAAGCAGCAGCAGCAGCACCAGCCGCAAGTAAGTAAAAATTCTATTCAAATTTTACTCAGCGCAATCCATTTCAGATTTATACAGTGAATTGTCTTTTCAAAATTGTAGCATCCATTATGGCAGTCTGTGTTATTAGTCCAAGTGTAATAACTTCTAATCTGTTCTTTGTTTTAGCTGAAGCAGCAGCACCAGCCGCACCAGCCACAAGTAAGTTAAAATTCTATTCGAATTTTACTCAGCGCAGTCCATTTCAGATTTATACGGTGATGTATTTTTTCAAAAATGTAGCATCCGTTACGGCAGTTTGTGTTATTAGTCCAAGTGTAATAACTTCTAATCTATTCTATTCAAATTTTACTCAGCGCAGTCCATTTCAGATTTATACAGTGAAGTATTTTTTCAAAAATGTAGCATCCGTTATGGCAGTTTGTGTTACATAGTTACATAGTTACATAGTTACATAGGGTTGAAAAAAGACCAGTGTCCATCAAGTTCAACCCATCCAAGTAAACCCAGCACACCTAACCCACACCTACCAATCTATACACTCACATACATAAACTATAAATACAACCACTAGTACTAACTGTAGATATTAGTATCACAATAGCCTTTGATATTCTGATTGATCAAGAACTCACCCAGGCCCCTCTTAAAGGCATTAACAGAATCTGCCATTACCCCATCACTAGGAAGGGCATTCCATAACCTCACTGCCCTCACCGTGAAAAACCACCTACGCTGCTTCAAATGGAAGCTCTGTTCCTCTAATCTAAAGGGGTGACCTCTGGTGCGTTGATTGTTTTTATGGGAAAAAAGAACATCCCCCAATTGCCTATAATCCCCTCTAATGTACTTGTACAGAGTAATCATGTCCCCTCTCAAGCGCCTCTTTTCCAGAGAAAACAACCCCAACCTCGACAGTCTCACCTCATAGTTTAAATCTTCCATCCCCTTTACCAGTTTAGTTGCACGTCTCTGCACTCTCTCCAGCTCATTAATATCCTTCTTAAGGACTGGAGCCCAAAACTGCACTGCATACTCAAGGTGAGGCCTTACCAGGGACCTATAAAGTTTTATTAGTCCAAGTGTAATAACTTCTAATCTATTCTATTCTATTCGAATTTTACTCAGCGCAGTCCATTTCAGATTTATACAGTGAAGTATTTTTTCAAAAATGTAGCATCCATTACAGCAGTCTGTGTTATTAGTCCAACTGTAATAACTTCTAATCTGTTCTTTGTTTTAGCTGAAGCAGCAGCAGCACCAGCCGCAAGTAAGTGAAAATTCTATTCATATTTTGCTCAGCGCAATCCATTTCAGATTTATACAGTGAATTGTCTTTTCAAAAATGTAGCATCCATTATGGCAGTCTGTGTTATTAGTCCAAGTGTAATAACTTCTAATCTGTTCTTTGTTTTAGCTGAAGCAGCAGCAGCAGCCGCACCAGCCGCAAGTAAGTGAAAATTCTATTCATATTTTGCTCAGCGCAATCCATTTCAGATTTATACAGTGAATTGTCTTTTCAAAAATGTAGCATCCATTACAGCAGTCTGTGTTATTAGTCCAAGTGTAATAACTTCTAATCTGTTCTTTGTTTTAGCTGAAGCAGCAGCAGCAGCCGCACCAGCCGCAAGTAAGTGAAAATTCTATTCATATTTTGCTCAGCGCAATCCATTTCAGATTTATACAGTGAATTGTCTTTTCAAAAATGTAGCATCCATTATGGCAGTCTGTGTTATTAGTCCAAGTGTAATAACTTCTAATCTGTTATTTGTTTTAGCTGAAGCAGCAGCACCAGCCGCAAGTAAGTGAAAATTCTATTCAAATTTTACTCAGCGCAATCCATTTCAGATTTATACAGTGAAGTATTTTTTCAAAAATGTAGCATCCATTACGGCAGTCTGTGTTATTAGTCCAAGTGTAATAACTTCTAATCTGTTCTTTGTTTTAGCTGAAGTAGCAGCACCAGCCGCACCAGCAGCAAGTAAGTTAAAATTCTATTCGAATTTTACTCAGCACAGTCCATTTCAGATTTATACGGTGATGTATTTTTTCAAAAATGTAGCATCCATTACGGCAGTTTGTGTTATTAGTCCAAGTGTAATAACTTCTAATCTGTTCTTTGTTTTAGCTGAAGCAGCAGCACCAGCCGCAAGTAAGTGAAAATTCTATTCGAACTTTGCTCAGCGCAATCCATTTCAGATTTATACAGTGAATTGTCTTTTCAAAAATGTAGCATCCATTACGGCAGTCTGTGTTATTAGTCCAAGTGTAATAACTTCTAATCTCTTCTTTGTTTTAGCTGAAGCAGCAGCAGCAGCAGCAGCACCAGCCGCAAGTAAGTGAAAATTCTATTCGAATTTTACTCAGCGCAATCCATTTCAGATTTATACAGTAAAGTATTTTTTCAAAAATGTAGCATCTGTTACGGCAGTCTGTGTTATTAGTCCAAGTGTAATAACTTCTAATCTGTTCTTTGTTTTAGCTGAAGCAGCAGCAGCAGCACCAGCCGTACCAGCCGCAAGTAAGTGAAAATTCTATTCATATTTTTCTCAGCGCAATCCATTTCAGATTTATACAGTGAAGTATTTTTTCAAAAATGTAGCATCCATTACGGCAGTCTGTGTTATTAGTCCAAGTGTAATAACTTCTAATCTGTTCTTTGTTTTAGCTGAAGCAGCAGCAGCACCAGCCGCAAGTAAGTGAAAATTCTATTCATATTTTGCTCAGCGCAATCCATTTCAGATTTATACAGTGAAGTATTTTTAAAAAAATGTAGCATCCATTACGGCAGTCTGTGTTATTAGTCCAAATGTAATAACTTCTAATCTGTTCTTTGTTTTACCTGAAGCAGCAGCAGCAGCCGCACCAGCCGCAAGTAAGTGAAAATTCTATTCATATTTTGCTCAGCGCAATCCATTTCAGATTTATACAGTGAAGTATTTTTTCAAAAATGTAGCATCCATTACGGCAGTCTGTGTTATTAGTCCAAGTGTAATAACTTCTAATCTGTTCTTTGTTTTAGCTGAAGCAGCAGCAGCACCAGCCGCAAGTAAGTGAAAATTCTATTCATATTTTGCTCAGCGCAATCCATTTCAGATTTATACAGTGAAGTATTTTTTCAAAAATGTAGCATCCGTTACGGCAGTTTGTGTTATTAGTCCAAGTGTAATAACTTCTAATCTATTCTATTCTATTCGAATTTTACTCAGCACAGTCCATATCAGATTTATACAGTGAAGTATTTTTTCAAAAATGTAGCATCCATTACGGCAGTCTGTGTTATTAGTCCAAGTGTAATAACTTCTAATCTGTTCTTTGTTTTAGCTGAAGCAGCAGCAGCACCAGCCGCAAGTAAGTGAAAATTCTATTCGAACTTTGCTCAGCGCAATCCATTTCAGATTTATACAGTGAATTGTCTTTTCAAAAATGTAGCATCCATTACGGCAGTCTGTGTTATTAGTCCAAATGTAATAACTTCTAATCTGTTCTTTGTTTTAGCTGAAGCAGCAGCAGCAGCCGCACCAGCCGCAAGTAAGTGAAAATTCAATTCGAATTTTGCTCAGTGCAATCCATGTCAGATTTATACAGTGAAGTATTTTTTCAAAAATGTAGCATCCATTACGGCAGTCTGTGTTATTAGTCCAAGTGTAATAACTTCTAATCTGTTCTTTGTTTTAGCTGAAGCAGCAGCAGCACCAGCCGCAAGTAAGTGAAAATTCTATTCATATTTTGCTCAGCGCAATCCATTTCAGATTTATACAGTGAAGTATTTTTTAAAAAATGTAGCATCCATTACGGCAGTCTGTGTTATTAGTCCAAATGTAATAACTTCTAATCTGTTCTTTGTTTTAGCTGAAGCAGCAGCAGCAGTCGCACCAGCCGCAAGTAAGTGAAAATTCTATTCATATTTTGCTCAGCGCAATCCATTTCAGATTTATACAGTGAAGTATTTTTTCAAAAATGTAGCATCCATTACGGCAGTCTGTGTTATTAGTCCAAGTGTAATAACTTCTAATCTGTTCTTTGTTTTAGCTGAAGCAGCAGCAGCACCAGCCGCAAGTAAGTGAAAATTCTATTCATATTTTGCTCAGCGCAATCCATTTCAGATTTATACAGTGAAGTATTTTTTCAAAAATGTAGCATCCGTTACGGCAGTTTGTGTTATTAGTCCAAGTGTAATAACTTCTAATCTATTCTATTCTATTCGAATTTTACTCAGCACAGTCCATATCAGATTTATACAGTGAAGTATTTTTTCAAAAATGTAGCATCCATTACGGCAGTCTGTGTTATTAGTCCAAGTGTAATAACTTCTAATCTGTTCTTTGTTTTAGCTGAAGCAGCAGCAGCACCAGCCGCAAGTAAGTGAAAATTCTATTCGAACTTTGCTCAGCGCAATCCATTTCAGATTTATACAGTGAATTGTCTTTTCAAAAATGTAGCATCCATTACGGCAGTCTGTGTTATTAGTCCAAGTGTAATAACTTCTAATCTGTTCTTTGTTTTAGCTGAAGCAGCAGCAGCAGCAGCACCAGCCGCAAGTAAGTGAAAATTCTATTCAAATTTTACTCAGCGCAATCCATTTCAGATTTATACAGTGAATTGTCTTTTCAAAAATGTAGCATCCATTACGGCAGTCTGTGTTATTAGTCCAAGTGTAATAACTTCTAATCTGTTCTTTGTTTTAGCTGAAGCAGCAGCAGCACCAGCCGCAAGTAAGTGAAAATTCTATTCAAATTTTACTCAGCGCAATCCATTTCAGATTTATACAGTGAAGTATTTTTTCAAAAATGTAGCATCCATTACGGCAGTCTGTGTTATTAGTCCAAGTGTAATAACTTCTAATCTGTTCTTTGTTTTAGCTGAAGCAGCAGCAGCCGCAAGTAAGTGAAAATTCTATTCGAACTTTGCTCAGCGCAATCCATTTCAGATTTATACAGTGAAGTATTTTTTAAAAAATGTAGCATCCGTTACGGCAGTCTGTGTTATTAGTCCACGTTTAATAATGTCTAATCTCTTCTTTGTTTTAGCTGAAGCACCAGCCGCACCAGCCGCAAGTAAGTAAAAATTCTATTCAAATTTTACTCAGCGCAATCCATTTCAGATTTATACAGTGAATTGTCTTTTCAAAAATGTAGCATCCGTTAAGGCAGTCTGTGTTATTAGTCCAAGTGTAATAACTTCTAATCTGTTCTTTGTTTTAGCTGAAGCAGCAGCAGCACCAGCCGCAAGTAAGTGAAAATTCTATTCATATTTTGCTCAGCGCAATCCATTTCAGATTTATACAGTGAAGTATTTTTTCAAAAATGTAGCATCCGTTACGGCAGTCTGTGTTATTAGTCCACGTTTAATAATGTCTAATCTCTTCTTTGTTTTAGCTGAAGCAGCAGCAGCACCAGCCGCAAGTAAGTGAAAATTCTATTCATATTTTGCTCAGCGCAATCCATTTCAGATTTATACAGTGAAGTATTTTTTCAAAAATGTAGCATCCATTACGGCAGTCTGTGTTATTAGTCCAAGTGTAATAACTTCTAATCTGTTATTTGTTTTAGCTGAAGCAGCACCAGCCGCAAGTAAGTGAAAATTCTATTCAAATTTTACTCAGCGCAATCCATTTCAGATTTATACAGTGAAGTATTTTTTCAAAAATGTAGCATCCATTACGGCAGTCTGTGTTATTAGTCCAAGTGTAATAACTTCTAATCTCTTCTTTGTTTTAGCTGAAGCAGCACCAGCCGCAAGTAAGTGAAAATTCTATTCAAATTTTACTCAGCACAATCCATTTCAGATTTATACAGTGAATTGTCTTTTCAAAAATGTAGCATCCATTATGGCAGTCTGTGTTATTAGTCCAAGTGTAATAACTTCTAATCTGTTATTTGTTTTAGCTGAAGCAGCACCAGCCGCAAGTAAGTGAAAATTCTATTCAAATTTTACTCAGCGCAATCCATTTCAGATTTATACAGTGAAGTATTTTTTCAAAAATGTAGCATCTGTTACGGCAGTCTGTGTTAATAGTCCAAGTGTAATAACTTCTAATCTGTTCTTTGCTTTAGCTGAAGCAGCAGCACCAGCTGCACCAGCCGCAAGTAAGTTAAAATTCTATTCGAATTTTACTCAGCGCAATCCATTTCAGATTTATACGGTGATGTATTTTTTCAAAAATGTAGCATCCGTTACTGCAGTCTGTGTTATTAGTCCAAGTGTAATAACTTCTAATCTATTCTATTCTATTCGAATTTTACTCAGCGCAGTCCATTTCAGATTTATACAGTGAAGTATTTTTTCAAAAATGTAGCATCCATTACAGCAGTCTGTGTTATTATTCCAAGTGTAATAACTTCTAATCTGTTCTTTGTTTTAGCTGAAGCAGCAGCAGCAGCAGCACCAGCCCCAAGTAAGTGAAAATTCTATTCGAACTTTGCTCAGCGCAATACATTTCAGATTTATACAGTGAATTGTCTTTTCAAAAATGTAGCATCCATTACGGCAGTCTGTGTTATTAGTCCAAGTGTAATAACTTCTAATCTCTTCTTTTTTTTAGCTGAAGCAGCAGCAGCAGCTGCACAAGCCGCAAGTAAGTGAAAATTCTATTCGAATTTTACTCAGAGCAATCAATTTCAGATTTATACAGTGAAGTATTTTTTCAAAAGTGTAGCATCCATTACGGCAGTCTGTGTTATTAGTCCAAGTGTAATAACTTCTAATCTCTTCTTTGTTTTAGCTGAAGCAGCAGCAGCTGCACAAGCCGCAAGTAAGTGAAAATTCTATTCAAATTTTACTCAGTGCAATCCATTTCAGATTTATACAGTGAAGTATTTTTTCAAAAATGTAGCATCCATTACGGCAGTTTGTGTTATTAGTTCAAGTGTAATAACTTCTAATCTCTTCTTTGTTTTAGCTGAAGCAGCAGCACCAGCTGCACCAGCCGCAAGTAAGTTAAAATTCTATTCGAATTTTACTCAGCGCAGTCCATTTCAGATTTATACACTGAAGTATTTTTTCAAAAATGTAGCATCCGTTAAGGCAGTTTGTGTTATTAGTCCAAGTGTAATAACTTCTAATCTCTTCTTTGTTTTAGCTGAAGCAGCAGCAGCAGCCGCACCAGCCGCAAGTAAGTGAAAATTCTATTCATATTTTGCTCAGCGCAATCCATTTCAGATTTATACAGTGAAGTATTTTTTCAAAAATGTAGCATCCATTACGGCAGTCTGTGTTATTAGTCCAAGTGTAATAACTTCTAATCTGTTCTTTGTTTTAGCTGAACCAGCAGCACCAGCTGCACCAGCCGCAAGTAAGTTAAAATTCTATTTGAATTTTACTCAGCGCAGTCCATTTCAGATTTATACGGTGATGTATTTTTTCAAAAATGTAGCATCCGTTACTGCAGTTTGTGTTATTAGTCCAAGTGTAATAACTTCTAATCTATTCTATTCTATTCGAATTTTACTCAGCGCAGTCCATTTCAGATTTATAAAGTGAAGTATTTTTTCAAAAATGTAGCATCCGTTACGGCAGTTTGTGTTATTAGTCCAAGTGTAATAACTTCTAATCTATTCTATTCTATTCGAATTTTACTCAGCGCAGTCCATTTCAGATTTATACAGTGAAGTATTTTTTCAAAAATGTAGCATCCATTACGGCAGTCTGTGTTATTAGTCCAAGTGTAATAACTTCTAATCTGTTCTTTGTTTTAGCTGAAGCAGCAGCAGCAGCCGCAAGTAAGTGAAAATTCTATTCGAACTTTGCTCAGCGCAATCCATTTCAGATTTATACAGTGAATTGTCTTTTCAAAAATGTAGCATCCATTACGGCAGTCTGTGTTATTAGTCCAAGTGTAATAACTTCTACTCTCTTCTTTGTTTTAGCTGAAGCAGCAGCAGAAGCTGCACCAGCCGCAAGTAAGTGAAAATTCTATTCGAATTTTACTCAGAGCAATCAATTTCAGATTTATACCGTGAAGTATTTTTTCAAAAATGTAGCATCTGTTACGGCAGTCTGTGTTATTAGTCCAAGTGTAATAACTTCTAATCTGTTCTTTGTTTTAGCTGAAGCAGCAGCAGCACCAGCCGCAAGTAAGTGAAAATTCAATTCGAATTTTGCTCAGTGCAATCCATTTCAGATTTATACAGTGAATTGTCTTTTCAAAAATGTAGCATCCATTACGGCAGTCTGTGTTATTAGTCCAAGGGGCTGATTTACTTACCCACGAATGGGTCGAATGGAGTCCGATTGCGTTTTTTTCGTAATGATCGGTATTTTGCGATTTTTTCGTATGTTTTGCGATTTTTTCGGATTCTTTACGAATTTTTCGTTACCAATACGATTTTTCGTATCCATTACGAAAGTTGCGTAAAAAGTTGCGCATTTTTCGTAGCGTTAAAACTTACGCGAAAAGTTGCGCATTTTTCGTAGCGTTAAGTTTTAACGCTACGAAAAATGCGCAACTTTTCGCGTAAGTTTCAACGCTACGAAAAATGCGCAACTTTTTACGCAACTTTCGTAATGGATACGAAAAACTCGCGTTTTTACGCAAAAATCGTATTGGTAACGAAAAATTCGTAAAGAATCCGAAAAAATCGCAAAACATACGAAAAAGTCGCAAAATGTTCGTTTTCAAGTCGGAACTTTTCCAATTCGGGTCGGATTCGTGGGTTAGTAAATCAGCCCCCAAGTGTAATAACTTCTACTCTCTTCTTTGTTTTAGCTGAAGCAGCAGCAGAAGCTGCACCAGACGCAAGTAAGTGAAAATTCTATTCGAATTTTACTCAGAGCAATCAATTTCAGATTTATACCGTGAAGTATTTTTTCAAAAATGTAGCATCTGTTACGGCAGTCTGTGTTATTAGTCCAAGTGTAATAACTTCTAATCTGTTCTTTGTTTTAGCTGAAGCAGCAGCAGCAGCACCAGCCGCACCAGCCGCAAGTAAGTGAAAATTCAATTCGAATATTGCTCAGTGCAATCCATTTCAGATTTATACAGTGAATTGTCTTTTCAAAAATGTAGCATCCATTACGGCAGTCTGTGTTATTAGTCCAAGTGTAATAACTTCTACTCTCTTCTTTGTTTTAGCTGAAGCAGCAGCAGAAGCTGCACCAGCCGCAAGTAAGTGAAAATTCTATTCAAATTTTACTCAGCGCAATCCATTTCAGATTTATACAGTGAATTGTCTTTTCAAAAATGTAGCATCTGTTACGGCAGTCTGTGTTATTAGTCCAAGTGTAATAACTTCTAATCTGTTCTTTGTTTTAGCTGAAACAGCAGCAGCACCAGCCGCAAGTAAGTGAAAATTCTATTCATATTTTGCTCAGCGCAATCCATTTCAGATTTATACAGTGAAGTATTTTTTCAAAAATGTAGCATCCATTACGGCAGTCTGTGTTATTAGTCCAAGTGTTTTAACTTCTAATCTGTTCTTTGTTTTAGCTGAAGCAGCACCAGCCGCAAGTAAGTGAAAATTCTATTCTAATTTTACTCAGCGCAGTCCATTTCAGATTTATACAGTGAAGTATTTTTTCAAAAATGTAGCACCCATTACGGCAGTCTGTGTTATTAGTCCGAGTGTAATAACTTCTAATCTCTTCTTTGTTTTAGCTGAAGCAGCAGCAGAAGCTGCTCCAGCCGCAAGTAAGTGAAAATTCTATTCGAATTTTACTCAGAGCAATCTATTTCAGATTTATACAGTGAAGTATTTTTTCAAAAATGTAGCATCTGTTACGGCAGTCTGTGTTATTAGTCCAAGTGTAATAACTTCTAATCTGTTCTTTGTTTTAGCTGAAGCAGCAGCAGCAGCACCAGCCGCACCAGCCGCAAGTAAGTGAAAATTCAATTCGAATTTTGCTCAGTGCAATCCATGTCAGATTTATACAGTGAAGTATTTTTTCAAAAATGTAGCATCCATTACGGCAGTCTGTGTTATTAGTCCAAGTGTAATAACTTCTAATCTGTTCTTTGTTTTAGCTGAAGCAGCAGCAGCACCAGCCGCAAGTAAGTGAAAATTCTATTCTAATTTTACTCAGCGCAGTCCATTTCAGATTTATACAGTGAAGTATTTTTTCAAAAATGTAGCACCCATTACGGCAGTCTGTGTTATTAGTCCGAGTGTAATAACTTCTAATCTCTTCTTTGTTTTAGCTGAAGCAGCAGCAGAAGCTGCTCCAGCCGCAAGTAAGTGAAAATTCTATTCGAATTTTACTCAGAGCAATCTATTTCAGATTTATACAGTGAAGTATTTTTTCAAAAATGTAGCATCTGTTACGGCAGTCTGTGTTATTAGTCCAAGTGTAATAACTTCTAATCTGTTCTTTGTTTTAGCTGAAGCAGCAGCAGCAGCACCAGCCGAACCAGCCGCAAGTAAGTGAAAATTCAATTCGAATTTTGCTCAGTGCAATCCATGTCAGATTTATACAGTGAAGTATTTTTTCAAAAATGTAGCATCCATTACGGCAGTCTGTGTTATTAGTCCAAGTGTAATAACTTCTAATCTGTTCTTTGTTTTAGCTGAAGCAGCAGCAGCACCAGCCGCAAGTAAGTGAAAATTCTATTCAAATTTTACTAAGCGCAGTCCATTTCAGATTTATACAGTGAAGTATTTTTTCAAAAATGTAGCATCCATTACGGCAGTCTGTGTTATTAGTCCAAGTGTAATAACTTCTAATCTGTTCTTTGTTTTAGCTGAAGCAGCAGCAGCACCAGCCGCAAGTAAGTGAAAATTCTATTCATATTTTTCTCAGCGCAATCCATTTCAGATTTATACAGTGAAGTATTTTTTCAAAAATGTAGCATCCATTACGGCAGTCTGTGTTATTAGTCCAAGTGTAATAACTTCTAATCTGTTCTTTGTTTTAGCTGAAGCAGCAGCCGCACCAGCCGCAAGTAAGTGAAAATTCTATTCATATTTTGCTCAGCGCAATCCATTTCAGATTTATACAGTGAAGTATTTTTTCAAAAATGTAGCATCCATTACGGCAGTCTGTGTTATTAGTCCAAGTGTAATAACTTCTAATCTGTTCTTTGTTTTAGCTGAAGCAGCAGCAGCACCAGCCGCAAGTAAGTGAAAATTCTATTCAAATTTTACTAAGCGCAGTCCATTTCAGATTTATACAGTGAAGTATTTTTTCAAAAATGTAGCATCCATTACGGCAGTCTGTGTTATTAGTCCAAGTGTAATAACTTCTAATCTGTTCTCTGTTTTAGCTGAAGCAGCAGCAGCACCAGCCGCAAGTAAGTGAAAATTCTATTCAAATTTTACTCAGCGCAATCCATTTCAGATTTATACAGTGAATTGTCTTTTCAAAAATGTAGCATCCGTTACGGCAGTCTGTGTTATTAGTCCAAGTGTTTTAACTTCTAATCTGTTCTTTGTTTTAGCTGAAGTAGCAGCACCAGCCGCACCAGCCGCAAGTAAGTGAAAATTCTATTCATATTTTACTCAGCGCAATCCATTTCAGATTTATACAGTGAAGTATTTTTTCAAAAATGTAGCATCCATTACGGCAGTCTGTGTTATTAGTCCAAGTGTAATAACTTCTAATCTGTTCTTTGTTTTAGCTGAAGCAGCAGCAGCAGCACCAGCCGCAAGTAAGTAAAAATTCTATTTGAATTTTACTCAGCGCAGTCCATTTCAGATTTATACAGTAAAGTATTTTTTCAAAAATGTAGCATCCATTACGGCAGTCTGTGTTATTAGTCCAAGTGTAATAACTTCTAATCTCTTCAATATTTTAGCTGAAGCAGCAGCAGCCACACCAGCCGCAAGTAAGTAAAAATTCTATTCAAATTTTACTCAGCGCAATCCATTTCAGATTTATACAGTGAAGTATTTTTTCAAAAATGTAGCATCTGTAACGGCAGTCTGTGTTATTAGTCCAAGTGCAATAACTTATAATCTGTTCTTTGTTGTAGCTGAAGCAGCAGCACCAGCCGCAAGTAAGTGAAAATTCTATTCGAATTTTGCTCAGCGCAATCCATTTCAGATTTATACAGTGAAGTATTTTTTCAAAAATGTAGCATCCATTACGGCAGTCTGTGTTATTAGTCCAAGTGTAATAACTTCTAATCTGTTCTTTGTTTTAGCTGAAGCAGCAGCAGCAGCACCAGCCGCAAGTAAGTAAAAATTCTATTTGAATTTTACTCAGCGCAGTCCATTTCAGATTTATACAGTAAAGTATTTTTTCAAAAATGTAGCATCCATTACGGCAGTCTGTGTTATTAGTCCAAGTGTAATAACTTCTAATCTCTTCTATATTTTAGCTGAAGCAGCAGCAGCCACACCAGCCGCAAGTAAGTAAAAATTCTATTCAAATTTTACTCAGCGCAATCCATTTCAGATTTATACAGTGAAGTATTTTTTCAAAAATGTAGCATCTGTAACGGCAGTCTGTGTTATTAGTCCAAGTGCAATAACTTATAATCTGTTCTTTGTTGTAGCTGAAGCAGCAGCACCAGCCGCAAGTAAGTGAAAATTCTATTCGAATTTTGCTCAGCGCAATCCATTTCAGATTTATACAGTGAAGTATTTTTTCAAAAATGTAGCATCTGTAACGGCAGTCTGTGTTATTAGTCCAAGTGTAATAACTTCTAATCTCTTCTTTGTTGTAGCTGAACCAGCAGCAGTAGCACCAGCCGCAAGTAAGTAAAAATTCTATTCGAATTTTGCTCAGCCCAATCCATTTCAGATTTATACAGTAAAGTATTTTTTCAAAAATGTAGCATCTATTACGGCAGTCTGTGTTATTAGTCCAAGTGTAATAACTTCTAATCTGTTCTTTGTTTTAGCTGAAGCAGCAGCAGCACCAGCCGCAAGTAAGTGAAAATTCTATTCATATTTTGCTCAGCGCAATCCATTTCAGATTTATACAGTGAAGTATTTTTTCAAAAATGTAGCATCCATTACGGCAGTCTGTGTTATTAGTCCAAGTGTAATAACTTCTAATCTGTTCTTTGTTTTAGCTGAAGCAGCAGCAGCACCAGCCGCAAGTAAGTGAAAATTCTATTCAAATTTTACTAAGCGCAGTCCATTTCAGATTTATACAGTGAAGTATTTTTTCAAAAATGTAGCATCCATTACGGCAGTCTGTGTTATTAGTCCAAGTGTAATAACTTCTAATCTGTTCTCTGTTTTAGCTGAAGCAGCAGCAGCACCAGCCGCAAGTAAGTGAAAATTCTATTCAAATTTTACTCAGCGCAATCCATTTCAGATTTATACAGTGAATTGTCTTTTCAAAAATGTAGCATCCGTTACGGCAGTCTGTGTTATTAGTCCAAGTGTTTTAACTTCTAATCTGTTCTTTGTTTTAGCTGAAGCAGCAGCACCAGCCGCACCAGCCGCAAGTAAGTGAAAATTCTATTCATATTTTACTCAGCGCAATCCATTTCAGATTTATACAGTGAAGTATTTTTTCAAAAATGTAGCATCCATTACGGCAGTCTGTGTTATTAGTCCAAGTGTAATAACTTCTAATCTGTTCTTTGTTTTAGCTGAAGCAGCAGCAGCAGCACCAGCCGCAAGTAAGTAAAAATTCTATTTGAATTTTACTCAGCGCAGTCCATTTCAGATTTATACAGTAAAGTATTTTTTCAAAAATGTAGCATCCATTACGGCAGTCTGTGTTATTAGTCCAAGTGTAATAACTTCTAATCTCTTCAATATTTTAGCTGAAGCAGCAGCAGCCACACCAGCCGCAAGTAAGTAAAAATTCTATTCAAATTTTACTCAGCGCAATCCATTTCAGATTTATACAGTGAAGTATTTTTTCAAAAATGTAGCATCTGTAACGGCAGTCTGTGTTATTAGTCCAAGTGCAATAACTTATAATCTGTTCTTTGTTGTAGCTGAAGCAGCAGCACCAGCCGCAAGTAAGTGAAAATTCTATTCGAATTTTGCTCAGCGCAATCCATTTCAGATTTATACAGTGAAGTATTTTTTCAAAAATGTAGCATCTGTAACGGCAGTCTGTGTTATTAGTCCAAGTGTAATAACTTCTAATCTCTTCTTTGTTGTAGCTGAACCAGCAGCAGCAGCACCAGCCGCAAGTAAGTAAAAATTCTATTCGAATTTTGCTCAGCCCAATCCATTTCAGATTTATACAGTAAAGTATTTTTTCAAAAATGTAGCATCTATTACGGCAGTCTGTGTTATTAGTCCAAGTGTAATAACTTCTAATCTCTTCTTTGTTTTAGCTGAAGCAGCAGCAGCAGCCGCACCAGCCTCAAGTAAGTGAAAATTCTATTCAAATTTTCCACAGCGCAATCCATTTCATATTTATACGGTGAAGTATTTTTTTAAAAATGTAGCATCCGTTACGGCAGTTTGTGTTATTAGTCCAAGTGTAATAACTTCTAATCTATTCTATTCTATTCGAATTTTACTCAGCGCAGTCCATTTCAGATTTATACAGTGAAGTATTTTTTCAAAAATGTAGCATCCATTACGGCAGTCTGTGTTATTAGTCCAAGTGTAATAACTTCTAATCTGTTCTTTGTTTTAGCTGAAGCAGCAGCAGCACCAGCCGCAAGTAAGTGAAAATTCTATTCATATTTTGCTCAGCGCAATCCATTTCAGATTTATACAGTGAAGTATTTTTTCAAAAATGTAGCATCCGTTACGGCAGTCTGTGTTTTTAGTCCACGTTTAATAATGTCTAATCTGTTCTTTGTTTTAGCTGAAGCACCAGCCGCAAGTAAGTGAAAATTCTATTCAAATTTTCCACAGCGCAATCCATTTCATATTTATACGGTGAAGTATTTTTTTAAAAATGTAGCATCCGTTACGGCAGTTTGTGTTATTAGTCCAAGTGTAATAACTTCTAATCTATTCTATTCTATTCGAATTTCACTCAGCGCAATCCATTTCACATTTATACAGTGAATTGTCTTTTCAAAAATGTAGCATCCATTACGGCAGTCTGTGTTATTAGTCCAAGTGTAATAACTTCTAATCTGTTCTTTGTTTTAGCTGAAGCAGCAGCAGCACCAGCCGCAAGTAAGTGAAAATTCTATTCAAATTTTACTCAGCGCAGTCCATTTCAGATTTATACAGTGAAGTATTTTTTCAAAAATGTAGCATCCATTACGGCAGTCTGTGTTATTAGTCCAAGTGTAATAACTTCTAATCTGTTCTTTGTTTTAGCTGAAGCAGCAGCAGCAGCACCAGCCGCAAGTAAGTGAAAATTCTATTCATATTTTGCTCAGCGCAATCCATTTCAGATTTATACAGTGAAGTATTTTTTCAAAAATGTAGCATCCATTACGGCAGCCTGTGTTATTAGTCCAAGTGTAATAACTTCTAATCTGTTCTTTGTTTTAGCTGAAGCAGCAGCAGCAGCCGCACCAGCCGCAAGTAAGTGAAAATTCTATTCATATTTTGCTCAGCGCAATCCATTTCAGATTTATACAGTGAAGTATTTTTTCAAAAATGTAGCATCCATTACGGCAGTCTGTGTTATTAGTCCAAATGTAATAACTTCTAATCTGTTATTTGTTTTAGCTGAAGCAGCACCAGCCGCAAGTAAGTGAAAATTCTATTCAAATTTTACTCAGCGCAATCCATTTCAGATTTATACAGTGAAGTATTTTTTCAAAAATGTAGCATCCGTTACGGCAGTTTGTGTTATTAGTCCAAGTGTAATAACTTCTAATCTGTTCTTTGTTTTAGCTGAAGCAGCAGCAGCACCAGCCGCAAGTAAGTGAAAATTCTATTCGAATTTTACTCAGCGCAGTCCATTTCAGATTTATACGGTGATGTATTTTTTCAAAAATGTAGCATCCGTTACGGCAGTCTGTGTTATTAGTCCAAGTGTTTTAACTTCTAATCTGTTCTTTGTTTTAGCTGAAGTAGCAGCACCAGCCGCACCAGCCGCAAGTAAGTGAAAATTCTATTCATATTTTACTCAGCGCAATCCATTTCAGATTTATACAGTGAAGTATTTTTTCAAAAATGTAGCATCCATTACGGCAGTCTGTGTTATTAGTCCAAGTGTAATAACTTCTAATCTGTTCTTTGTTTTAGCTGAAGCAGCAGCAGCACCAGCCGCAAGTAAGTAAAAATTCTATTTGAATTTTACTCAGCGCAGTCCATTTCAGATTTATACAGTAAAGTATTTTTTCAAAAATGTAGCATCCATTACGGCAGTCTGTGTTATTAGTCCAAGTGTAATAACTTCTAATCTCTTCAATATTTTAGCTGAAGCAGCAGCAGCCACACCAGCCGCAAGTAAGTAAAAATTCTATTCAAATTTTACTCAGCGCAATCCATTTCAGATTTATACAGTGAAGTATTTTTTCAAAAATGTAGCATCTGTAACGGCAGTCTGTGTTATTAGTCCAAGTGCAATAACTTATAATCTGTTCTTTGTTGTAGCTGAAGCAGCAGCACCAGCCGCAAGTAAGTGAAAATTCTATTCGAATTTTGCTCAGCGCAATCCATTTCAGATTTATACAGTGAAGTATTTTTTCAAAAATGTAGCATCCATTACGGCAGTCTGTGTTATTAGTCCAAGTGTAATAACTTCTAATCTGTTCTTTGTTTTAGCTGAAGCAGCAGCAGCAGCACCAGCCGCAAGTAAGTAAAAATTCTATTTGAATTTTACTCAGCGCAGTCCATTTCAGATTTATACAGTAAAGTATTTTTTCAAAAATGTAGCATCCATTACGGCAGTCTGTGTTATTAGTCCAAGTGTAATAACTTCTAATCTCTTCTATATTTTAGCTGAAGCAGCAGCAGCCACACCAGCCGCAAGTAAGTAAAAATTCTATTCAAATTTTACTCAGCGCAATCCATTTCAGATTTATACAGTGAAGTATTTTTTCAAAAATGTAGCATCTGTAACGGCAGTCTGTGTTATTAGTCCAAGTGCAATAACTTATAATCTGTTCTTTGTTGTAGCTGAAGCAGCAGCACCAGCCGCAAGTAAGTGAAAATTCTATTCGAATTTTGCTCAGCGCAATCCATTTCAGATTTATACAGTGAAGTATTTTTTCAAAAATGTAGCATCTGTAACGGCAGTCTGTGTTATTAGTCCAAGTGTAATAACTTCTAATCTCTTCTTTGTTGTAGCTGAACCAGCAGCAGTAGCACCAGCCGCAAGTAAGTAAAAATTCTATTCGAATTTTGCTCAGCCCAATCCATTTCAGATTTATACAGTAAAGTATTTTTTCAAAAATGTAGCATCTATTACGGCAGTCTGTGTTATTAGTCCAAGTGTAATAACTTCTAATCTGTTCTTTGTTTTAGCTGAAGCAGCAGCCGCACCAGCCGCAAGTAAGTGAAAATTCTATTCATATTTTGCTCAGCGCAATCCATTTCAGATTTATACAGTGAAGTATTTTTTCAAAAATGTAGCATCCATTACGGCAGTCTGTGTTATTAGTCCAAGTGTAATAACTTCTAATCTGTTCTTTGTTTTAGCTGAAGCAGCAGCAGCACCAGCCGCAAGTAAGTGAAAATTCTATTCAAATTTTACTAAGCGCAGTCCATTTCAGATTTATACAGTGAAGTATTTTTTCAAAAATGTAGCATCCATTACGGCAGTCTGTGTTATTAGTCCAAGTGTAATAACTTCTAATCTGTTCTCTGTTTTAGCTGAAGCAGCAGCAGCACCAGCCGCAAGTAAGTGAAAATTCTATTCAAATTTTACTCAGCGCAATCCATTTCAGATTTATACAGTGAATTGTCTTTTCAAAAATGTAGCATCCGTTACGGCAGTCTGTGTTATTAGTCCAAGTGTTTTAACTTCTAATCTGTTCTTTGTTTTAGCTGAAGCAGCAGCACCAGCCGCACCAGCCGCAAGTAAGTGAAAATTCTATTCATATTTTACTCAGCGCAATCCATTTCAGATTTATACAGTGAAGTATTTTTTCAAAAATGTAGCATCCATTACGGCAGTCTGTGTTATTAGTCCAAGTGTAATAACTTCTAATCTGTTCTTTGTTTTAGCTGAAGCAGCAGCAGCAGCACCAGCCGCAAGTAAGTAAAAATTCTATTTGAATTTTACTCAGCGCAGTCCATTTCAGATTTATACAGTAAAGTATTTTTTCAAAAATGTAGCATCCATTACGGCAGTCTGTGTTATTAGTCCAAGTGTAATAACTTCTAATCTCTTCAATATTTTAGCTGAAGCAGCAGCAGCCACACCAGCCGCAAGTAAGTAAAAATTCTATTCAAATTTTACTCAGCGCAATCCATTTCAGATTTATACAGTGAAGTATTTTTTCAAAAATGTAGCATCTGTAACGGCAGTCTGTGTTATTAGTCCAAGTGCAATAACTTATAATCTGTTCTTTGTTGTAGCTGAAGCAGCAGCACCAGCCGCAAGTAAGTGAAAATTCTATTCGAATTTTGCTCAGCGCAATCCATTTCAGATTTATACAGTGAAGTATTTTTTCAAAAATGTAGCATCTGTAACGGCAGTCTGTGTTATTAGTCCAAGTGTAATAACTTCTAATCTCTTCTTTGTTGTAGCTGAACCAGCAGCAGCAGCACCAGCCGCAAGTAAGTAAAAATTCTATTCGAATTTTGCTCAGCCCAATCCATTTCAGATTTATACAGTAAAGTATTTTTTCAAAAATGTAGCATCTATTACGGCAGTCTGTGTTATTAGTCCAAGTGTAATAACTTCTAATCTCTTCTTTGTTTTAGCTGAAGCAGCAGCAGCACCAGCCGCAAGTAAGTGAAAATTCTATTCAAATTTTCCACAGCGCAATCCATTTCATATTTATACGGTGAAGTATTTTTTTAAAAATGTAGCATCCGTTACGGCAGTTTGTGTTATTAGTCCAAGTGTAATAACTTCTAATCTATTCTATTCTATTCGAATTTTACTCAGCGCAGTCCATTTCAGATTTATACAGTGAAGTATTTTTTCAAAAATGTAGCATCCATTACGGCAGTCTGTGTTATTAGTCCAAGTGTAATAACTTCTAATCTGTTCTTTGTTTTAGCTGAAGCAGCAGCAGCACCAGCCGCAAGTAAGTGAAAATTCTATTCATATTTTGCTCAGCGCAATCCATTTCAGATTTATACAGTGAAGTATTTTTTCAAAAATGTAGCATCCGTTACGGCAGTCTGTGTTTTTAGTCCACGTTTAATAATGTCTAATCTGTTCTTTGTTTTAGCTGAAGCACCAGCCGCACCAGCCGCACCAGCCGCAAGTAAGTGAAAATTCTATTCAAATTTTCCACAGCGCAATCCATTTCATATTTATACGGTGAAGTATTTTTTTAAAAAATGTAGCATCCGTTACGGCAGTTTGTGTTATTAGTCCAAGTGTAATAACTTCTAATCTATTCTATTCTATTCGAATTTCACTCAGCGCAATCCATTTCACATTTATACAGTGAATTGTCTTTTCAAAAATGTAGCATCCATTACGGCAGTCTGTGTTATTAGTCCAAGTGTAATAACTTCTAATCTGTTCTTTGTTTTAGCTGAAGCAGCAGCAGCACCAGCCGCAAGTAAGTGAAAATTCTATTCAAATTTTACTCAGCGCAGTCCATTTCAGATTTATACAGTGAAGTATTTTTTCAAAAATGTAGCATCCATTACGGCAGTCTGTGTTATTAGTCCAAGTGTAATAACTTCTAATCTGTTCTTTGTTTTAGCTGAAGCAGCAGCAGCAGCACCAGCCGCAAGTAAGTGAAAATTCTATTCATATTTTGCTCAGCGCAATCCATTTCAGATTTATACAGTGAAGTATTTTTTCAAAAATGTAGCATCCATTACGGCAGCCTGTGTTATTAGTCCAAGTGTAATAACTTCTAATCTGTTCTTTGTTTTAGCTGAAGCAGCAGCAGCAGCCGCACCAGCCGCAAGTAAGTGAAAATTCTATTCATATTTTGCTCAGCGCAATCCATTTCAGATTTATACAGTGAAGTATTTTTTCAAAAATGTAGCATCCATTACGGCAGTCTGTGTTATTAGTCCAAATGTAATAACTTCTAATCTGTTATTTGTTTTAGCTGAAGCAGCACCAGCCGCAAGTAAGTGAAAATTCTATTCAAATTTTACTCAGCGCAATCCATTTCAGATTTATACAGTGAAGTATTTTTTCAAAAATGTAGCATCCGTTACGGCAGTTTGTGTTATTAGTCCAAGTGTAATAACTTCTAATCTGTTCTTTGTTTTAGCTGAAGCAGCAGCAGCACCAGCCGCAAGTAAGTGAAAATTCTATTCGAATTTTACTCAGCGCAGTCCATTTCAGATTTATACGGTGATGTATTTTTTCAAAAATGTAGCATCCGTTACGGCAGTTTGTGTTATTAGTCCAAGTGTAATAACTTCTAATCTATTCTATTCTATTCGAATTTTACTCAGCGCAGTCCATTTCAGATTTATACAGTGAATTGTCTTTTCAAAAATGTAGCATCCATTACGGCAGTCTGTGTTATTAGTCCAAGTGTAATAACTTCTAATCTCTTCTTTGTTTTAGCTGAAGCAGCAGCACCAGCCGCAAGTAAGTGAAAATTCTATTCATATTTTGCTCAGCGCAATCCATTTCAGATTTATACAGTGAAGTATTTTTTCAAAAATGTAGCATCCATTACATCAGTCTGTGTTATTAGTCCAAATGTAATAACTTCTAATCTGTTCTTTGTTTTAGCTGAAGCAGCAGCAGCACCAGCCGCAAGTAAGTGAAAATTCTATTCGAACTTTGCTCAGCGCAATCCATTTCAGATTTATACAGTGAATTGTCTTTTCAAAAATGTAGCATCCATTACGGCAGTCTGTGTTATTAGTCCAAGTGTAATAACTTCTAATCTCTTCTTTGTTTTAGCTGAAGCAGCAGCACCAGCCGCAAGTAAGTGAAAATTCTATTCATATTTTGCTCAGCGCAATCCATTTCAGATTTATACAGTGAAGTATTTTTTCAAAAATGTAGCATCCATTACATCAGTCTGTGTTATTAGTCCAAATGTAATAACTTCTAATCTGTTCTTTGTTTTAGCTGAAGCAGCAGCAGCACCAGCCGCAAGTAAGTGAAAATTCTATTCAAATTTTACTCAGCGCAATCCATTTAAGTTTTATACAGTGAATTGTCTTTTCAAAAATGTAGCATCCATTATGGCAGTCTGTGTTATTAGTCCAAGTGTAATAACATCTAATCTGTTATTTGTTTTAGCTGAAGCAGCACCAGCCGCAAGTAAGTGAAAATTCTATTCAAATTTTACTCAGCGCAGTCCATTTCAGATTTATACAGTGAAGTATTTTTTCAAAAATGTAGCATCCATTACGGCAGTCTGTGTTATTAGTCCAAGTGTAATAACTTCTAATCTGTTCTTTGCTTTAGCTGAAGCAGCAGCACCAGCTGCACCAGCCGCAAGTAAGTTAAAATTCTATTCGAATTTTACTCAGCGCAGTCCATTTCAGATTTATACGGTGAAGTATTTTTTCAAAAATGTAGCATCCATTATGGCAGTCTGTGTTATTAGTCCAAGTGTAATAACTTCTAATCTGTTCTTTGTTTTAGCTGAAGCAGCAGCAGCCGCAAGTAAGTGAAAATTCTATTCGAACTTTGCTCTGCGCAATCCATTTCAGATTTATACAGTGAATTGTCTTTTCAAAAATGTAGCATCCATTACGGCAGTCTGTGTTATTAGTCCAAGTGTAATAACTTCTAATCTCTTCTTTGTTTTAGCTGAAGCAGCAGCAGCAGCTGCACAAGCCGCAAGTAAGTGAAAATTCTATTCAAATTTTACTCTGCGCAATCCATTTCAGATTTATACAGTGAAGTATTTTTTCAAAAATGTAGCATCAGTTACGGCAGTTTGTGTTATTAGTCCAAGTGTAAGAACTTCTAATCTATTCTATTCTATTCGAATTTTACTCAGCGCAGTCCATTTCAGATTTATACAGTGAAGTATTTTTTCAAAAATGTAGCATCCGTTACGGCAGTTTGTGTTATTAGTCCAAGTGTAATAACTTCTAATCTATTCTATTCTATTCGAATTTTACTCAGCGCAGTCCATTTCAGATTTATACAGTGAAGTATTTTTTCAAAAATGTAGCATCCATTACAGCAGTCTGTGTTATTACTCCAAGTGTAATAACTTCTAATCTGTTCTTTGTTTTAGCTGAAGCAGCAGCAGCCGCAAGTAAGTGAAAATTCTATTCAAATTTTACTCAGCGCAATCCATTTCAGATTTATACAGTGAAGTATTTTTTCAAAAATGTAGCATCCATTACGGCAGTTTGTGTTATTAGTCCAAGTGTAATAACTTCTAATCTGTTCTTTGTTTTAGCTGAAGCGGCAGCAGCAGCAGCAGCACCAGCCGCAAGTAAGTGAAAATTCTATTCGAATTTTACTCAGCGCAGTCCATTTCAGATTTATACGGTGATGTATTTTTTCAAAAATGTAGCATCCGTTATTAGTCCAAGTGTAATAACTTCTAATCTGTTCTTTGTTTTAGCTGAAGCAGCAGCAGCAGCACCAGCCGCACCAGCCGCACCAGCCGCAAGTAAGTGAAAATTCAATTCGAATTTTGCTCAGTGCAATCCATGTCAGATTTATACAGTGAAGTATTTTTTCAAAAATGTAGCATCCATTACGGCAGTCTGTGTTATTAGTCCAAATGTAATAACTTCTAATCTGTTCTTTGTTTTAGCTGAAGCAGCAGCACCAGCCGCAAGTAAGTGAAAATTCTATTCAAATTTTACTCAGCGCAATCCATTTCAGATTTATACAGTGAATTGTCTTTTCAAAAATGTAGCATCCATTATGGCAGTCTGTGTTATTAGTCCAAGTGTAATAACTTCTAATCTGTTATTTGTTTTAGCTGAAGCAGCACCAGCCGCAAGTAAGTGAAAATTCTATTCAAATTTTACTCAGCGCAATCCATTTCAGATTTATACAGTGAATTGTCTTTTCAAAAATGTAGCATCCATTACGGCAGTCTGTGTTATTAGTCCAAGTGTAATAACTTCTAATCTATTCTATTCTATTCGAATTTTACTCAGCGCAGTCCATTTCAGATTTAAACAGTGAAGTATTTTTTCAAAAATGTAGCATCCGTTACGGCAGTTTGTGTTATTAGTCCAAGTGTAATAACTTCTAATCTATTCTATTCTATTCGAATTTTACTCAGCGCAGTCCATTTCAGATTTATACAGTGAAGTATTTTTTCAAAAATGTAGCATCCATTACAGCAGTCTGTGTTATTAGTCCAAGTGTAATAACTTCTAATCTGTTCTTTGTTTTAGCTGAAGCAGCAGCAGCACCAGCCGCAAGTAAGTGAAAATTCTATTCATATTTTGCTCAGCGCAATCCATTTCAGATTTATACAGTGAAGTATTTTTTCAAAAATGTAGCATCCATTACGGCAGTCTGTGTTATTAGTCCAAATGTAATAACTTCTAATCTGTTCTTTGTTTTAGCTGAAGCAGCAGCAGCACCAGCCGCAAGTAAGTGAAAATTCTATTCAAATTTTACTCAGCGCAATCCATTTCAGATTTATACAGTGAATTGTCTTTTCAAAAATGTAGCATCCATTACGGCAGTCTGTGTTATTAGTCCAAGTGTAATAACTTCTAATCTCTTCTTTGTTTAAGCTGAAGCAGCAGCAGCACCAGCCGCAAGTAAGTGAAAATTCTATTCAAATTTTACTCAGCGCAATCCATTTCAGATTTATACAGTGAAGTATTTTTTCAAAAATGTAGCATCCATTACGGCAGTCTGTGTTATTAGTCCAAGTGTAATAACTTCTAATCTGTTCTTTGTTTTAGCTGAAGCAGCAGCAGCACCAGCCGCAAGTAAGTGAAAATTCTATTCAAATTTTACTAAGCGCAGTCCATTTCAGATTTATACAGTGAAGTATTTTTTCAAAAATGTAGCATCCATTACGGCAGTCTGTGTTATTAGTCCAAGTGTAATAACTTCTAATCTGTTCTCTGTTTTAGCTGAAGCAGCAGCAGCACCAGCCGCAAGTAAGTGAAAATTCTATTCAAATTTTACTCAGCGCAATCCATTTCAGATTTATACAGTGAATTGTCTTTTCAAAAATGTAGCATCCGTTACGGCAGTCTGTGTTATTAGTCCAAGTGTTTTAACTTCTAATCTGTTCTTTGTTTTAGCTGAAGCAGCAGCACCAGCCGCACCAGCCGCAAGTAAGTGAAAATTCTATTCATATTTTACTCAGCGCAATCCATTTCAGATTTATACAGTGAAGTATTTTTTCAAAAATGTAGCATCCATTACGGCAGTCTGTGTTATTAGTCCAAGTGTAATAACTTCTAATCTGTTCTTTGTTTTAGCTGAAGCAGCAGCAGCAGCACCAGCCGCAAGTAAGTAAAAATTCTATTTGAATTTTACTCAGCGCAGTCCATTTCAGATTTATACAGTAAAGTATTTTTTCAAAAATGTAGCATCCATTACGGCAGTCTGTGTTATTAGTCCAAGTGTAATAACTTCTAATCTCTTCAATATTTTAGCTGAAGCAGCAGCAGCCACACCAGCCGCAAGTAAGTAAAAATTCTATTCAAATTTTACTCAGCGCAATCCATTTCAGATTTATACAGTGAAGTATTTTTTCAAAAATGTAGCATCTGTAACGGCAGTCTGTGTTATTAGTCCAAGTGCAATAACTTATAATCTGTTCTTTGTTGTAGCTGAAGCAGCAGCACCAGCCGCAAGTAAGTGAAAATTCTATTCGAATTTTGCTCAGCGCAATCCATTTCAGATTTATACAGTGAAGTATTTTTTCAAAAATGTAGCATCTGTAACGGCAGTCTGTGTTATTAGTCCAAGTGTAATAACTTCTAATCTCTTCTTTGTTGTAGCTGAACCAGCAGCAGCAGCACCAGCCGCAAGTAAGTAAAAATTCTATTCGAATTTTGCTCAGCCCAATCCATTTCAGATTTATACAGTAAAGTATTTTTTCAAAAATGTAGCATCTATTACGGCAGTCTGTGTTATTAGTCCAAGTGTAATAACTTCTAATCTCTTCTTTGTTTTAGCTGAAGCAGCAGCAGCACCAGCCGCAAGTAAGTGAAAATTCTATTCAAATTTTCCACAGCGCAATCCATTTCATATTTATACGGTGAAGTATTTTTTTAAAAATGTAGCATCCGTTACGGCAGTTTGTGTTATTAGTCCAAGTGTAATAACTTCTAATCTATTCTATTCTATTCGAATTTTACTCAGCGCAGTCCATTTCAGATTTATACAGTGAAGTATTTTTTCAAAAATGTAGCATCCATTACGGCAGTCTGTGTTATTAGTCCAAGTGTAATAACTTCTAATCTGTTCTTTGTTTTAGCTGAAGCAGCAGCAGCACCAGCCGCAAGTAAGTGAAAATTCTATTCATATTTTGCTCAGCGCAATCCATTTCAGATTTATACAGTGAAGTATTTTTTCAAAAATGTAGCATCCGTTACGGCAGTCTGTGTTTTTAGTCCACGTTTAATAATGTCTAATCTGTTCTTTGTTTTAGCTGAAGCACCAGCCGCACCAGCCGCACCAGCCGCAAGTAAGTGAAAATTCTATTCAAATTTTCCACAGCGCAATCCATTTCATATTTATACGGTGAAGTATTTTTTTAAAAATGTAGCATCCGTTACGGCAGTTTGTGTTATTAGTCCAAGTGTAATAACTTCTAATCTATTCTATTCTATTCGAATTTCACTCAGCGCAATCCATTTCACATTTATACAGTGAATTGTCTTTTCAAAAATGTAGCATCCATTACGGCAGTCTGTGTTATTAGTCCAAGTGTAATAACTTCTAATCTGTTCTTTGTTTTAGCTGAAGCAGCAGCAGCACCAGCCGCAAGTAAGTGAAAATTCTATTCAAATTTTACTCAGCGCAGTCCATTTCAGATTTATACAGTGAAGTATTTTTTCAAAAATGTAGCATCCATTACGGCAGTCTGTGTTATTAGTCCAAGTGTAATAACTTCTAATCTGTTCTTTGTTTTAGCTGAAGCAGCAGCAGCAGCACCAGCCGCAAGTAAGTGAAAATTCTATTCATATTTTGCTCAGCGCAATCCATTTCAGATTTATACAGTGAAGTATTTTTTCAAAAATGTAGCATCCATTACGGCAGCCTGTGTTATTAGTCCAAGTGTAATAACTTCTAATCTGTTCTTTGTTTTAGCTGAAGCAGCAGCAGCAGCCGCACCAGCCGCAAGTAAGTGAAAATTCTATTCATATTTTGCTCAGCGCAATCCATTTCAGATTTATACAGTGAAGTATTTTTTCAAAAATGTAGCATCCATTACGGCAGTCTGTGTTATTAGTCCAAATGTAATAACTTCTAATCTGTTATTTGTTTTAGCTGAAGCAGCACCAGCCGCAAGTAAGTGAAAATTCTATTCAAATTTTACTCAGCGCAATCCATTTCAGATTTATACAGTGAAGTATTTTTTCAAAAATGTAGCATCCGTTACGGCAGTTTGTGTTATTAGTCCAAGTGTAATAACTTCTAATCTGTTCTTTGTTTTAGCTGAAGCAGCAGCAGCACCAGCCGCAAGTAAGTGAAAATTCTATTCGAATTTTACTCAGCGCAGTCCATTTCAGATTTATACGGTGATGTATTTTTTCAAAAATGTAGCATCCGTTACGGCAGTTTGTGTTATTAGTCCAAGTGTAATAACTTCTAATCTATTCTATTCTATTCGAATTTTACTCAGCGCAGTCCATTTCAGATTTATACAGTGAATTGTCTTTTCAAAAATGTAGCATCCATTACGGCAGTCTGTGTTATTAGTCCAAGTGTAATAACTTCTAATCTCTTCTTTGTTTTAGCTGAAGCAGCAGCACCAGCCGCAAGTAAGTGAAAATTCTATTCATATTTTGCTCAGCGCAATCCATTTCAGATTTATACAGTGAAGTATTTTTTCAAAAATGTAGCATCCATTACATCAGTCTGTGTTATTAGTCCAAATGTAATAACTTCTAATCTGTTCTTTGTTTTAGCTGAAGCAGCAGCAGCACCAGCCGCAAGTAAGTGAAAATTCTATTCGAACTTTGCTCAGCGCAATCCATTTCAGATTTATACAGTGAATTGTCTTTTCAAAAATGTAGCATCCATTACGGCAGTCTGTGTTATTAGTCCAAGTGTAATAACTTCTAATCTCTTCTTTGTTTTAGCTGAAGCAGCAGCACCAGCCGCAAGTAAGTGAAAATTCTATTCATATTTTGCTCAGCGCAATCCATTTCAGATTTATACAGTGAAGTATTTTTTCAAAAATGTAGCATCCATTACATCAGTCTGTGTTATTAGTCCAAATGTAATAACTTCTAATCTGTTCTTTGTTTTAGCTGAAGCAGCAGCAGCACCAGCCGCAAGTAAGTGAAAATTCTATTCAAATTTTACTCAGCGCAATCCATTTAAGTTTTATACAGTGAATTGTCTTTTCAAAAATGTAGCATCCATTATGGCAGTCTGTGTTATTAGTCCAAGTGTAATAACATCTAATCTGTTATTTGTTTTAGCTGAAGCAGCACCAGCCGCAAGTAAGTGAAAATTCTATTCAAATTTTACTCAGCGCAGTCCATTTCAGATTTATACAGTGAAGTATTTTTTCAAAAATGTAGCATCCATTACGGCAGTCTGTGTTATTAGTCCAAGTGTAATAACTTCTAATCTGTTCTTTGCTTTAGCTGAAGCAGCAGCACCAGCTGCACCAGCCGCAAGTAAGTTAAAATTCTATTCGAATTTTACTCAGCGCAGTCCATTTCAGATTTATACGGTGAAGTATTTTTTCAAAAATGTAGCATCCATTATGGCAGTCTGTGTTATTAGTCCAAGTGTAATAACTTCTAATCTGTTCTTTGTTTTAGCTGAAGCAGCAGCAGCCGCAAGTAAGTGAAAATTCTATTCGAACTTTGCTCTGCGCAATCCATTTCAGATTTATACAGTGAATTGTCTTTTCAAAAATGTAGCATCCATTACGGCAGTCTGTGTTATTAGTCCAAGTGTAATAACTTCTAATCTCTTCTTTGTTTTAGCTGAAGCAGCAGCAGCAGCTGCACAAGCCGCAAGTAAGTGAAAATTCTATTCAAATTTTACTCTGCGCAATCCATTTCAGATTTATACAGTGAAGTATTTTTTCAAAAATGTAGCATCAGTTACGGCAGTTTGTGTTATTAGTCCAAGTGTAAGAACTTCTAATCTATTCTATTCTATTCGAATTTTACTCAGCGCAGTCCATTTCAGATTTATACAGTGAAGTATTTTTTCAAAAATGTAGCATCCGTTACGGCAGTTTGTGTTATTAGTCCAAGTGTAATAACTTCTAATCTATTCTATTCTATTCGAATTTTACTCAGCGCAGTCCATTTCAGATTTATACAGTGAAGTATTTTTTCAAAAATGTAGCATCCATTACAGCAGTCTGTGTTATTACTCCAAGTGTAATAACTTCTAATCTGTTCTTTGTTTTAGCTGAAGCAGCAGCAGCCGCAAGTAAGTGAAAATTCTATTCAAATTTTACTCAGCGCAATCCATTTCAGATTTATACAGTGAAGTATTTTTTCAAAAATGTAGCATCCATTACGGCAGTTTGTGTTATTAGTCCAAGTGTAATAACTTCTAATCTGTTCTTTGTTTTAGCTGAAGCGGCAGCAGCAGCAGCAGCACCAGCCGCAAGTAAGTGAAAATTCTATTCGAATTTTACTCAGCGCAGTCCATTTCAGATTTATACGGTGATGTATTTTTTCAAAAATGTAGCATCCGTTATTAGTCCAAGTGTAATAACTTCTAATCTGTTCTTTGTTTTAGCTGAAGCAGCAGCAGCAGCACCAGCCGCACCAGCCGCACCAGCCGCAAGTAAGTGAAAATTCAATTCGAATTTTGCTCAGTGCAATCCATGTCAGATTTATACAGTGAAGTATTTTTTCAAAAATGTAGCATCCATTACGGCAGTCTGTGTTATTAGTCCAAATGTAATAACTTCTAATCTGTTCTTTGTTTTAGCTGAAGCAGCAGCACCAGCCGCAAGTAAGTGAAAATTCTATTCAAATTTTACTCAGCGCAATCCATTTCAGATTTATACAGTGAATTGTCTTTTCAAAAATGTAGCATCCATTATGGCAGTCTGTGTTATTAGTCCAAGTGTAATAACTTCTAATCTGTTATTTGTTTTAGCTGAAGCAGCACCAGCCGCAAGTAAGTGAAAATTCTATTCAAATTTTACTCAGCGCAATCCATTTCAGATTTATACAGTGAATTGTCTTTTCAAAAATGTAGCATCCATTACGGCAGTCTGTGTTATTAGTCCAAGTGTAATAACTTCTAATCTATTCTATTCTATTCGAATTTTACTCAGCGCAGTCCATTTCAGATTTAAACAGTGAAGTATTTTTTCAAAAATGTAGCATCCGTTACGGCAGTTTGTGTTATTAGTCCAAGTGTAATAACTTCTAATCTATTCTATTCTATTCGAATTTTACTCAGCGCAGTCCATTTCAGATTTATACAGTGAAGTATTTTTTCAAAAATGTAGCATCCATTACAGCAGTCTGTGTTATTAGTCCAAGTGTAATAACTTCTAATCTGTTCTTTGTTTTAGCTGAAGCAGCAGCAGCACCAGCCGCAAGTAAGTGAAAATTCTATTCATATTTTGCTCAGCGCAATCCATTTCAGATTTATACAGTGAAGTATTTTTTCAAAAATGTAGCATCCATTACGGCAGTCTGTGTTATTAGTCCAAATGTAATAACTTCTAATCTGTTCTTTGTTTTAGCTGAAGCAGCAGCAGCACCAGCCGCAAGTAAGTGAAAATTCTATTCAAATTTTACTCAGCGCAATCCATTTCAGATTTATACAGTGAATTGTCTTTTCAAAAATGTAGCATCCATTACGGCAGTCTGTGTTATTAGTCCAAGTGTAATAACTTCTAATCTCTTCTTTGTTTAAGCTGAAGCAGCAGCAGCACCAGCCGCAAGTAAGTGAAAATTCTATTCAAATTTTACTCAGCGCAATCCATTTCAGATTTATACAGTGAAGTATTTTTTCAAAAATGTAGCATCCATTACGGCAGTCTGTGTTATTAGTCCAAGTGTAATAACTTCTAATCTCTTCTTTGTTTTAGCTGAAGCAGCACCAGCCGCAAGTAAGTGAAAATTCTATTCAAATTTTACTCAGCGCAATCCATTTCAGATATATACAGTGAAGTATTTTTTCAAAAATGTAGCATCCATTACGGCAGTCTGTGTTATTAGTCCAAGTGTAATAACTTCTAATCTGTTCTTTGTTTTAGCTGAAGCAGCAGCAGCCGCAAGTAAGTTAAAATTCTATTCGAATTTTACTCAGCGCAATCCATTTCAGATTTATACAGTGAATTGTCTTTTCAAAAATGTAGCATCCATTACGGCAGTCTGTGTTATTAGTCCAAGTGTAATAACTTCTAATCTCTTCTTTGTTTTAGCTGAAGCCGCAGCAGCAGCCGCAAGTAAGTGAAAATTCTATTCAAATTTTACTCTGCGCAATCCATTTCAGATTTATACAGTGAAGTATTTTTTCAAAAATGTAGCATCCATTACGGCAGTTTGTGTTATTAGTCCAAGTGTAATAACTTCTAATCTGTTCTTTGTTTTAGCTGAAGCAGCATCAGCACCAGCCGCAAGTAAGTGAAAATTCTATTCATATTTTTCTCAGTGCAATCCATTTCAGATTTATACAGTGAAGTATTTTTTCAAAAATGTAGCATCCATTACGGCAGTCTGTGTTATTAGTCCAAGTGTAATAACTTCTAATCTCTTCTTTGTTATAGCTGAAGCAGCAGCAGAAGCTGCACCAGCCGCAAGTAAGTGAAAATTCTATTCGAATTTTACTCAGAGCAATCAATTTCAGATTTATACAGTGAAGTATTTTTTCAAAAATGTAGCATCTGTTACGGCAGTCTGTGTTATTAGTCCAAGTGTAATAACTTCTAATCTGTTCTTTGTTTTAGCTGAAGCAGCTGCACCAGCCGCAAGTAAGTGAAAATTCAATTCGAATTTTGCTCAGTGCAATCCATGTCAGATTTATACAGTGAAGTATTTTTTCAAAAATGTAGCATCCATTACGGCAGTCTGTGTTATTAGTCCAAGTGTAATAACTTCTAATCTGTTCTTTGTTTTAGCTGAAGCAGCAGCAGCACCAGCCGCAAGTAAGTGAAAATTCTATTCATATTTTTCTCAGCGCAATCCATTTCAGATTTATACAGTGAATTGTCTTTTCAAAAATGTAGCATCCATTACGGCAGTCTGTGTTATTAGTCCAAGTGTTTTAACTTCTAATCTGTTCTTTGTTTTAGCTGAAGCAGCAGCAGCAGCACCAGCCGCACTAGCCGCAAGTAAGTGAAAATTCAATTCGAATTTTGCTCAGTGCAATCCATGTCAGATTTATACAGTGAAGTATTTTTTCAAAAATGTAGCATCCATTACGGCAGTCTGTGTTATTAGTCCAAGTCTCATAACTTCTATTCTGTTCTTTGTTTTAGCCGGTGATGGAGCTCCAGCCAAAAGTAAGTAAAAATTCTATTCGAATTTTGCTAAGCGCAATCCATTAAAGGATTATACAGTGAAGAATATTTTCAAAGATGTAGCATGCGTTACAGCAGTCTGTGTTATTCGTCCAAGTCTCATAACTTCTCATCTGTTCTTTGTTTTAGCCGGTGATGTAGTTCCAGCCCAAAGTAAGTAAAAACTCTATTCAAACTTTGCAGAGCGCAATATATTAACAATTTATACAATTAAGTATCTTTTTAAACATGTAGCATGCATTACAGCAGTCTGTGTTATTAGTCCAAGTCTCATAACTTCTATTCTGTTCTTTGTTTTAGCCGGTGATGGAGCTCCAGCCCAAAGTAAGTAAAAATTCTATTCGAACTTTGCAGAGCGCAATCCATTTAAGATTTATACAGTGAAGAATCTTTTCAAAGATGTAGCATGCGTTACAGCAGTCTGTGTTATTAGTCCAAGTCTCATAACTTCTTTTCTGTTTTTTGTTTTAGCCGTTGATGGAGCTCCTTCCACAAGTAAGTAAAAATTCTATTCGAATTTTGCTAAGCGCAATCTATTTCAGATTTATACAGTGAAGAAACTTTTCAAAAATGTAGCATGCATTACAGCAGTCTGTGTTATTAGTCCAAGTCTCATAACTTCTATTCTGTTCTTTGTTTTAGCCGGTGATGGAGCTCCAGCCCAAAGTAAGTAAAAATTCTATTCGAACTTTGCAGAGCGCAATCCATTAACAATTTATATAATGAAGTATCTTTTTAAACATGTAGCATGCATTACAACAGTCTGTGTTATTAGTCCAAGTCTCATAACTTCTTTTCTGTTTTTTGTTTAGACGTTGATGGAGCTCCTGCCACAAGTAAGTAAAAATTCTATTCGAATTTTGCTAAGCGCAATCTATTTCAGGATTTATACAGTGAAGAAACTTTTCAAAATGTAGCATGCATTACAGCAGTCTGTGTTATTAGTCCAAGTCTCATAACTTCTATTCTGTTCTTTGTTTTAGCCGGTGATGGAGCTCCAGCCCAAAGTAAGTAAAAATTCTATTCGAACTTTGCAGAGCGCAATCCATTTAAGATTTTTACAGTGAAGAATCTTTTCAAAGATGTAACATGCATTACAACAGTCTGTGTTATTAGTCCAAGTCTCATAACTTCTTTTCTGTTTTTTGTTTTAGACGTTGATGGAGCTCCAGCCCAAAGTAAGTAAAAATTCTATTCGAATTTTGCTAAGCGCAATCCATTTAGGATTTATACAGTGAAGAATATTTTCAAAGATGTAGAATGCGTTACAAACAGTCTGTGTTTATAGTCCAAGTCTAATAACTTCTTTTCTTTTTTTTTGTTTTAGCCGTTGATGGAGCTCCTTCCACAAGTAAGTAAAAATTCTATTCGAACTTTGCAGAGCGCAATCCATTTAAGATTTATACAGTGAAGAATCTTTTCAAAGATGTAGCATGCGTTACAGCAGTCTGTGTTATTAGTCCAAGTCTCATAACTTCTATTCTGTTTTTTGTTTTAGCCGGTGATGGAGCTCCAGCCCAAAGTAAGTAAAAATTCTATTCGAACTTTGCAGAGCGCAATCCATTTAAGATTTATACAGTGAAGAATGTTTTCAAAGATGTAGCATGCGTTACAACAGTCTGTGTTATTAGTCCAAGTCTCATAACTTCTATTCTGTTTTTTGTTTTAGCCGTTGATGGAGCTCCAGCCCAAAGTAAGTAAAAATTCTATTCGAATTTTGCTAAGCGCAATCCATTTAGGATTTATACAGTGAAGAATATTTTCAAAGATGTAGAATGCGTTACAACTGTCTGTGTTTATAGTCCAAGTCTAATAACTTCTTTTCTTTTTTTTTGTTTTAGCCGTTGATGGAGCTCCTTCCACAAGTAAGTAAAAATTCTATTCGAATTTTGCTAAGCGCAATCTATTTCAGATTTATACAGTGAAGAAACTTTTCAAAAATGTAGCATGCATTACAGCAGTCTGTGTTATTAGTCCAAGTCTCATAACTTCTATTCTGTTCTTTGTTTTAGCCGGTGATGGAGCTCCAGCCCAAAGTAAGTAAAAATTCTATTCGAACTTTGCAGAGCGCAATCCATTAACAATTTATATAATGAAGTATCTTTTTAAACATGTAGCATGCGTTACAGCAGTCTGTGTTATTAGTTCAAGTCTCATAACTTCTTTTCTGTTTTTTGTTTTAGCTGTTGATGGAGCTCCTTCCACAAGTAAGTAAAAATTCTATTCGAATTTTGCTAAGCGCAATCTATTTCAGATTTATACAGTGAAGAAACTTTTCAAAAATGTAGCATGCATTACAGCAGTCTGTGTTATTAGTCCAAGTCTCATAACTTCTATTCTGTTCTTTGTTTTAGCCGGTGATGGAGCTCCAGCCCAAAGTAAGTAAAAATTCTATTCGAACTTTGCAGAGCGCAATCCATTTAAGATTTTTACAGTGAAGAATCTTTTCAAAGATGTAACATGCATTACAACAGTCTGTGTTATTAGTCCAAGTCTCATAACTTCTTTTCTGTTTTTTGTTTTAGACGTTGATGGAGCTCCAGCCCAAAGTAAGTAAAAATTCTATTCGAATTTTGCTAAGCGCAATCCATTTAGGATTTATACAGTGAAGAATATTTTCAAAGATGTAGAATGCGTTACAACAGTCTGTGTTTATAGTCCAAGTCTAATAACTTCTTTTCTTTTTTTTTGTTTTAGCCGTTGATGGAGCTCCTTCCACAAGTAAGTAAAAATTCTATTCGAACTTTGCAGAGCGCAATCCATTTAAGATTTATACAGTGAAGAATCTTTTCAAAGATGTAGCATGCGTTACAGCAGTCTGTGTTATTAGTCCAAGTCTCATAACTTCTATTCTGTTTTTTGTTTTAGCCGGTGATGGAGCTCCAGCCCAAAGTAAGTAAAAATTCTATTCGAACTTTGCAGAGCGCAATCCATTTCAGATTTATACAGTGAATTGTCTTTTCAAAAATGTAGCATCCATTACGGCAGTCTGTGTTATTAGTCCAAGTGTTTTAACTTCTAATCTGTTCTTTGTTTTAGCTGAAGCAGCAGCAGCAGCACCAGCCGCACTAGCCGCAAGTAAGTGAAAATTCAATTCGAATTTTGCTCAGTGCAATCCATGTCAGATTTATACAGTGAAGTATTTTTTCAAAAATGTAGCATCCATTACGGCAGTCTGTGTTATTAGTCCAAGTCTCATAACTTCTATTCTGTTCTTTGTTTTAGCCGGTGATGGAGCTCCAGCCAAAAGTAAGTAAAAATTCTATTCGAACTTTGCAGAGCGCAATCCATTAACAATTTATATAATGAAGTATCTTTTTAAACATGTAGCATGCGTTACAGCAGTCTGTGTTATTAGTTCAAGTCTCATAACTTCTTTTCTGTTTTTTGTTTTAGCTGTTGATGGAGCTCCTTCCACAAGTAAGTAAAAATTCTATTCGAATTTTGCTAAGCGCAATCTATTTCAGATTTATACAGTGAAGAAACTTTTCAAAAATGTAGCATGCATTACAGCAGTCTGTGTTATTAGTCCAAGTCTCATAACTTCTATTCTGTTCTTTGTTTTAGCCGGTGATGGAGCTCCAGCCCAAAGTAAGTAAAAATTCTATTCGAACTTTGCAGAGCGCAATCCATTTAAGATTTTTACAGTGAAGAATCTTTTCAAAGATGTAACATGCATTACAACAGTCTGTGTTATTAGTCCAAGTCTCATAACTTCTTTTCTGTTTTTTGTTTTAGACGTTGATGGAGCTCCAGCCCAAAGTAAGTAAAAATTCTATTCGAATTTTGCTAAGCGCAATCCATTTAGGATTTATACAGTGAAGAATATTTTCAAAGATGTAGAATGCGTTACAACAGTCTGTGTTTATAGTCCAAGTCTAATAACTTCTTTTCTTTTTTTTGTTTTAGCCGTTGATGGAGCTCCTTCCACAAGTAAGTAAAAATTCTATTCGAACTTTGCAGAGCGCAATCCATTTAAGATTTATACAGTGAAGAATCTTTTCAAAGATGTAGCATGCGTTACAGCAGTCTGTGTTATTAGTCCAAGTCTCATAACTTCTATTCTGTTTTTTGTTTTAGCCGGTGATGGAGCTCCAGCCCAAAGTAAGTAAAAATTCTATTCGAACTTTGCAGAGCGCAATCCATTTAAGATTTATACAGTGAAGAATGTTTTCAAAGATGTAGCATGCGTTACAACAGTCTGTGTTATTAGTCCAAGTCTCATAACTTCTATTCTGTTTTTTGTTTTAGCCGTTGATGGAGCTCCAGCCCAAAGTAAGTAAAAATTCTATTCGAATTTTGCTAAGCGCAATCCATTTAGGATTTATACAGTGAAGAATATTTTCAAAGATGTAGAATGCGTTACAACTGTCTGTGTTTATAGTCCAAGTCTAATAACTTCTTTTCTTTTTTTTGTTTTAGCCGTTGATGGAGCTCCTTCCACAAGTAAGTAAAAATTCTATTCGAATTTTGCTAAGCGCAATCTATTTCAGATTTATACAGTGAAGAAACTTTTCAAAAATGTAGCATGCATTACAGCAGTCTGTGTTATTAGTCCAAGTCTCATAACTTCTATTCTGTTCTTTGTTTTAGCCGGTGATGGAGCTCCAGCCCAAAGTAAGTAAAAATTCTATTCGAACTTTGCAGAGCGCAATCCATTAACAATTTATATAATGAAGTATCTTTTTAAAGATGTAGCATGCGTTACAGCAGTCTGTGTTATTAGTTCAAGTCTCATAACTTCTATTCTGTTTTTTGTTTTAGCCGTTGATGGAGCTCCAGCCCAAAGTAAGTAAAAATTCTATTCGAACTTTGCAGAGCGCAATCCATTAACAATTTATATAATGAAGTATCTTTTTAAACATGTAGCATGCGTTACAGCAGTCTGTGTTATTAGTTCAAGTCTCATAACTTCTTTTCTGTTTTTTGTTTTAGCCGTTGATGGAGCTCCTTCCACAAGTAAGTAAAAATTCTATTCGAATTTTGCTAAGCGCAATCTATTTCAGATTTATACAGTGAAGAAACTTTTCAAAAATGTAGCATGCATTACAGCAGTCTGTGTTATTAGTCCAAGTCTCATAACTTCTATTCTGTTCTTTGTTTTAGCCGTTGATGGAGCTCCAGCCCAAAGTAAGTAAAAATTCTATTCGAACTTTGCAGAGCGCAATCCATTTAAGATTTATACAGTGAAGAATCTTTTCAAAGATGTAGCATGCATTACAACAGTCTGGGTTATTAGTCCAAGTCTCATAACTTCTTTTCTGTTTTTTGTTTTAGCCGTTGATGGAGCTCCAGCCAAAAGTAAGTAAAAATTCTATTCAAATTTTGCTAAGCGCAATCCATTAAAGGATTATACAGTGAAGAATATTTTCAAAGATGTAGCATGCGTTACAGCAGTCTGTGTTATTAGTCCAAGTCTCATAACTTCTCATCTGTTCTTTGTTTTAGCCGGTGATGTAGTTCCAGCCCAAAGTAAGTAAAAACTCTATTCAAACTTTGCAGAGCGCAATATATTAACAATTTATACAATTAAGTATCTTTTTAAACATGTAGCATGCATTACAGCAGTCTGTGTTATTAGTTCAAGTCTAATAACTTCTTTTCTTTTTTTTGTTTTAGCCGTTGATGGAGCTCCTTCCACAAGTAAGTAAAAATTCTATTCGAATTTTGCTAAGCGCAATCTATTTCAGATTTATACAGTGAAGAAACTTTTCAAAAATGTAGCATGCATTACAGCAGTCTGTGTTATTAGTCCAAGTCTCATAACTTCTATTCTGTTCTTTGTTTTAGCTGATACAGGAGCAACACAAGCCGCGCGTAAGTGAAAATTTTATTTGAATTTTGCTCTGCGCAATCCATTGTATGTTCATTAATTGCACAGTTATATAAATATCATGATATAGACAAAACTCTTTGCTTATTTCAATTACTCACTTCTCATCTGTTCTTTGTTTTAGCTGATGTAGCACCAAAACAAGACGCATGTAAGTAAAAATTCTATTCGAATTTTTCTGTGCTCAATCCATTGTATGTTCATTAATTGCACAGTTATATAAATATCATGATATAGACAAAACTCTTTGCTTATTTCAATTACTCACTTCTCATCTGTTCTTTGTTTTAGCTGCCGCATCTTCACCAGGTAAGGGACAATTCATTTACTCTCCCACAAATCATGTTTTTCTCAAAGGAAGACATATCAATCATGGGGAAAAACTTACTGAAAGTCATCTATACACCTTCTAAAGTAAACGTCTATTCAAATTTTGCTATGGGCAATCCATTCTTTGTTTATTAATTGCACAGTTATATAAATATAGACAAAACTCTTTTTCAGTTACTCACTTCTCATCTGTTCTAGGTTTTAGATGATGCAGCTAAACCAGTTGTGATTCTCATAATATAGAGACAACATTTTTTATTCTTAATTCAATTTCTCATTTATAATCTGTGCTTCATCTTAACTGGAATACCTGCACCACCAGCCAAATGTAAAGGACAATTTTTTTTAATCACCCACGAGCACTAACATTATGTCTACCAAAAAAGTGCAAAAGCATACTGAAAGTAATCTGTACATTCTCTAAAGGAAGTTTTACCATCCAAGATTAAAAGCAGATATTTCAACACACTTCATGCTACATTTAAGATTCATACAATGAAATATATTTTCAAAAATGTAGCATCTGTTACAGCAGTCTGTGTTATTAGTCCAAGTCTCATAACTTCTCATCTGTTCTTTGTTTTAGCCGGTGAGGTAGTTCCAGCCCAAAGTAAGTAAAAACTCTATTCAAACTTTGCAGAGCGCAATATATTAACAATTTATACAATTAAGTATCTTTTTAAACATGTAGCATGCATTACAGCAGTCTGTGTTATTAGTTCAAGTCTAATAACTTCTTTTCTTTTTTTTGTTTTAGCCGTTGATGGAGCTCCTTCCACAAGTAAGTAAAAATTCTATTCGAATTTTGCTAAGCGCAATCTATTTCAGATTTATACGGTGAAGAAACTTTTCAAAAATGTAGCATGCATTACAGCAGTCTGTGTTATTAGTCCAAGTCTCATAACTTCTATTCTGTTCTTTGTTTTAGCCGGTGATGGAGCTCCAGCCCAAAGTAAGTAAAAATTATATTCGAACTTTGCAGAGCGCAATCCATTTAAGATTTTTACAGTGAAGAATCTTTTCAAAGATGTAGCATGCGTTACAACAGTCTGTGTTATTAGTCCAAGTCTCATAACTTCTATTCTGTTTTTTGTTTTAGCCGGTGATGTAGTTCCAGCCCAAAGTAAGTAAAAACTCTATTCAAACTTTGCAGAGCGCAATATATTAACAATTTATACAATTAAGTATCTTTTTAAACATGTAGCATGCGTTACAGCAGTCTGTGTTATTAGTTCAAGTCTAATAACTTCTTTTCTGTTTTTTGTTTTAGCTGTTGATGGAGCTCCTTCCACAAGTAAGTAAAAATTCTATTCGAATTTTGCTCAGCGCAATCCATTTCAGATTTATACAGTGAATTGTCTTTTCAAAAATGTAGCATCCATTACGGCAGTCTGTGTTATTAGTCCAAGTGTAATAACTTCTAATCTCTTCTTTGTTTTAGCTGAAGCAGCAGCAGCAGCTGCACAAGCCGCAAGTAAGTGAAAATTCTATTCATATTTTGCTCAGCGCAATCCATTTCAGATTTATACAGTGAAGTATTTTTTCAAAAATGTAGCATCCATTACGGCAGTCTGTGTTATTAGTCCAAATGTAATAACTTCTAATCTGTTCTTTGTTTTAGCTGAAGCAGCAGCAGCAGCACCAGCCACAAGTAAGTGAAAATTCTATTCAAATTTTACTCAGCGCAATCCATTTCAGATTTATACAGTGAAGTATTTTTTAAAAAATGTAGCATCCGTTACGGCAGTTTCTGTTATTAGTCCAAGTGTAATAACTTCTAATCTATTCTATTCTATTCAAATTTTACTCAGCGCAGTCCATTTCAGATTTATACAGTGAATTGTCTTTTCAAAAATGTAGCATTCGTTACGGCAGTCTGTGTTATTACTCCACGTTTAATAATGTCTAATCTCTTCTTTGTTTTAGCTGAAGCAGCACCAGCCGCACCAGCCGCAAGTAAGTAAAAATTCTATTCAAATTTTACTCAGCGCAATCCATTTCAGATTTATACAGTGAATTGTCTTTTCAAAAATGTAGCATCCGTTACGGAAGTCTGTGTTATTAGTCCACATTTAATAATGTCTAATCTGTTCTTTGTTTTAGCTGAAGCAGCAGCAGCACCAGCCGCAAGTAAGTGAAAATTCTATTCATATTTTGCTCAGCGCAATCCATTTCAGATTTATACAGTGAAGTATTGTTTCAAAAATGTAGCATCCATTACGGCAGTCTGTGTTTTTAGTCCACGTATAATAATGTCTAATCTCTTCTTTGTTTTAGCTGAAGCAGGAGCAGCAGCACCAGCCGCAAGTAAGTAAAAATTCTATTCATATTTTGCTCAGCGCAATCCATTTCAGATTTATACAGTGAAGTATTTTTTCAAAAATGTAGCATCCGTTACGGCAGTCTGTGTTTTTAGTCCACGTATAATAATGTCTAATCTCTTCTTTGTTTTAGCTGAAGCAGCACCAGCCGCACTAGCCGCAAGTAAGTAAAAATTCTATTCAAATTTTACTCAGCGCAATCCATTTCAGATTTATACAGTGAATTGTCTTTTCAAAAATGTAGCATTCGTTACGGCAGTCTGTGTTTTTAGTCCACGTATAATAATGTCTAATCTCTTCCTTGTTTTAGCTGAAGCAGCAGCAGCAGCACCAGCCGCAAGTAAGTGAAAATTCTATTCATATTTTGCTCAGCGCAATCCATTTCAGATTTATACAGTGAAGTATTTTTTTAAAAATGTAGCATCCGTTACGGCAGTCTGTGTTATTAGTCCACGTATAATAATGTCTAATCTCTTCTTTGTTTTAGCTGAAGCAGCACCAGCCGCACCAGCCGCAAGTAAGTAAAAATTCTATTCGAATTTCACTCAGCGCAATCCATTTCACATTTATACAGTGAATTGTCTTTTCAAAAATGTAGCATCCATTACGGCAGTCTGTGTTATTAGTCCAAGTGTAATAACTTCTAATCTGTTATTTGTTTTAGCTGAAGCAGCACCAGCCGCAAGTAAGTGAAAATTCTATTCAAATTTTACTCAGCGCAATCCATTTCAGATTTATACAGTGAAGTATTTTTTCAAAAATGTAGCATCCATTACGGCAGTCTGTGTTATTAGTCCAAGTGTAATAACTTCTAATCTGTTCTTTGTTTTAGCTGAAGCAGCAGCACCAGCCGCACCAGCCGCACCAGCCGCAAGTAAGTTAAAATTCTATTCGAATTTTACTCAGCGCAGTCCATTTCAGATTTATACGGTGATGTATTTTTTCAAAAATGTAGCATCCGTTACGGCAGTTTGTGTTATTAGTCCAAGTGTAATAACTTCTAATCTATTCTATTCTATTCGAATTTTACTCAGCGCAGTCCATTTCAGATTTATACAGTGAAGTATTTTTTCAAAAATGTAGCATCCATTACAGCAGTCTGTGTTATTAGTCCAAGTGTAATAACTTCTAATCTGTTCTTTGTTTTAGCTGAAGCAGCAGCAGCCGCACCAGCCGCAAGTAAGTGAAAATTCTATTCAAATTTTACTCAGCGCAATCCATTTCAGATTTATACAGTGAATTGTCTTTTCAAAAATGTAGCATCCATTATGGCAGTCTGTGTTATTAGTCCAAGTGTAATAACTTCTAATCTGTTATTTGTTTTAGCTGAAGCAGCACCAGCCGCAAGTAAGTGAAAATTCTATTCAAATTTTACTCAGCGCAATCCATTTCAGATTTATACAGTGAAGTATTTTTTCAAAAATGTAGCATCCATTACGGCAGTCTGTGTTATTAGTCCAAGTGTAATAACTTCTAATCTGTTCTTTGCTTTAGCTGAAGCAGCAGCACCAGCTGCACCAGCCGCAAGTAAGTTAAAATTCTATTCGAATTTTACTCAGCGCAATCCATTTCAGATTTATACGGTGAAGTATTTTTTCAAAAATGTAGCATCCGTTACGGCAGTTTGTGTTATTAGTCCAAGTGTAATAACTTCTAATCTATTCTATTCTATTCGAATTTTACTCAGCGCAGTCCATTTCAGATTTATACAGTGAAGTATTTTTTCAAAAATGTAGCATCCATTACGGCAGTCTGTGTTATTAGTCCAAGTGTAATAACTTCTAATCTGTTCTTTGCTTTAGCTGAAGCAGCAGCACCAGCTGCACCAGCCGCAAGTAAGTTAAAATTCTATTCGAATTTTACTCAGCGCAGTCCATTTCAGATTTATACAGTGAAGTATTTTTTCAAAAATGTAGCATCCGTTACGGCAGTTTGTGTTATTAGTCCAAGTGTAATAACTTCTAATCTATTCTATTCTATTCGAATTTTACTCAGCGCAGTCCATTTCAGATTTATACAGTGAAGTATTTTTTCAAAAATGTAGCATCCATTACAGCAGTCTGTGTTATTATTCCAAGTGTAATAACTTCTAATCTGTTCTTTGTTTTAGCTGAAGCAGCAGCAGCACCAGCCCCAAGTAAGTGAAAATTCTATTTGAACTTTGCTCAGCGCAATCCATTTCAGATTTATACAGTGAATTGTCTTTTCAAAATTGTAGCATCCATTACGGCAGTCTGTGTTATTAGTCCAAGTGTAATAACTTCTAATCTCTTCTTTGTTTTAGCTGAAGCAGCAGCAGCAGCTGCACAAGCCGCAAGTAAGTGAAAATTCTATTCGAATTTTACTCAGAGCAATCAATTTCAGATTTATACAGTGAAGTATTTTTTCAAAAGTGTAGCATCCATTACAGCAGTCTGTGTTATTAGTCCAAGTGTAATAACTTCTAATCTCTTCTTTGTTTTAGCTGAAGCAGCAGCAGCTGCACAAGCCGCAAGTAAGTGAAAATTCTATTCAAATTTTACTCAGCGCAATCCATTTCAGATTTATACAGTGAAGTATTTTTTCAAAAATGTAGCATCCATTACGGCAGTTTGTGTTATTAGTCCAAGTGTAATAACTTCTAATCTATTCTATTCTATTCGAATTTTACTCAGCGCAGTCCATTTCAGATTTATACAGTGAAGTATTTTTTCAAAAATGTAGCATCCATTACAGCAGTCTGTGTTATTAGTCCAAGTGTAATAACTTCTAATCTGTTCTTTGTTTTAGCTGAAGCAGCAGCAGCAGCAGCACCAGCCGCAAGTAAGTGAAAATTCTATTCGAATTTTACTCAGCGCAGTCCATTTCAGATTTATACAGTAAAGTATTTTTTCAAAAATGTAGCATCCATTACGGCAGTCTGTGTTATTAGTCCAAATGTAATTACTTCTAATCTGTTCTTTGTTTTAGCTGAAGCAGCAGCAGCAGCACCAGCCGCAAGTAAGTGAAAATTCTATTCAAATTTTACTCAGCGCAATCCATTTCAGTTTTATACAGTGAATTGTCTTTTCAAAAATGTAGCATCCATTATGGCAGTCTGTGTTATTAGTCCAAGTGTAATAACTTCTAATCTGTTCTTTGTTTTAGCTGAAGCAGCAGCAGCCGCAAGTAAGTGAAAATTCTATTCGAACTTTGCTCAGCGCAATCCATTTCAGATTTATACAGTGAATTGTCTTTTCAAAAATGTAGCATCCATTACGGCAGTCTGTGTTATTAGTCCAAGTGTAATAACTTCTAATCTCTTCTTTGTTTTAGCTGAAGCAGCAGCAGCAGCTGCACAAGCCGCAAGTAAGTGAAAATTCTATTCAAATTTTACTCTGCGCAATCCATTTCAGATTTATACAGTGAAGTATTTTTTCAAAAATGTAGCATCCATTACGGCAGTTTGTGTTATTAGTCCAAGTGTAATAACTTCTAATCTGTTCTTTGTTTTAGCTGAAGCAGCAGCAGCAGCACCAGCTGCACCAGCCGCAAGTAATTTAAAATTCTATTCGAATTTTACTCAGCGCAGTCCATTTCAGATTTTTACAGTGAAGTATTTTTTCAAAAATGTAGCATCCGTTACGGCAGTTTGTGTTATTAGTCCAAGTGTAATAACTTCTAATCTATTCTATTCGAATTTAACTCAGCGCAGTCCATTTCAGATTTTTACAGTGAAGTATTTTTTCAAAAATGTAGCATCCATTACAGCAGTCTGTGTTATTAGTCCAAGTGTAATAACTTCTAATCTGTTCTTTGTTTTAGCTGAAGCAGCAGCAGCAGCCGCACCAGCCGCAAGTAAGTGAAAATTCTATTCATATTTTGCTCAGCGCAATCCATTTCAGATTTATACAGTGAATTGTCTTTTCAAAAATGTAGCATCCATTACGGCAGTCTGTGTTATTAGTCCAAGTGTAATAACTTCTAATCTCTTCTTTGTTTAAGCTGAAGCAGCAGCAGCACCAGCCGCAAGTAAGTGAAAATTCTATTCAAATTTTACTCAGCGCAATCCATTTCAGATTTATACAGTGAAGTATTTTTTCAAAAATGTAGCATCCATTACGGCAGTCTGTGTTATTAGTCCAAGTGTTTTAACTTCTAATCTGTTCTTTGTTTTAGCTGAAGCAGCAGCAGCAGCACCAGCCGCACTAGCCGCAAGTAAGTGAAAATTCAATTCGAATTTTGCTCAGTGCAATCCATGTCAGATTTATACAGTGAAGTATTTTTTCAAAAATGTAGCATCCATTACGGCAGTCTGTGTTATTAGTCCAAGTCTCATAACTTCTATTCTGTTCTTTGTTTTAGCCGGTGATGGAGCTCCAGCCAAAAGTAAGTAAAAATTCTATTCGAATTTTGCTAAGCGCAATCCATTAAAGGATTATACAGTGAAGAATATTTTCAAAGATGTAGCATGCGTTACAGCAGTCTGTGTTATTCGTCCAAGTCTCATAACTTCTCATCTGTTCTTTGTTTTAGCCGGTGATGTAGTTCCAGCCCAAAGTAAGTAAAAACTCTATTCAAACTTTGCAGAGCGCAATATATTAACAATTTATACAATTAAGTATCTTTTTAAACATGTAGCATGCATTACAGCAGTCTGTGTTATTAGTCCAAGTCTCATAACTTCTATTCTGTTCTTTGTTTTAGCCGGTGATGGAGCTCCAGCCCAAAGTAAGTAAAAATTCTATTCGAACTTTGCAGAGCACAATCCATTTAAGATTTATACAGTGAAGAATCTTTTCAAAGATGTAGCATGCGTTACAGCAGTCTGTGTTATTAGTCCAAGTCTCATAACTTCTTTTCTGTTTTTTGTTTTAGCCGTTGATGGAGCTCCTTCCACAAGTAAGTAAAAATTCTATTCGAATTTTGCTAAGCGCAATCTATTTCAGATTTATACAGTGAAGAAACTTTTCAAAAATGTAGCATGCATTACAGCAGTCTGTGTTATTAGTCCAAGTCTCATAACTTCTATTCTGTTCTTTGTTTTAGCCGGTGATGGAGCTCCAGCCCAAAGTAAGTAAAAATTCTATTCGAACTTTGCAGAGCGCAATCCATTAACAATTTATATAATGAAGTATCTTTTTAAACATGTAGCATGCGTTACAGCAGTCTGTGTTATTAGTTCAAGTCTCATAACTTCTTTTCTGTTTTTTGTTTTAGCTGTTGATGGAGCTCCTTCCACAAGTAAGTAAAAATTCTATTCGAATTTTGCTAAGCGCAATCTATTTCAGATTTATACAGTGAAGAATCTTTTCAAAGATGTAGCATGCGTTACAGCAGTCTGTGTTATTAGTCCAAGTCTCATAACTTCTTTTCTGTTTTTTGTTTTAGCCGTTGATGGAGCTCCTTCCACAAGTAAGTAAAAATTCTATTCGAATTTTGCTAAGCGCAATCTATTTCAGATTTATACAGTGAAGAAACTTTTCAAAAATGTAGCATGCATTACAGCAGTCTGTGTTATTAGTCCAAGTCTCATAACTTCTATTCTGTTCTTTGTTTTAGCCGGTGATGGAGCTCCAGCCCAAAGTAAGTAAAAATTCTATTCGAACTTTGCAGAGCGCAATCCATTAACAATTTATATAATGAAGTATCTTTTTAAACATGTAGCATGCGTTACAGCAGTCTGTGTTATTAGTTCAAGTCTCATAACTTCTTTTCTGTTTTTTGTTTTAGCTGTTGATGGAGCTCCTTCCACAAGTAAGTAAAAATTCTATTCGAATTTTGCTAAGCGCAATCTATTTCAGATTTATACAGTGAAGAAACTTTTCAAAAATGTAGCATGCATTACAGCAGTCTGTGTTATTAGTCCAAGTCTCATAACTTCTATTCTATTCTTTGTTTTAGCCGGTGATGGAGCTCCAGCCCAAAGTAAGTAAAAATTCTATTCGAACTTTGCAGAGCGCAATCCATTTAAGATTTTTACAGTGAAGAATCTTTTCAAAGATGTAACATGCATTACAACAGTCTGTGTTATTAGTCCAAGTCTCATAACTTCTTTTCTGTTTTTTGTTTTAGACGTTGATGGAGCTCCAGCCCAAAGTAAGTAAAAATTCTATTCGAATTTTGCTAAGCGCAATCCATTTAGGATTTATACAGTGAAGAATATTTTCAAAGATGTAGAATGCGTTACAACAGTCTGTGTTTATAGTCCAAGTCTAATAACTTCTTTTCTTTTTTTTTGTTTTAGCCGTTGATGGAGCTCCTTCCACAAGTAAGTAAAAATTCTATTCGAACTTTGCAGAGCGCAATCCATTTAAGATTTATACAGTGAAGAATCTTTTCAAAGATGTAGCATGCGTTACAGCAGTCTGTGTTATTAGTCCAAGTCTCATAACTTCTATTCTGTTTTTTGTTTTAGCCGGTGATGGAGCTCCAGCCCAAAGTAAGTAAAAATTCTATTCGAACTTTGCAGAGCGCAATCCATTTAAGATTTATACAGTGAAGAATGTTTTCAAAGATGTAGCATGCGTTACAACAGTCTGTGTTATTAGTCCAAGTCTCATAACTTCTATTCTGTTTTTTGTTTTAGCCGTTGATGGAGCTCCAGCCCAAAGTAAGTAAAAATTCTATTCGAATTTTGCTAAGCGCAATCCATTTAGGATTTATACAGTGAAGAATATTTTCAAAGATGTAGAATGCGTTACAACTGTCTGTGTTTATAGTCCAAGTCTAATAACTTCTTTTCTTTTTTTTTGTTTTAGCCGTTGATGGAGCTCCTTCCACAAGTAAGTAAAAATTCTATTCGAATTTTGCTAAGCGCAATCTATTTCAGATTTATACAGTGAAGAAACTTTTCAAAAATGTAGCATGCATTACAGCAGTCTGTGTTATTAGTCCAAGTCTCATAACTTCTATTCTGTTCTTTGTTTTAGCCGGTGATGGAGCTCCAGCCCAAAGTAAGTAAAAATTCTATTCGAACTTTGCAGAGCGCAATCCATTAACAATTTATATAATGAAGTATCTTTTTAAAGATGTAGCATGCGTTACAGCAGTCTGTGTTATTAGTTCAAGTCTCATAACTTCTATTCTGTTTTTTGTTTTAGCCGTTGATGGAGCTCCAGCCCAAAGTAAGTAAAAATTCTATTCGAACTTTGCAGAGCGCAATCCATTAACAATTTATATAATGAAGTATCTTTTTAAACATGTAGCATGCGTTACAGCAGTCTGTGTTATTAGTTCAAGTCTCATAACTTCTTTTCTGTTTTTTGTTTTAGCCGTTGATGGAGCTCCTTCCACAAGTAAGTAAAAATTCTATTCGAATTTTGCTAAGCGCAATCTATTTCAGATTTATACAGTGAAGAAACTTTTCAAAAATGTAGCATGCATTACAGCAGTCTGTGTTATTAGTCCAAGTCTCATAACTTCTATTCTGTTCTTTGTTTTAGCCGTTGATGGAGCTCCAGCCCAAAGTAAGTAAAAATTCTATTCGAACTTTGCAGAGCGCAATCCATTTAAGATTTATACAGTGAAGAATCTTTTCAAAGATGTAGCATGCATTACAACAGTCTGGGTTATTAGTCCAAGTCTCATAACTTCTTTTCTGTTTTTTGTTTTAGCCGTTGATGGAGCTCCAGCCAAAAGTAAGTAAAAATTCTATTCAAATTTTGCTAAGCGCAATCCATTAAAGGATTATACAGTGAAGAATATTTTCAAAGATGTAGCATGCGTTACAGCAGTCTGTGTTATTAGTCCAAGTCTCATAACTTCTCATCTGTTCTTTGTTTTAGCCGGTGATGTAGTTCCAGCCCAAAGTAAGTAAAAACTCTATTCAAACTTTGCAGAGCGCAATATATTAACAATTTATACAATTAAGTATCTTTTTAAACATGTAGCATGCATTACAGCAGTCTGTGTTATTAGTTCAAGTCTAATAACTTCTTTTCTTTTTTTGTTTTAGCCGTTGATGGAGCTCCTTCCACAAGTAAGTAAAAATTCTATTCGAATTTTGCTAAGCGCAATCTATTTCAGATTTATACAGTGAAGAAACTTTTCAAAAATGTAGCATGCATTACAGCAGTCTGTGTTATTAGTCCAAGTCTCATAACTTCTATTCTGTTCTTTGTTTTAGCTGATACAGGAGCAACACAAGCCGCGCGTAAGTGAAAATTTTATTTGAATTTTGCTCTGCGCAATCCATTGTATGTTCATTAATTGCACAGTTATATAAATATCATGATATAGACAAAACTCTTTGCTTATTTCAATTACTCACTTCTCATCTGTTCTTTGTTTTAGCTGATGTAGCACCAAAACAAGACGCATGTAAGTAAAAATTCTATTCGAATTTTTCTGTGCTCAATCCATTGTATGTTCATTAATTGCACAGTTATATAAATATCATGATATAGACAAAACTCTTTGCTTATTTCAATTACTCACTTCTCATCTGTTCTTTGTTTTAGCTGCCGCATCTTCACCAGGTAAGGGACAATTCATTTACTCTCCCACAAATCATGTTTTTCTCAAAGGAAGACATATCAATCATGGGGAAAAACTTACTGAAAGTCATCTATACACCTTCTAAAGTAAACGTCTATTCAAATTTTGCTATGGGCAATCCATTCTTTGTTTATTAATTGCACAGTTATATAAATATAGACAAAACTCTTTTTCAGTTACTCACTTCTCATCTGTTCTAGGTTTTAGATGATGCAGCTAAACCAGTTGTGATTCTCATAATATAGAGACAACATTTTTTATTCTTAATTCAATTTCTCATTTATAATCTGTGCTTCATCTTAACTGGAATACCTGCACCACCAGCCAAATGTAAAGGACAATTTTTTTTAATCACCCACGAGCACTAACATTATGTCTACCAAAAAAGTGCAAAAGCATACTGAAAGTAATCTGTACATTCTCTAAAGGAAGTTTTACCATCCAAGATTAAAAGCAGATATTTCAACACACTTCATGCTACATTTAAGATTCATACAATGAAATATATTTTCAAAAATGTAGCATCTGTTACAGCAGTCTGTGTTATTAGTCCAAGTCTCATAACTTCTCATCTGTTCTTTGTTTTAGCCGGTGAGGTAGTTCCAGCCCAAAGTAAGTAAAAACTCTATTCAAACTTTGCAGAGCGCAATATATTAACAATTTATACAATTAAGTATCTTTTTAAACATGTAGCATGCATTACAGCAGTCTGTGTTATTAGTTCAAGTCTAATAACTTCTTTTCTTTTTTTTGTTTTAGCCGTTGATGGAGCTCCTTCCACAAGTAAGTAAAAATTCTATTCGAATTTTGCTAAGCGCAATCTATTTCAGATTTATACGGTGAAGAAACTTTTCAAAAATGTAGCATGCATTACAGCAGTCTGTGTTATTAGTCCAAGTCTCATAACTTCTATTCTGTTCTTTGTTTTAGCCGGTGATGGAGCTCCAGCCCAAAGTAAGTAAAAATTATATTCGAACTTTGCAGAGCGCAATCCATTTAAGATTTTTACAGTGAAGAATCTTTTCAAAGATGTAGCATGCGTTACAACAGTCTGTGTTATTAGTCCAAGTCTCATAACTTCTATTCTGTTTTTTGTTTTAGCCGGTGATGTAGTTCCAGCCCAAAGTAAGTAAAAACTCTATTCAAACTTTGCAGAGCGCAATATATTAACAATTTATACAATTAAGTATCTTTTTAAACATGTAGCATGCGTTACAGCAGTCTGTGTTATTAGTTCAAGTCTAATAACTTCTTTTCTGTTTTTTGTTTTAGCTGTTGATGGAGCTCCTTCCACAAGTAAGTAAAAATTCTATTCGAATTTTGCTCAGCGCAATCCATTTCAGATTTATACAGTGAATTGTCTTTTCAAAAATGTAGCATCCATTACGGCAGTCTGTGTTATTAGTCCAAGTGTAATAACTTCTAATCTCTTCTTTGTTTTAGCTGAAGCAGCAGCAGCAGCTGCACAAGCCGCAAGTAAGTGAAAATTCTATTCATATTTTGCTCAGCGCAATCCATTTCAGATTTATACAGTGAAGTATTTTTTCAAAAATGTAGCATCCATTACGGCAGTCTGTGTTATTAGTCCAAATGTAATAACTTCTAATCTGTTCTTTGTTTTAGCTGAAGCAGCAGCAGCAGCACCAGCCACAAGTAAGTGAAAATTCTATTCAAATTTTACTCAGCGCAATCCATTTCAGATTTATACAGTGAAGTATTTTTTAAAAAATGTAGCATCCGTTACGGCAGTTTCTGTTATTAGTCCAAGTGTAATAACTTCTAATCTATTCTATTCTATTCAAATTTTACTCAGCGCAGTCCATTTCAGATTTATACAGTGAATTGTCTTTTCAAAAATGTAGCATTCGTTACGGCAGTCTGTGTTATTACTCCACGTTTAATAATGTCTAATCTCTTCTTTGTTTTAGCTGAAGCAGCACCAGCCGCACCAGCCGCAAGTAAGTAAAAATTCTATTCAAATTTTACTCAGCGCAATCCATTTCAGATTTATACAGTGAATTGTCTTTTCAAAAATGTAGCATCCATTACGGCAGTCTGTGTTTTTAGTCCACGTATAATAATGTCTAATCTCTTCTTTGTTTTAGCTGAAGCAGCAGCAGCACCAGCCGCAAGTAAGTAAAAATTCTATTCATATTTTGCTCAGCGCAATCCATTTCAGATTTATACAGTGAAGTATTTTTTCAAAAATGTAGCATCCGTTACGGCAGTCTGTGTTTTTAGTCCACGTATAATAATGTCTAATCTCTTCTTTGTTTTAGCTGAAGCAGCACCAGCCGCACTAGCCGCAAGTAAGTAAAAATTCTATTCAAATTTTACTCAGCGCAATCCATTTCAGATTTATACAGTGAATTGTCTTTTCAAAAATGTAGCATTCGTTACGGCAGTCTGTGTTATTAGTCCACGTTTAATAATGTCTAATCTCTTCCTTGTTTTAGCTGAAGCAGCAGCAGCAGCACCAGCCGCAAGTAAGTGAAAATTCTATTCATATTTTGCTCAGCGCAATCCATTTCAGATTTATACAGTGAAGTATTTTTTTAAAAATGTAGCATCCGTTACGGCAGTCTGTGTTATTAGTCCACGTATAATAATGTCTAATCTCTTCTTTGTTTTAGCTGAAGCAGCACCAGCCGCACCAGCCGCAAGTAAGTAAAAATTCTATTCGAATTTCACTCAGCGCAATCCATTTCACATTTATACAGTGAATTGTCTTTTCAAAAATGTAGCATCCATTACGGCAGTCTGTGTTATTAGTCCAAGTGTAATAACTTCTAATCTGTTATTTGTTTTAGCTGAAGCAGCACCAGCCGCAAGTAAGTGAAAATTCTATTCAAATTTTACTCAGCGCAATCCATTTCAGATTTATACAGTGAAGTATTTTTTCAAAAATGTAGCATCCATTACGGCAGTCTGTGTTATTAGTCCAAGTGTAATAACTTCTAATCTGTTCTTTGTTTTAGCTGAAGCAGCAGCACCAGCCGCACCAGCCGCACCAGCCGCAAGTAAGTTAAAATTCTATTCGAATTTTACTCAGCGCAGTCCATTTCAGATTTATACGGTGATGTATTTTTTCAAAAATGTAGCATCCGTTACGGCAGTTTGTGTTATTAGTCCAAGTGTAATAACTTCTAATCTATTCTATTCTATTCGAATTTTACTCAGCGCAGTCCATTTCAGATTTATACAGTGAAGTATTTTTTCAAAAATGTAGCATCCATTACAGCAGTCTGTGTTATTAGTCCAAGTGTAATAACTTCTAATCTGTTCTTTGTTTTAGCTGAAGCAGCAGCAGCCGCACCAGCCGCAAGTAAGTGAAAATTCTATTCAAATTTTACTCAGCGCAATCCATTTCAGATTTATACAGTGAATTGTCTTTTCAAAAATGTAGCATCCATTATGGCAGTCTGTGTTATTAGTCCAAGTGTAATAACTTCTAATCTGTTATTTGTTTTAGCTGAAGCAGCACCAGCCGCAAGTAAGTGAAAATTCTATTCAAATTTTACTCAGCGCAATCCATTTCAGATTTATACAGTGAAGTATTTTTTCAAAAATGTAGCATCCATTACGGCAGTCTGTGTTATTAGTCCAAGTGTAATAACTTCTAATCTGTTCTTTGCTTTAGCTGAAGCAGCAGCACCAGCTGCACCAGCCGCAAGTAAGTTAAAATTCTATTCGAATTTTACTCAGCGCAATCCATTTCAGATTTATACAGTGAAGTATTTTTTCAAAAATGTAGCATCCGTTACGGCAGTTTGTGTTATTAGTCCAAGTGTAATAACTTCTAATCTATTCTATTCTATTCGAATTTTACTCAGCGCAGTCCATTTCAGATTTATACAGTGAAGTATTTTTTCAAAAATGTAGCATCCATTACAGCAGTCTGTGTTATTATTCCAAGTGTAATAACTTCTAATCTGTTCTTTGTTTTAGCTGAAGCAGCAGCAGCACCAGCCCCAAGTAAGTGAAAATTCTATTTGAACTTTGCTCAGCGCAATCCATTTCAGATTTATACAGTGAATTGTCTTTTCAAAATTGTAGCATCCATTACGGCAGTCTGTGTTATTAGTCCAAGTGTAATAACTTCTAATCTCTTCTTTGTTTTAGCTGAAGCAGCAGCAGCAGCTGCACAAGCCGCAAGTAAGTGAAAATTCTATTTGAATTTTACTCAGAGCAATCAATTTCAGATTTATACAGTGAAGTATTTTTTCAAAAGTGTAGCATCCATTACAGCAGTCTGTGTTATTAGTCCAAGTGTAATAACTTCTAATCTCTTCTTTGTTTTAGCTGAAGCAGCAGCTGCACAAGCCGCAAGTAAGTGAAAATTCTATTCAAATTTTACTCAGCGCAATCCATTTCAGATTTATACAGTGAAGTATTTTTTCAAAAATGTAGCATCCATTACGGCAGTTTGTGTTATTAGTCCAAGTGTAATAACTTCTAATCTATTCTATTCTATTCGAATTTTACTCAGCGCAGTCCATTTCAGATTTATACAGTGAAGTATTTTTTCAAAAATGTAGCATCCATTACAGCAGTCTGTGTTATTAGTCCAAGTGTAATAACTTCTAATCTGTTCTTTGTTTTAGCTGAAGCAGCAGCAGCAGCAGCACCAGCCGCAAGTAAGTGAAAATTCTATTCGAATTTTACTCAGCGCAGTCCATTTCAGATTTATACAGTAAAGTATTTTTTCAAAAATGTAGCATCCATTACGGCAGTCTGTGTTATTAGTCCAAATGTAATTACTTCTAATCTGTTCTTTGTTTTAGCTGAAGCAGCAGCAGCAGCACCAGCCGCAAGTAAGTGAAAATTCTATTCGAACTTTGCTCAGCGCAATCCATTTCAGATTTATACAGTGAATTGTCTTTTCAAAAATGTAGCATCCATTACGGCAGTCTGTGTTATTAGTCCAAGTGTAATAACTTCTAATCTCTTCTTTGTTTTAGCTGAAGCAGCAGCAGCAGCTGCACAAGCCGCAAGTAAGTGAAAATTCTATTCAAATTTTACTCTGCGCAATCCATTTCAGATTTATACAGTGAAGTATTTTTTCAAAAATGTAGCATCCATTACGGCAGTTTGTGTTATTAGTCCAAGTGTAATAACTTCTAATCTGTTCTTTGTTTTAGCTGAAGCAGCAGCAGCAGCAGCAGCAGCACCAGCCGCAAGTAAGTTAAAATTCTATTCAAATTTTACTCAGCGCAATCCATTTCAGAATTATACAGTGAAGTATTTTTTCAAAAATGTAGCATCCATTACGGCAGTCTGTGTTATTAGTCCAAGTGTAATAACTTCTAATCTGTTCTTTGCTTTAGCTGAAGCAGCAGCACCAGCTGCACCAGCCGCAAGTAATTTAAAATTCTATTCGAATTTTACTCAGCGCAGTCCATTTCAGATTTTTACAGTGAAGTATTTTTTCAAAAATGTAGCATCCGTTACGGCAGTTTGTGTTATTAGTCCAAGTGTAATAACTTCTAATCTATTCTATTCGAATTTAACTCAGCGCAGTCCATTTCAGATTTTTACAGTGAAGTATTTTTTCAAAAATGTAGCATCCATTACAGCAGTCTGTGTTATTAGTCCAAGTGTAATAACTTCTAATCTGTTCTTTGTTTTAGCTGAAGCAGCAGCAGCAGCCGCACCAGCCGCAAGTAAGTGAAAATTCTATTCATATTTTGCTCAGCGCAATCCATTTCAGATTTATACAGTGAATTGTCTTTTCAAAAATGTAGCATCCATTACGGCAGTCTGTGTTATTAGTCCAAGTGTAATAACTTCTAATCTCTTCTTTGTTTAAGCTGAAGCAGCAGCAGCACCAGCCGCAAGTAAGTGAAAATTCTATTCAAATTTTACTCAGCGCAATCCATTTCAGATTTATACAGTGAATTGTCTTTTCAAAAATGTAGCATCCATTACGGCAGTCTGTGTTATTAGTCCAAGTGTAATAACTTCTAATCTCTTCTTTGTTTAAGCTGAAGCAGCAGCAGCACCAGCCGCAAGTAAGTGAAAATTCTATTCAAATTTTACTCAGCGCAATCCATTTCAGATTTATACAGTGAAGTATTTTTTCAAAAATGTAGCATCCATTACGGCAGTCTGTGTTATTAGTCCAAGTGTTTTAACTTCTAATCTGTTCTTTGTTTTAGCTGAAGCAGCAGCAGCAGCACCAGCCGCACTAGCCGCAAGTAAGTGAAAATTCAATTCGAATTTTGCTCAGTGCAATCCATGTCAGATTTATACAGTGAAGTATTTTTTCAAAAATGTAGCATCCATTACGGCAGTCTGTGTTATTAGTCCAAGTCTCATAACTTCTATTCTGTTCTTTGTTTTAGCCGGTGATGGAGCTCCAGCCAAAAGTAAGTAAAAATTCTATTCGAATTTTGCTAAGCGCAATCCATTAAAGGATTATACAGTGAAGAATATTTTCAAAGATGTAGCATGCGTTACAGCAGTCTGTGTTATTCGTCCAAGTCTCATAACTTCTCATCTGTTCTTTGTTTTAGCCGGTGATGTAGTTCCAGCCCAAAGTAAGTAAAAACTCTATTCAAACTTTGCAGAGCGCAATATATTAACAATTTATACAATTAAGTATCTTTTTAAACATGTAGCATGCATTACAGCAGTCTGTGTTATTAGTCCAAGTCTCATAACTTCTATTCTGTTCTTTGTTTTAGCCGGTGATGGAGCTCCAGCCCAAAGTAAGTAAAAATTCTATTCGAACTTTGCAGAGCGCAATCCATTTAAGATTTATACAGTGAAGAATCTTTTCAAAGATGTAGCATGCGTTACAGCAGTCTGTGTTATTAGTCCAAGTCTCATAACTTCTTTTCTGTTTTTTGTTTTAGCCGTTGATGGAGCTCCTTCCACAAGTAAGTAAAAATTCTATTCGAATTTTGCTAAGCGCAATCTATTTCAGATTTATACAGTGAAGAAACTTTTCAAAAATGTAGCATGCATTACAGCAGTCTGTGTTATTAGTCCAAGTCTCATAACTTCTATTCTGTTCTTTGTTTTAGCCGGTGATGGAGCTCCAGCCCAAAGTAAGTAAAAATTCTATTCGAACTTTGCAGAGCGCAATCCATTAACAATTTATATAATGAAGTATCTTTTTAAACATGTAGCATGCGTTACAGCAGTCTGTGTTATTAGTTCAAGTCTCATAACTTCTTTTCTGTTTTTTGTTTTAGCTGTTGATGGAGCTCCTTCCACAAGTAAGTAAAAATTCTATTCGAATTTTGCTAAGCGCAATCTATTTCAGATTTATACAGTGAAGAATCTTTTCAAAGATGTAGCATGCGTTACAGCAGTCTGTGTTATTAGTCCAAGTCTCATAACTTCTTTTCTGTTTTTTGTTTTAGCCGTTGATGGAGCTCCTTCCACAAGTAAGTAAAAATTCTATTCGAATTTTGCTAAGCGCAATCTATTTCAGATTTATACAGTGAAGAAACTTTTCAAAAATGTAGCATGCATTACAGCAGTCTGTGTTATTAGTCCAAGTCTCATAACTTCTATTCTGTTCTTTGTTTTAGCCGGTGATGGAGCTCCAGCCCAAAGTAAGTAAAAATTCTATTCGAACTTTGCAGAGCGCAATCCATTAACAATTTATATAATGAAGTATCTTTTTAAACATGTAGCATGCGTTACAGCAGTCTGTGTTATTAGTTCAAGTCTCATAACTTCTTTTCTGTTTTTTGTTTTAGCTGTTGATGGAGCTCCTTCCACAAGTAAGTAAAAATTCTATTCGAATTTTGCTAAGCGCAATCTATTTCAGATTTATACAGTGAAGAATCTTTTCAAAGATGTAGCATGCGTTACAGCAGTCTGTGTTATTAGTCCAAGTCTCATAACTTCTTTTCTGTTTTTTGTTTTAGCCGTTGATGGAGCTCCTTCCACAAGTAAGTAAAAATTCTATTCGAATTTTGCTAAGCGCAATCTATTTCAGATTTATACAGTGAAGAAACTTTTCAAAAATGTAGCATGCATTACAGCAGTCTGTGTTATTAGTCCAAGTCTCATAACTTCTATTCTGTTCTTTGTTTTAGCCGGTGATGGAGTTCCAGCCCAAAGTAAGTAAAAATTCTATTCGAACTTTGCAGAGCGCAATCCATTAACAATTTATATAATGAAGTATCTTTTTAAACATGTAGCATGCGTTACAGCAGTCTGTGTTATTAGTTCAAGTCTCATAACTTCTTTTCTGTTTTTTGTTTTAGCTGTTGATGGAGCTCCTTCCACAAGTAAGTAAAAATTCTATTCGAATTTTGCTAAGCGCAATCTATTTCAGATTTATACAGTGAAGAAACTTTTCAAAAATGTAGCATGCATTACAGCAGTCTGTGTTATTAGTCCAAGTCTCATAACTTCTTTTCTGTTTTTTGTTTTAGACGTTGATGGAGCTCCAGCCCAAAGTAAGTAAAAATTCTATTCGAATTTTGCTAAGCGCAATCCATTTAGGATTTATACAGTGAAGAATATTTTCAAAGATGTAGAATGCGTTACAACAGTCTGTGTTTATAGTCCAAGTCTAATAACTTCTTTTCTTTTTTTTTGTTTTAGCCGTTGATGGAGCTCCTTCCACAAGTAAGTAAAAATTCTATTCGAACTTTGCAGAGCGCAATCCATTTAAGATTTATACAGTGAAGAATCTTTTCAAAGATGTAGCATGCGTTACAGCAGTCTGTGTTATTAGTCCAAGTCTCATAACTTCTATTCTGTTTTTTGTTTTAGCCGGTGATGGAGCTCCAGCCCAAAGTAAGTAAAAATTCTATTCGAACTTTGCAGAGCGCAATCCATTTCAGATTTATACAGTGAATTGTCTTTTCAAAAATGTAGCATCCATTACGGCAGTCTGTGTTATTAGTCCAAGTGTTTTAACTTCTAATCTGTTCTTTGTTTTAGCTGAAGCAGCAGCAGCAGCACCAGCCGCACTAGCCGCAAGTAAGTGAAAATTCAATTCGAATTTTGCTCAGTGCAATCCATGTCAGATTTATACAGTGAAGTATTTTTTCAAAAATGTAGCATCCATTACGGCAGTCTGTGTTATTAGTCCAAGTCTCATAACTTCTATTCTGTTCTTTGTTTTAGCCGGTGATGGAGCTCCAGCCAAAAGTAAGTAAAAATTCTATTCGAATTTTGCTAAGCGCAATCCATTAAAGGATTATACAGTGAAGAATATTTTCAAAGATGTAGCATGCGTTACAGCAGTCTGTGTTATTCGTCCAAGTCTCATAACTTCTCATCTGTTCTTTGTTTTAGCCGGTGATGTAGTTCCAGCCCAAAGTAAGTAAAAACTCTATTCAAACTTTGCAGAGCGCAATATATTAACAATTTATACAATTAAGTATCTTTTTAAACATGTAGCATGCATTACAGCAGTCTGTGTTATTAGTCCAAGTCTCATAACTTCTATTCTGTTCTTTGTTTTAGCCGGTGATGGAGCTCCAGCCCAAAGTAAGTAAAAATTCTATTCGAACTTTGCAGAGCGCAATCCATTTAAGATTTATACAGTGAAGAATCTTTTCAAAGATGTAGCATGCGTTACAGCAGTCTGTGTTATTAGTCCAAGTCTCATAACTTCTTTTCTGTTTTTTGTTTTAGCCGTTGATGGAGCTCCTTCCACAAGTAAGTAAAAATTCTATTCGAATTTTGCTAAGCGCAATCTATTTCAGATTTATACAGTGAAGAAACTTTTCAAAAATGTAGCATGCATTACAGCAGTCTGTGTTATTAGTCCAAGTCTCATAACTTCTATTCTGTTCTTTGTTTTAGCCGGTGATGGAGCTCCAGCCCAAAGTAAGTAAAAATTCTATTCGAACTTTGCAGAGCGCAATCCATTAACAATTTATATAATGAAGTATCTTTTTAAACATGTAGCATGCGTTACAGCAGTCTGTGTTATTAGTTCAAGTCTCATAACTTCTTTTCTGTTTTTTGTTTTAGCTGTTGATGGAGCTCCTTCCACAAGTAAGTAAAATTCTATTCGAATTTTGCTAAGCGCAATCTATTTCAGATTTATACAGTGAAGAAACTTTTCAAAAATGTAGCATGCATTACAGCAGTCTGTGTTATTAGTCCAAGTCTCATAACTTCTATTCTGTTCTTTGTTTTAGCCGGTGATGGAGCTCCAGCCCAAAGTAAGTAAAAATTCTATTCGAACTTTGCAGAGCGCAATCCATTTAAGATTTTTACAGTGAAGAATCTTTTCAAAGATGTAACATGCATTACAACAGTCTGTGTTATTAGTCCAAGTCTCATAACTTCTTTTCTGTTTTTTGTTTTAGACGTTGATGGAGCTCCAGCCCAAAGTAAGTAAAAATTCTATTCGAATTTTGCTAAGCGCAATCCATTTAGGATTTATACAGTGAAGAATATTTTCAAAGATGTAGAATGCGTTACAACAGTCTGTGTTTATAGTCCAAGTCTAATAACTTCTTTTCTTTTTTTTTGTTTTAGCCGTTGATGGAGCTCCTTCCACAAGTAAGTAAAAATTCTATTCGAACTTTGCAGAGCGCAATCCATTTAAGATTTATACAGTGAAGAATCTTTTCAAAGATGTAGCATGCGTTACAGCAGTCTGTGTTATTAGTCCAAGTCTCATAACTTCTATTCTGTTTTTTGTTTTAGCCGGTGATGGAGCTCCAGCCCAAAGTAAGTAAAAATTCTATTCGAACTTTGCAGAGCGCAATCCATTTAAGATTTATACAGTGAAGAATGTTTTCAAAGATGTAGCATGCGTTACAACAGTCTGTGTTATTAGTCCAAGTCTCATAACTTCTATTCTGTTTTTTGTTTTAGCCGTTGATGGAGCTCCAGCCCAAAGTAAGTAAAAATTCTATTCGAATTTTGCTAAGCGCAATCCATTTAGGATTTATACAGTGAAGAATATTTTCAAAGATGTAGAATGCGTTACAACTGTCTGTGTTTATAGTCCAAGTCTAATAACTTCTTTTCTTTTTTTTTGTTTTAGCCGTTGATGGAGCTCCTTCCACAAGTAAGTAAAAATTCTATTCGAATTTTGCTAAGCGCAATCTATTTCAGATTTATACAGTGAAGAAACTTTTCAAAAATGTAGCATGCATTACAGCAGTCTGTGTTATTAGTCCAAGTCTCATAACTTCTATTCTGTTCTTTGTTTTAGCCGGTGATGGAGCTCCAGCCCAAAGTAAGTAAAAATTCTATTCGAACTTTGCAGAGCGCAATCCATTAACAATTTATATAATGAAGTATCTTTTTAAAGATGTAGCATGCGTTACAGCAGTCTGTGTTATTAGTTCAAGTCTCATAACTTCTATTCTGTTTTTTGTTTTAGCCGTTGATGGAGCTCCAGCCCAAAGTAAGTAAAAATTCTATTCGAACTTTGCAGAGCGCAATCCATTAACAATTTATATAATGAAGTATCTTTTTAAACATGTAGCATGCGTTACAGCAGTCTGTGTTATTAGTTCAAGTCTCATAACTTCTTTTCTGTTTTTTGTTTTAGCCGTTGATGGAGCTCCTTCCACAAGTAAGTAAAAATTCTATTCGAATTTTGCTAAGCGCAATCTATTTCAGATTTATACAGTGAAGAAACTTTTCAAAAATGTAGCATGCATTACAGCAGTCTGTGTTATTAGTCCAAGTCTCATAACTTCTATTCTGTTCTTTGTTTTAGCCGTTGATGGAGCTCCAGCCCAAAGTAAGTAAAAATTCTATTCGAACTTTGCAGAGCGCAATCCATTTAAGATTTATACAGTGAAGAATCTTTTCAAAGATGTAGCATGCATTACAACAGTCTGGGTTATTAGTCCAAGTCTCATAACTTCTTTTCTGTTTTTTGTTTTAGCCGTTGATGGAGCTCCAGCCAAAAGTAAGTAAAAATTCTATTCAAATTTTGCTAAGCGCAATCCATTAAAGGATTATACAGTGAAGAATATTTTCAAAGATGTAGCATGCGTTACAGCAGTCTGTGTTATTAGTCCAAGTCTCATAACTTCTCATCTGTTCTTTGTTTTAGCCGGTGATGTAGTTCCAGCCCAAAGTAAGTAAAAACTCTATTCAAACTTTGCAGAGCGCAATATATTAACAATTTATACAATTAAGTATCTTTTTAAACATGTAGCATGCATTACAGCAGTCTGTGTTATTAGTTCAAGTCTAATAACTTCTTTTCTTTTTTTTGTTTTAGCCGTTGATGGAGCTCCTTCCACAAGTAAGTAAAAATTCTATTCGAATTTTGCTAAGCGCAATCTATTTCAGATTTATACAGTGAAGAAACTTTTCAAAAATGTAGCATGCATTACAGCAGTCTGTGTTATTAGTCCAAGTCTCATAACTTCTATTCTGTTCTTTGTTTTAGCTGATACAGGAGCAACACAAGCCGCGCGTAAGTGAAAATTTTATTTGAATTTTGCTCTGCGCAATCCATTGTATGTTCATTAATTGCACAGTTATATAAATATCATGATATAGACAAAACTCTTTGCTTATTTCAATTACTCACTTCTCATCTGTTCTTTGTTTTAGCTGATGTAGCACCAAAACAAGACGCATGTAAGTAAAAATTCTATTCGAATTTTTCTGTGCTCAATCCATTGTATGTTCATTAATTGCACAGTTATATAAATATCATGATATAGACAAAACTCTTTGCTTATTTCAATTACTCACTTCTCATCTGTTCTTTGTTTTAGCTGCCGCATCTTCACCAGGTAAGGGACAATTCATTTACTCTCCCACAAATCATGTTTTTCTCAAAGGAAGACATATCAATCATGGGAAAAACTTACTGAAAGTCATCTATACACCTTCTAAAGTAAACGTCTATTCAAATTTTGCTATGGGCAATCCATTCTTTGTTTATTAATTGCACAGTTATATAAATATAGACAAAACTCTTTTTCAGTTACTCACTTCTCATCTGTTCTAGGTTTTAGATGATGCAGCTAAACCAGTTGTGATTCTCATAATATAGAGACAACATTTTTTTATTCTTAATTCAATTTCTCATTTATAATCTGTGCTTCATCTTAACTGGAATACCTGCACCACCAGCCAAATGTAAAGGACAATTTTTTTTAATCACCCACGAGCACTAACATTATGTCTACCAAAAAAGTGCAAAAGCATACTGAAAGTAATCTGTACATTCTCTAAAGGAAGTTTTACCATCCAAGATTAAAAGCAGATATTTCAACACACTTCATGCTACATTTAAGATTCATACAATGAAATATATTTTCAAAAATGTAGCATCTGTTACAGCAGTCTGTGTTATTAGTCCAAGTCTCATAACTTCTCATCTGTTCTTTGTTTTAGCCGGTGAGGTAGTTCCAGCCCAAAGTAAGTAAAAACTCTATTCAAACTTTGCAGAGCGCAATATATTAACAATTTATACAATTAAGTATCTTTTTAAACATGTAGCATGCATTACAGCAGTCTGTGTTATTAGTTCAAGTCTAATAACTTCTTTTCTTTTTTTGTTTTAGCCGTTGATGGAGCTCCTTCCACAAGTAAGTAAAAATTCTATTCGAATTTTGCTAAGCGCAATCTATTTCAGATTTATACGGTGAAGAAACTTTTCAAAAATGTAGCATGCATTACAGCAGTCTGTGTTATTAGTCCAAGTCTCATAACTTCTATTCTGTTCTTTGTTTTAGCCGGTGATGGAGCTCCAGCCCAAAGTAAGTAAAAATTATATTCGAACTTTGCAGAGCGCAATCCATTTAAGATTTTTACAGTGAAGAATCTTTTCAAAGATGTAGCATGCGTTACAACAGTCTGTGTTATTAGTCCAAGTCTCATAACTTCTATTCTGTTTTTTGTTTTAGCCGGTGATGTAGTTCCAGCCCAAAGTAAGTAAAAACTCTATTCAAACTTTGCAGAGCGCAATATATTAACAATTTATACAATTAAGTATCTTTTTAAACATGTAGCATGCGTTACAGCAGTCTGTGTTATTAGTTCAAGTCTAATAACTTCTTTTCTGTTTTTTGTTTTAGCTGTTGATGGAGCTCCTTCCACAAGTAAGTAAAAATTCTATTCGAATTTTGCTCAGCGCAATCCATTTCAGATTTATACAGTGAATTGTCTTTTCAAAAATGTAGCATCCATTACGGCAGTCTGTGTTATTAGTCCAAGTGTAATAACTTCTAATCTCTTCTTTGTTTTAGCTGAAGCAGCAGCAGCAGCTGCACAAGCCGCAAGTAAGTGAAAATTCTATTCATATTTTGCTCAGCGCAATCCATTTCAGATTTATACAGTGAAGTATTTTTTCAAAAATGTAGCATCCATTACGGCAGTCTGTGTTATTAGTCCAAATGTAATAACTTCTAATCTGTTCTTTGTTTTAGCTGAAGCAGCAGCAGCAGCACCAGCCACAAGTAAGTGAAAATTCTATTCAAATTTTACTCAGCGCAATCCATTTCAGATTTATACAGTGAAGTATTTTTTAAAAAATGTAGCATCCGTTACGGCAGTTTCTGTTATTAGTCCAAGTGTAATAACTTCTAATCTATTCTATTCTATTCAAATTTTACTCAGCGCAGTCCATTTCAGATTTATACAGTGAATTGTCTTTTCAAAAATGTAGCATTCGTTACGGCAGTCTGTGTTATTACTCCACGTTTAATAATGTCTAATCTCTTCTTTGTTTTAGCTGAAGCAGCACCAGCCGCACCAGCCGCAAGTAAGTAAAAATTCTATTCAAATTTTACTCAGCGCAATCCATTTCAGATTTATACAGTGAATTGTCTTTTCAAAAATGTAGCATCCGTTACGGAAGTCTGTGTTATTAGTCCACATTTAATAATGTCTAATCTGTTCTTTGTTTTAGCTGAAGCAGCAGCAGCACCAGCCGCAAGTAAGTGAAAATTCTATTCATATTTTGCTCAGCGCAATCCATTTCAGATTTATACAGTGAAGTATTGTTTCAAAAATGTAGCATCCATTACGGCAGTCTGTGTTTTTAGTCCACGTATAATAATGTCTAATCTCTTCTTTGTTTTAGCTGAAGCAGGAGCAGCAGCACCAGCCGCAAGTAAGTAAAAATTCTATTCATATTTTGCTCAGCGCAATCCATTTCAGATTTATACAGTGAAGTATTTTTTCAAAAATGTAGCATCCGTTACGGCAGTCTGTGTTTTTAGTCCACGTATAATAATGTCTAATCTCTTCTTTGTTTTAGCTGAAGCAGCACCAGCCGCACTAGCCGCAAGTAAGTAAAAATTCTATTCAAATTTTACTCAGCGCAATCCATTTCAGATTTATACAGTGAATTGTCTTTTCAAAAATGTAGCATTCGTTACGGCAGTCTGTGTTTTTAGTCCACGTATAATAATGTCTAATCTCTTCCTTGTTTTAGCTGAAGCAGCAGCAGCAGCACCAGCCGCAAGTAAGTGAAAATTCTATTCATATTTTGCTCAGCGCAATCCATTTCAGATTTATACAGTGAAGTATTTTTTTAAAAATGTAGCATCCGTTACGGCAGTCTGTGTTATTAGTCCACGTATAATAATGTCTAATCTCTTCTTTGTTTTAGCTGAAGCAGCACCAGCCGCACCAGCCGCAAGTAAGTAAAAATTCTATTCGAATTTCACTCAGCGCAATCCATTTCACATTTATACAGTGAATTGTCTTTTCAAAAATGTAGCATCCATTACGGCAGTCTGTGTTATTAGTCCAAGTGTAATAACTTCTAATCTGTTATTTGTTTTAGCTGAAGCAGCACCAGCCGCAAGTAAGTGAAAATTCTATTCAAATTTTACTCAGCGCAATCCATTTCAGATTTATACAGTGAAGTATTTTTTCAAAAATGTAGCATCCATTACGGCAGTCTGTGTTATTAGTCCAAGTGTAATAACTTCTAATCTGTTCTTTGTTTTAGCTGAAGCAGCAGCAGCCGCACCAGCCGCAAGTAAGTGAAAATTCTATTCAAATTTTACTCAGCGCAATCCATTTCAGATTTATACAGTGAATTGTCTTTTCAAAAATGTAGCATCCATTATGGCAGTCTGTGTTATTAGTCCAAGTGTAATAACTTCTAATCTGTTATTTGTTTTAGCTGAAGCAGCACCAGCCGCAAGTAAGTGAAAATTCTATTCAAATTTTACTCAGCGCAATCCATTTCAGATTTATACAGTGAAGTATTTTTTCAAAAATGTAGCATCCATTACGGCAGTCTGTGTTATTAGTCCAAGTGTAATAACTTCTAATCTGTTCTTTGCTTTAGCTGAAGCAGCAGCACCAGCTGCACCAGCCGCAAGTAAGTTAAAATTCTATTCGAATTTTACTCAGCGCAATCCATTTCAGATTTATACGGTGAAGTATTTTTTCAAAAATGTAGCATCCGTTACGGCAGTTTGTGTTATTAGTCCAAGTGTAATAACTTCTAATCTATTCTATTCTATTCGAATTTTACTCAGCGCAGTCCATTTCAGATTTATACAGTGAAGTATTTTTTCAAAAATGTAGCATCCATTACGGCAGTCTGTGTTATTAGTCCAAGTGTAATAACTTCTAATCTGTTCTTTGCTTTAGCTGAAGCAGCAGCACCAGCTGCACCAGCCGCAAGTAAGTTAAAATTCTATTCGAATTTTACTCAGCGCAGTCCATTTCAGATTTATACAGTGAAGTATTTTTTCAAAAATGTAGCATCCGTTACGGCAGTTTGTGTTATTAGTCCAAGTGTAATAACTTCTAATCTATTCTATTCTATTCGAATTTTACTCAGCGCAGTCCATTTCAGATTTATACAGTGAAGTATTTTTTCAAAAATGTAGCATCCATTACAGCAGTCTGTGTTATTATTCCAAGTGTAATAACTTCTAATCTGTTCTTTGTTTTAGCTGAAGCAGCAGCAGCACCAGCCCCAAGTAAGTGAAAATTCTATTTGAACTTTGCTCAGCGCAATCCATTTCAGATTTATACAGTGAATTGTCTTTTCAAAATTGTAGCATCCATTACGGCAGTCTGTGTTATTAGTCCAAGTGTAATAACTTCTAATCTCTTCTTTGTTTTAGCTGAAGCAGCAGCAGCAGCTGCACAAGCCGCAAGTAAGTGAAAATTCTATTCGAATTTTACTCAGAGCAATCAATTTCAGATTTATACAGTGAAGTATTTTTTCAAAAGTGTAGCATCCATTACAGCAGTCTGTGTTATTAGTCCAAGTGTAATAACTTCTAATCTCTTCTTTGTTTTAGCTGAAGCAGCAGCAGCTGCACAAGCCGCAAGTAAGTGAAAATTCTATTCAAATTTTACTCAGCGCAATCCATTTCAGATTTATACAGTGAAGTATTTTTTCAAAAATGTAGCATCCATTACGGCAGTTTGTGTTATTAGTCCAAGTGTAATAACTTCTAATCTATTCTATTCTATTCGAATTTTACTCAGCGCAGTCCATTTCAGATTTATACAGTGAAGTATTTTTTCAAAAATGTAGCATCCATTACAGCAGTCTGTGTTATTAGTCCAAGTGTAATAACTTCTAATCTCTTCTTTGTTTTAGCTGAAGCAGCAGCAGCAGCAGCACCAGCCGCAAGTAAGTGAAAATTCTATTCGAATTTTACTCAGCGCAGTCCATTTCAGATTTATACAGTAAAGTATTTTTTCAAAAATGTAGCATCCATTACGGCAGTCTGTGTTATTAGTCCAAATGTAATTACTTCTAATCTGTTCTTTGTTTTAGCTGAAGCAGCAGCAGCAGCACCAGCCGCAAGTAAGTGAAAATTCTATTCAAATTTACTCAGCGCAATCCATTTCAGTTTTATACAGTGAATTGTCTTTTCAAAAATGTAGCATCCATTATGGCAGTCTGTGTTATTAGTCCAAGTGTAATAACTTCTAATCTGTTCTTTGTTTTAGCTGAAGCAGCAGCAGCCGCAAGTAAGTGAAAATTCTATTCGAACTTTGCTCAGCGCAATCCATTTCAGATTTATACAGTGAATTGTCTTTTCAAAAATGTAGCATCCATTACGGCAGTCTGTGTTATTAGTCCAAGTGTAATAACTTCTAATCTCTTCTTTGTTTTAGCTGAAGCAGCAGCAGCAGCTGCACAAGCCGCAAGTAAGTGAAAATTCTATTCAAATTTTACTCTGCGCAATCCATTTCAGATTTATACAGTGAAGTATTTTTTCAAAAATGTAGCATCCATTACGGCAGTTTGTGTTATTAGTCCAAGTGTAATAACTTCTAATCTGTTCTTTGTTTTAGCTGAAGCAGCAGCAGCACCAGCCGCAAGTAAGTTAAAATTCTATTCAAATTTTACTCAGCGCAATCCATTTCAGAATTATACAGTGAAGTATTTTTTCAAAAATGTAGCATCCATTACGGCAGTCTGTGTTATTAGTCCAAGTGTAATAACTTCTAATCTGTTCTTTGCTTTAGCTGAAGCAGCAGCACCAGCTGCACCAGCCGCAAGTAATTTAAAATTCTATTCGAATTTTACTCAGCGCAGTCCATTTCAGATTTTTACAGTGAAGTATTTTTTCAAAAATGTAGCATCCGTTACGGCAGTTTGTGTTATTAGTCCAAGTGTAATAACTTCTAATCTATTCTATTCGAATTTAACTCAGCGCAGTCCATTTCAGATTTTTACAGTGAAGTATTTTTTCAAAAATGTAGCATCCATTACAGCAGTCTGTGTTATTAGTCCAAGTGTAATAACTTCTAATCTGTTCTTTGTTTTAGCTGAAGCAGCAGCAGCAGCCACACCAGCCGCAAGTAAGTGAAAATTCTATTCATATTTTGCTCAGCGCAATCCATTTCAGATTTATACAGTGAATTGTCTTTTCAAAAATGTAGCATCCATTACGGCAGTCTGTGTTATTAGTCCAAGTGTAATAACTTCTAATCTCTTCTTTGTTTAAGCTGAAGCAGCAGCAGCACCAGCCGCAAGTAAGTGAAAATTCTATTCAAATTTTACTCAGCGCAATCCATTTCAGATTTATACAGTGAATTGTCTTTTCAAAAATGTAGCATCCATTACGGCAGTCTGTGTTATTAGTCCAAGTGTAATAACTTCTAATCTGTTCTTTGTTTAAGCTGAAGCAGCAGCAGCACCAGCCGCAAGTAAGTGAAAATTCTATTCATATTTTGCTCAGCGCAATCCATTTCAGATTTATACAGTGAATTGTCTTTTCAAAAATGTAGCATCCATTACGGCAGTCTGTGTTATTAGTCCAAGTGTAATAACTTCTAATCTCTTCTTTGTTTAAGCTGAAGCAGCAGCAGCACCAGCCGCAAGTAAGTGAAAATTCTATTCAAATTTTACTCAGCGCAATCCATTTCAGATTTATACAGTGAAGTATTTTTTCAAAAATGTAGCATCTGTTACGGCAGTCTGTGTTATTAGTCCAAGTGTAATAACTTCTAATCTGTTCTTTGCTTTAGCTGAAGCAGCAGCACCAGCTGCACCAGCCGCAAGTAAGTTAAAATTCTATTCGAATTTTACTCAGCGCAGTCCATTTCAGATTTATACGGTGATGTATTTTTTCAAAAATGTAGCATCCGTTACGGCAGTCTGTGTTATTAGTCCAAGTGTAATAACTTCTAATCTGTTCTTTGCTTTAGCTGAAGCAGCAGCACCAGCTGCACCAGCCGCAAGTAAGTTAAAATTCTATTCGAATTTTACTCAGCGCAGTCCATTTCAGATTTATACGGTGATGTATTTTTACAAAAATGTAGCATCCGTTACGGCAGTTTGTGTTATTAGTCCAAGTGTAAGAACTTCTAATCTATTCTATTCTATTCGAATTTTACTCAGCGCAGTCCATTTCAGATTTATACAGTGAAGTATTTTTTCAAAAACGTAGCATCCGTTACGGCAGTTTGTGTTATTAGTCCAAGTGTAATAACTTCTAATCTATTCTATTCTATTCGAATTTTACTCAGCGCAGTCCATTTCAGATTTATACAGTGAAGTATTTTTTCAAAAATGTAGCATCCATTACAGCAGTCTGTGTTATTAGTCCAAGTGTAATAACTTCTAATCTCTTCTTTGTTTTAGCTGAAGCAGCAGCAGCACCAGCCGCAAGTAAGTGAAAATTCTATTCGAACTTTGCTCAGCGCAATCCATTTCAGATTTATACAGTGAATTGTCTTTTCAAAAATGTAGCATCCATTACGGCAGTCTGTGTTATTAGTCCAAGTGTAATAACTTCTAATCTCTTCTTTGTTTTAGCTGAAGCAGCAGCAGCACCAGCCGCAAGTAAGTGAAAATTCTATTCAAATTTTACTCAGAGCAATCAATTTCAGATTTATACAGTGAAGTATTTTTTCAAAAGTGTAGCATCCATTACGGCAGTCTGTGTTATTAGTCCATGTGTAATAACTTCTAATCTCTTCTTTGTTTTAGCTGAAGCAGCAGCAGCAGCTGCACAAGCCGCAAGTAAGTGAAAATTCTATTCAAATTTTACTCAGCGCAATCCATTTCAGATTTATACAGTGAAGTATTTTTTCAAAAATGTAGCATCCATTACGGCAGTTTGTGTTATTAGTCCAAGTGTAATAACTTCTAATCTGTTCTTTGTTTTAGCTGAAGCGGCAGCAGCAGCAGCAGCACCAGCCGCAAGTAAGTGAAAATTCTATTCGAATTTTACTCAGCGCAGTCCATTTCAGATTTATACGGTGATGTATTTTTTCAAAAATGTAGCATCCGTTATTAGTCCAAGTGTAATAACTTCTAATCTGTTCTTTGTTTTAGCTGAAGCAGCAGCAGCAGCACCAGCCGCACCAGCCGCAAGTAAGTGAAAATTCAATTCGAATTTTGCTCAGTGCAATCCATGTCAGATTTATACAGTGAAGTATTTTTTCAAAAATGTAGCATCCATTACGGCAGTCTGTGTTATTAGTCCAAGTGTAATAACTTCTAATCTGTTCTTTGTTTTAGCTGAAGCAGCAGCAGCACCAGCCGCAAGTAAGTGAAAATTCTATTCATATTTTGCTCAGCGCAATCCATTTCAGATTTATACAGTGAAGTATTTTTTCAAAAATGTAGCATCCATTACGGCAGTCTGTGTTATTAGTCCAAATGTAATAACTTCTAATCTGTTCTTTGTTTTAGCTGAAGCAGCAGCACCAGCCGCAAGTAAGTGAAAATTCTATTCAAATTTTACTCAGCGCAATCCATTTCAGATTTATACAGTGAATTGTCTTTTCAAAAATGTAGCATCCATTACGGCAGTCTGTGTTATTAGTCCAAGTGTTTTAACTTCTAATCTGTTCTTTGTTTTAGCTGAAGCAGCAGCAGCACCAGCCGCAAGTAAGTGAAAATTCTATTCTAATTTTACTCAGCGCAGTCCATTTCAGATTTATACAGTGAAGTATTTTTTCAAAAATGTAGCATCCATTACGGCAGTCTGTGTTATTAGTCCAAGTGTAATAACTTCTAATCTCTTCTTTGTTATAGCTGAAGCAGCAGCAGAAGCTGCACCAGCCGCAAGTAAGTGAAAATTCTATTCGAATTTTACTCAGAGCAATCAATTTCAGATTTATACAGTGAAGTATTTTTTCAAAAATGTAGCATCTGTTACGGCAGTCTGTGTTATTAGTCCAAGTGTAATAACTTCTAATCTGTTCTTTGTTTTAGCTGAAGCAGCAGCAGCAGCACCAGCTGCACCAGCCGCAAGTAAGTGAAAATTCAATTCGAATTTTGCTCAGTGCAATCCATGTCAGATTTATACAGTGAAGTATTTTTTCAAAAATGTAGCATCCATTACGGCAGTCTGTGTTATTAGTCCAAGTGTAATAACTTCTAATCTGTTCTTTGTTTTAGCTGAAGCAGCAGCAGCACCAGCCGCAAGTAAGTGAAAATTCTATTCATATTTTTCTCAGCGCAATCCATTTCAGATTTATACAGTGAATTGTCTTTTCAAAAATGTAGCATCCATTACGGCAGTCTGTGTTATTAGTCCAAGTCTCATAACTTCTATTCTGTTCTTTGTTTTAGCCGGTGATGGAGCTCCAGCCCAAAGTAAGTAAAAATTCTATTCGAACTTTGCAGAGCGCAATCCATTTAAGATTTATACAGTGAAGAATCTTTTCAAAGATGTAGCATGCGTTACAGCAGTCTGTGTTATTAGTCCAAGTCTCATAACTTCTTTTCTGTTTTTTGTTTTAGCCGTTGATGGAGCTCCTTCCACAAGTAAGTAAAAATTCTATTCGAATTTTGCTAAGCGCAATCTATTTCAGATTTATACAGTGAAGAAACTTTTCAAAAATGTAGCATGCATTACAGCAGTCTGTGTTATTAGTCCAAGTCTCATAACTTCTATTCTGTTCTTTGTTTTAGCCGGTGATGGAGCTCCAGCCCAAAGTAAGTAAAAATTCTATTCGAACTTTGCAGAGCGCAATCCATTAACAATTTATATAATGAAGTATCTTTTTAAACATGTAGCATGCGTTACAGCAGTCTGTGTTATTAGTTCAAGTCTCATAACTTCTTTTCTGTTTTTTGTTTTAGCTGTTGATGGAGCTCCTTCCACAAGTAAGTAAAAATTCTATTTGAATTTTGCTAAGCGCAATCTATTTCAGATTTATACAGTGAAGAAACTTTTCAAAAATGTAGCATGCATTACAGCAGTCTGTGTTATTAGTCCAAGTCTCATAACTTCTATTCTGTTTTTTGTTTTAGCCGGTGATGGAGCTCCAGCCCAAAGTAAGTAAAAATTCTATTCGAACTTTGCAGAGCGCAATCCATTTAAGATTTTTACAGTGAAGAATCTTTTCAAAGATGTAACATGCATTACAACAGTCTGTGTTATTAGTCCAAGTCTCATAACTTCTTTTCTGTTTTTTGTTTTAGACGTTGATGGAGCTCCAGCCCAAAGTAAGTAAAAATTCTATTCGAATTTTGCTAAGCGCAATCCATTTAGGATTTATACAGTGAAGAATATTTTCAAAGATGTAGAATGCGTTACAACAGTCTGTGTTTATAGTCCAAGTCTAATAACTTCTTTTCTTTTTTTTTGTTTTAGCCGTTGATGGAGCTCCTTCCACAAGTAAGTAAAAATTCTATTCGAACTTTGCAGAGCGCAATCCATTTAAGATTTATACAGTGAAGAATCTTTTCAAAGATGTAGCATGCGTTACAGCAGTCTGTGTTATTAGTCCAAGTCTCATAACTTCTATTCTGTTTTTTGTTTTAGCCGGTGATGGAGCTCCAGCCCAAAGTAAGTAAAAATTCTATTCGAACTTTGCAGAGCGCAATCTATTTAAGATTTATACAGTGAAGAATGTTTTCAAAGATGTAGCATGCGTTACAACAGTCTGTGTTATTAGTCCAAGTCTCATAACTTCTATTCTGTTTTTTGTTTTAGCCGTTGATGGAGCTCCAGCCCAAAGTAAGTAAAAATTCTATTCGAATTTTGCTAAGCGCAATCCATTTAGGATTTATACAGTGAAGAATATTTTCAAAGATGTAGAATGCGTTACAACTGTCTGTGTTTATAGTCCAAGTCTAATAACTTCTTTTCTTTTTTTTTGTTTTAGCCGTTGATGGAGCTCCTTCCACAAGTAAGTAAAAATTCTATTCGAATTTTGCTAAGCGCAATCTATTTCAGATTTATACAGTGAAGAAACTTTTCAAAAATGTAGCATGCATTACAGCAGTCTGTGTTATTAGTCCAAGTCTCATAACTTCTATTCTGTTCTTTGTTTTAGCCGGTGATGGAGCTCCAGCCCAAAGTAAGTAAAAATTCTATTCGAACTTTGCAGAGCGCAATCCATTAACAATTTATATAATGAAGTATCTTTTTAAAGATGTAGCATGCGTTACAGCAGTCTGTGTTATTAGTTCAAGTCTCATAACTTCTATTCTGTTTTTTGTTTTAGCCGTTGATGGAGCTCCAGCCCAAAGTAAGTAAAAATTCTATTCGAACTTTGCAGAGCGCAATCCATTAACAATTTATATAATGAAGTATCTTTTTAAAGATGTAGCATGCGTTACAGCAGTCTGTGTTATTAGTCCAAGTCTCATAACTTCTATTCTGTTTTTTGTTTTAGCCGTTGATGGAGCTCCAGCCCAAAGTAAGTAAAAATTCTATTCGAACTTTGCAGAGCGCAATCCATTAACAATTTATATAATGAAGTATCTTTTTAAACATGTAGCATGCGTTACAGCAGTCTGTGTTATTAGTTCAAGTCTCATAACTTCTTTTCTGTTTTTTGTTTTAGCCGTTGATGGAGCTCCTTCCACAAGTAAGTAAAAATTCTATTCGAATTTTGCTAAGCGCAATCTATTTCAGATTTATACAGTGAAGAAACTTTTCAAAAATGTAGCATGCATTACAGCAGTCTGTGTTATTAGTCCAAGTCTCATAACTTCTATTCTGTTCTTTGTTTTAGCCGTTGATGGAGCTCCAGCCCAAAGTAAGTAAAAATTCTATTCGAACTTTGCAGAGCGCAATCCATTTAAGATTTATACAGTGAAGAATCTTTTCAAAGATGTAGCATGCATTACAACAGTCTGGGTTATTTGTCCAAGTCTCATAACTTCTTTTCTGTTTTTTGTTTTAGCCGTTGATGGAGCTCCAGCCAAAAGTAAGTAAAAATTCTATTCAAATTTTGCTAAGCGCAATCCATTAAAGGATTATACAGTGAAGAATATTTTCAAAGATGTAGCATGCGTTACAGCAGTCTGTGTTATTAGTCCAAGTCTCATAACTTCTCATCTGTTCTTTGTTTTAGCCGGTGATGTAGTTCCAGCCCAAAGTAAGTAAAAACTCTATTCAAACTTTGCAGAGCGCAATATATTAACAATTTATACAATTAAGTATCTTTTTAAACATGTAGCATGCATTACAGCAGTCTGTGTTATTAGTTCAAGTCTAATAACTTCTTTTCTTTTTTTTGTTTTAGCCGTTGATGGAGCTCCTTCCACAAGTAAGTAAAAATTCTATTCGAATTTTGCTAAGCGCAATCTATTTCAGATTTATACAGTGAAGAAACTTTTCAAAAATGTAGCATGCATTACAGCAGTCTGTGTTATTAGTCCAAGTCTCATAACTTCTATTCTGTTCTTTGTTTTAGCTGATACAGGAGCAACACAAGCCGCGCGTAAGTGAAAATTTTATTTGAATTTTGCTCTGCGCAATCCATTGTATGTTCATTAATTGCACAGTTATATAAATATCATGATATAGACAAAACTCTTTGCTTATTTCAATTACTCACTTCTCATCTGTTCTTTGTTTTAGCTGATGTAGCACCAAAACAAGACGCATGTAAGTAAAAATTCTATTCGAATTTTTCTGTGCTCAATCCATTGTATGTTCATTAATTGCACAGTTATATAAATATCATGATATAGACAAAACTCTTTGCTTATTTCAATTACTCACTTCTCATCTGTTCTTTGTTTTAGCTGCCGCATCTTCACCAGGTAAGGGACAATTCATTTACTCTCCCACAAATCATGTTTTTCTCAAAGGAAGACATATCAATCATGGGGAAAAACTTACTGAAAGTCATCTATACACCTTCTAAAGTAAACGTCTATTCAAATTTTGCTATGGGCAATCCATTCTTTGTTTATTAATTGCACAGTTATATAAATATAGACAAAACTCTTTTTCAGTTACTCACTTCTCATCTGTTCTAGGTTTTAGATGATGCAGCTAAACCAGTTGTGATTCTCATAATATAGAGACAACATTTTTTATTCTTAATTCAATTTCTCATTTATAATCTGTGCTTCATCTTAACTGGAATACCTGCACCACCAGCCAAATGTAAAGGACAATTTTTTTTAATCACCCACGAGCACTAACATTATGTCTACCAAAAAAGTGCAAAAGCATACTGAAAGTAATCTGTACATTCTCTAAAGGAAGTTTTACCATCCAAGATTAAAAGCAGATATTTCAACACACTTCATGCTACATTTAAGATTCATACAATGAAATATATTTTCAAAAATGTAGCATCTGTTACAGCAGTCTGTGTTATTAGTCCAAGTCTAATAACTTCTTTTCTTTTTTTTGTTTTAGCCGTTGATGGAGCTCCTTCCACAAGTAAGTAAAAATTCTATTCGAATTTTGCTAAGCGCAATCTATTTCAGATTTATACGGTGAAGAAACTTTTCAAAAATGTAGCATGCATTACAGCAGTCTGTGTTATTAGTCCAAGTCTCATAACTTCTATTCTGTTCTTTGTTTTAGCCGGTGATGGAGCTCCAGCCCAAAGTAAGTAAAAAGTATATTCGAACTTTGCAGAGCGCAATCCATTTAAGATTTTTACAGTGAAGAATCTTTTCAAAGATGTAGCATGCGTTACAACAGTCTGTGTTATTAGTCCAAGTCTCATAACTTCTATTCTGTTTTTTGTTTTAGCCGGTGATGTAGTTCCAGCCCAAAGTAAGTAAAAACTCTATTCAAACTTTGCAGAGCGCAATATATTAACAATTTATACAATTAAGTATCTTTTTAAAGATGTAGCATGCGTTACAGCAGTCTGTGTTATTAGTTCAAGTCTCATAACTTCTTTTCTGTTTTTTGTTTTAGCCGTTGATGGAGCTCCTTCCACAAGTAAGTAAAAATTCTATTCGAATTTTGCTAAGCGCAATCTATTTCAGATTTATACAGTGAAGAAACTTTTCAAAAATGTAGCATGCATTACAGCAGTCTGTGTTATTAGTCCAAGTCTCATAACTTCTATTCTGTTCTTTGTTTTAGCCGGTGATGGAGCTCCAGCCCAAAGTAAGTAAAAATTCTATTCGAACTTTGCAGAGCGCAATCCATTTAAGATTTATACAGTGAAGAATCTTTTCAAAGATGTAGCATGCATTACAACAGTCTGTGTTATTAGTCCAAGTCTCATAACTTCTTTTCTGTTTTTTGTTTTAGCCGTTGATGGAGCTCCAGCCAAAAGTAAGTAAAAATTCTATTCGAATTTTGCTAAGCGCAATCCATTAAAGGATTATACAGTGAAGAATATTTTCAAAGATGTAGAATGCGTTACAACAGTCTGTGTTTATAGTCCAAGTCTAATAACTTCTTTTCTTTTTTTTGTTTTAGCCGTTGATGGAGCTCCTTCCACAAGTAAGTAAAAATTCTATTTGAATTTTGCTCTGCGCAATCCATTCTATGTTCATTAATTGCACAGTTATATAAATATCATGATATAGACAAAACTCTTTGCTTATTTCAATTACTCACTTCTCATCTGTTCTTTGTTTTAGCTGCCGCATCTTCACAAGGTAAGGGACAATTCATTTACTCTCCCACAAATATGAAATCATGTTTTTCTCAAAGGAAGACATATCAATCATGGGGAAAAACTTACTGAAAGTCATCTATACACCTTCTAAAGTAAACGTCTATTCAAATTTTGCTATGCGCAATCCATTCTTTGTTTATTAATTGCACAGTTATATAAATATAGACAAAACTCTTTTTCAGTTACTCACTTCTCATCTGTTCTAGGTTTTAGATGACGCAGCTAAACCAGTTGTGATTATCATAATATAGAGACAACATTTTTTATTCTTAATTCAATTTCTCATTTCTAATCTGTGGTTTGTTTTAACTGGAATGTCTGCACCACCAGCCAAATGTAAAGGACAATTTTTTTAAATCACCCACAAAAAACTTTGCAAAAGCATACCAAAAGTAATCTGTACATTTTCTAAAGGATGTTTTACAAGCCAAGATTAAAATTAAGTATTTCAACACATGTCATGCTACATTTAAGATTTATACAATGAAGTATCTTTTCAAAAATGTAGTATCTGTTACAGCAGTCTGTGTTATTAGTCCAAGTCTCATAACTTCTCATCTGTTCTTTGTTTTAGCTGATGTAGCAGCAAAACAAGACGCACGTAAGTAAAAATTCTATTCGAATTTTGCTATGCGCAATCCATTGTATGTTCATTAATTGCACAGTTATATAAATATCATGATATAGACAAAACTCTTTGCTTATTTCACTTACTCACTTCTCATCTGTTCTTGGTTTTAGCTGACGCAGCTAAACCAGCTGTGATTCTCATAATATAGAGAAGACATTTTTTATTCTTAATTCAATTTCTCATTTCTAATCTGTGCTTTGTTTTAACTGGAATACCTGCACCACCAGCCACATGTAAAGGACAATTTTTTTAAATCACCCACAAAAAACTTTGCAAAAGCATACCAAAAGTAATCTGTACATTTTCTAAAGGAAGTTTTACCATCCAAGATTAAAATTAAGTATTTCAACACACGTCATGCTACATTTAAGATTTATACAATGAAGTATCTTTTCAAAAAATGTAACATCTGTTACAGCAGTCTGTGTTATTAGTCCAAGTCTCATAACTTCTAATCTGTTCTTTGTTTTAGCTGATGCAGGAACAACACAAGCCACACGTAAGTGAAATTTTTATTCGAATGTTGCTCTGCGCAATCCATTCTATGTTCATTAATTGCACAGTTATATAAATATCATGATATAGACAAAACTCTTTTCTTATTTCAATTACTCACTTCTCATCTGTTCTTGGTTTTAGCTGCGGCATCTTCACCAGGTAAGGGACAATTCATTTACTCTCCCACAAATATGAAATCATGTTTTTCTCAAAGGAAGACATATCAATCATGGGGAAAAACTTACTGAAAGTCATCTATACACCTTCTAAAGTAAACGCCTCTTCAAATTTTGCTATGCACAATCCATTCTTTGTTCATTAATTGCACAGTTATATAAATATCATAATATAGACAAAACTCTTTGATTATTTCAATTACTCACTTCTCATCTGTTCTTGGTTTTAGCCGACGCAGTTAAACCAGTTGTGATTCTCATAATATAGAGAAGACATTTTTTATTCTTAATTCAATTTCTCATTTCTAATCTGTGCTTTGTTTTAACTGGAATACCTGCACCACCAGCCACATGTAAAGGACAATTTTCTTTAAATCACCATAAGTACTAACATTACGTCTAATAAAAATGAAGTATCAATGAAGTATCTTTTCAAAAATGTAGCATCTGTTACAGCAGTCTGTGTTATTAGTCCAAGTCTCATAACTTCTAATCTGTTTTTTGTTTAAGGTGATGCAGCACCAAAACCAGCCACACGTAAGTAAAAATTCTTTTCGAATTTTTCTATGCGCAATCCATTCTATGTTCATTAATTGCCCAGTTATATACATATCATGATATAGACAAAATCCTTTGCTTATTTCACTTACTCACTTCTCATCTGTTCTTTGTTTTAGCTGCTGCATCTTCACCAGGTAAGGGACAATTCATTTACTCTCCCACAAAGATGAAATCATGTTTTTTGCTTACTGAAATTTATCTATACACCTTCTAAAGTAAACTTTATTATGTGAGACCACAATTAATTGTCTAAAGACATGAAATGCTTTATGAAGCATGTATAAAATGAAATCCCTAATCTGAAACTTCTTGAGTTGTAAATCATTCCTTTTTTTTCTTACTCTATTTTGTCTCATAATTTGTAAGATGTGATTCTCATAATATAGAGAAGACATTTGTCATTCATATTTCAATCTCTTTTCTAATCTGTGCTGTGTGGAAACTGGAACACCTGCACCACTAGGTGCATGTAAGGACAATTTGTTTTAAATCACCCAGAAGTAGTAAAATTCAGAAATGTGTAAAAGCATATTGAAAGTAATCTGTACATTTTGTAAAGGAAGGTTTAATATCCACAATTAAAATCTCATCTCTTAACTCACTTCATGCTGCAAGTTATTTAAAATGAAATATTTGTTAAAAATTATTATTTCTTCTAGCACTCTTTATTACATTTGTCTGTTAAATCACATCCCTTCTAATCTGTTGTTTTATCTATACCAGTGCTGTCCAACTTTGGCACTGCCGAGGGCTGGAATTTCTCTACGATACATGGTGGAGGGCCGCTAATGGAAGCCAGTTATGACTACTCTCCCTTTTTAAACCAAACCCACTTCAAACCACACCCATTTTATCACAGTGGTGTTAGTGCAGGAAAAACCCAAATGCTTGGTCCTCACTGTGGGGATATCAACCATCATTCATATGTAAAATAATTATATATTGTCATATTAAGACATACCCTTAAATCCATATGCCTTCTCCTACCCTGTGGATAGCAGAGCAACCCCCAGCACCTTAGGAACCATTTAATGGCTATTTCCAACTACTAACATACTCCCAGAACAAACCCCTGACAGGTTCACCTCCCACAGGCAGCATAGGGCAGGCAGAGTATGGCTCACACAGGCAGCACTCTCTGCCTGCCCTATGCTGCCTCTGTGTGCCATACTCTACCTGCCCTACCCTGCCTGTGTGTGCCATACCCTCCCTGCCCTATGCTGCCTGTGTGTGCCATACTCAGCCTGCCCTACCCTGCCTGTGTGTGCAATACTCAGCCTACCCTATGCTGCCTGTGTGTGCCATACTCTACCTGCCCTATGCTGCCTGTGTGTGCCATACTCTGCCTGCCCTACCCTGCCTGTGTGTGCAATACTCAGCCTGCCCTATGCTGCCTGTGTGTGCCATACTCTACCTGCCCTATGCTGCCTGTGTGTGACATACTCTGCCTGCCCTACCCTGCCTCTGTGTGCCATACTCAGCCTGCCCTACCCTGCCTGTGTGTGCAATACTCAGCCTACCCTATGCTGCCTCTGTGTGCCATACTCTGCCTGCCCTACCCTGCCTGTGTGTGCCATACTCTGCCTGCCCTACCCTGCCTGTGTGTGCCATACTCTACCTGCCCAATGCTGCCTGTGTGTGCCATACTCTGCCTGCCCAATGCTGCCTGTGTGTGTCATACTCTGCCTGCCCTATGCTGCCTGTGTGCCATACCCTCCCTGCCCTATGCTGCCTGTGTGTGCCATACTCTGCCTACCCGATTCTGCCTTTGTGTGCCATACAATACTCTTGTATTTGTGTTTTTTATTATTTTAGATCATAACTAAAGCCTTGTTTTGTGTGCTCTACTGGTTTTTGACTTGGTTTTTTATACTAAATCCATGCTGCTTGCCTTTTATCATTTCCCTGACTTTGTCATAGATGGCTTCATACAGGGGACTTGGGGCCAACTATGTGTATTTTTTTACAGGGGGTCCTGGCTTTGTTTACCATCACAGTAGGGGGTAAACTACCTGGGAAGGATAGGAATTCAGGCTGACTATACATTTACATACCATTTTTGCAACAGTTCAGGAGGGGTATTGGGATACATTTAAAGGGACATTAAAGCCTAAAAATGTTTATAGCTAGAAATGTTTGGCTATGTGTTTTGAGCTTGTGTAGCAGCACAATGTCTCCAGAGTTCAATAGAAGGATCCATGCCTATGAAGATGCCCACAGTAGCAATCCATCTTTTGCCTTGCCCAACTACTGCACATGCTAAGTCTGCTCTTGGCTGATGTCAATGGCCTGCTTGCTCTAGTCACTGCCTGTTCACTAAAAATCAATATAAGTCAACCAATTACAGTCCTGTCTGGCTGCTCCCTAAAAACTGAAGTCCTGCTATGGTACTTTTATCTTGTAGCTAGACTTAAGCTAAATCCTTATTGTGAGGCTTTTCTTTCCACTTTGTTATGATTCCAAATGCTGAGCTGTGTTAGTGTTTCCTCTCTCACATAATCTAGAATTCAGTTGCAGAATGAATATATACAGGGGGAGCAGAGCCATACACCAGTACAGCTCTTGGTGGGGATGAGGAGAGAAACCATATTAAGTACTTATATGCATGATAAAATTGATAGGCCTCCTATCATTGTGTTTGGGTCAGACTCTTATCATTGTGTTTGGGTCAGCATATCACTGCATTCTCCCATTTTCACTGATATAAGTTACAAAGTTTTGAAACACAGGCAGAGCTTAGAGAACCTGAATTCAGTGCATTATATTCTTAGCTTAACTTAACATACAAATAGGTTGATTCCATCACTTACATACCATAGTGAAAACACCATATACCAGTCCCACATAGGATACAAAACAAAAAACACACAACTTACTGTGTCCAAAGCAAATTCAATGGAGATTCATGCACTGACAAGTTATTATACGGAGAACACAAGCTATGATAAAAGTTTTAGTCACTTTGCTTATCCAAACCATCTGGTAATACATTTTGCAAAGGTTTTTCTGTATGTAAAATATTAATTTGCATATGCACCTTATGATCTACCCCATGTCCAATGTACAGAACATTATTCTCTTTAGTTCTGGGAACATAAAAATCAGACCAATAACATCTCTCAAAGTGTTTATGAAGCCAGTCTCATTGAGGGTTCTATGCATTACACATTGGGAGAGACCAAACTGTGCCAGTAGGTGTATTGGCAGAACAAAATGATATGTACAGGGAATCCTCTGCACAAACACTATGTTCCTTCCCAGACATGCTGATTTGCATATGCAAAGTGACTGACAGAGAGTTGAGAGCTTGTGCTCTCACTATTATAAATATGCTCCACAAGCCCTTGCTTTGAAAAGTGTTTTGGTTGTGCTATAACGCTCAGCCTGGTGTAAATGTCAAAGAATATTTCTTACTGATTTCTTGGGTAATTGAGCTATGGTAACATTTGCAGCTAAAGCTTGGAGAGGAAAGTATGTATATGATATGCTGTAATCATAGGTGTATAATTGGACAGACAAACTTTAGTTTTTTGTAAACTCTGCTCCTGCAGGGTAAGTGTCCAACTGCAAAAGTCCCATAAATTCCTTTTCTAGGATAGATTATATTCAAAGAAGGCTTTGAGATTTCTAAGACTGGCCCCTGCCTACTTGTACAAAGTCCATCCAAACATTTATTAAGCCTTCTATAGAGTTGAATTATGATATTAGTAGGGGAGGGGGTATCTCATCCTATCACTACATTTACTGACCACAAAAACTTGGAATATATTCAGGCCCTCAAGAGACTAAATCCAAGACAGACCAGCTGGGCACTATTTTTCTTAATTTCATAATTACTTTTCACCCTGGTCACAAAAATAAAATGACAGATTCTTTATTGAGAAGCTTCAGTCATCAAAAACTCTCTCTTGAAGGCAATAAGTTTGGTATACACCCTTACATGATTATTGCTTGCTTTCAAAGATTGCTTCTCAGATCCACTCAGCTCAATCCTCTGCTCCTCCATATATTCCCATTGGTATGGCCTTTGTTCCTCTTGAACTTTGCCTATTCAACAGCAGACAAGCACTTTAGATAAACTTGGCACTCAGGAGTTTAACAGACACTAGATTTATTAGATCATGTTATATAGTTAAATAGGGTTGAAAAAAAACAGAGTTCATCAAGCTCAACCCTTCCAAGTAAACCCAGCACACACAAACCTATACTGACCTATCTATACACTCACATAAATGAACCATATATACGACACTGCCTGGAATTAGACAACATGTTATCTACAAAAAAACCCAGGTTCTTCTAAATTAAGGATACCCCCCACCACACTACCATTTAGTGTATGACTTAAATTTATATTATTTCTACCAAAGTGCAAAACTTTGCACTTGTCAAAATTGGACTGCATTCTCCATTTTGCTGCCCAATTTTCCAATTTAGTCAAATCACTCTGCAAAGTGGCAGCATCTTTCTTGCACAATTTAGTATCACCAGCAAATATAGAAACAGTACTTTCTATGACCACTTCCAGGTCATTAATAAACATGTAAAAAAGCAGAGAACCAAGGACTGACCCCTGAAGTATTCCACTAACAACACTGGCCAATAAGAAAATGTTCCATTTACCACCATTCCTTGTAATCTACCCTTCAGCCAGTTTTCTATCCAAATACAAATATTATGTTTTAGGCCAATATTCCTCAATTTGATCATTAACTTTCTGTGAGGTACTGTATCAAACGCTTTAGCAAAATCTAAGTAAATGACATCCACTGCCATTCCAGTATCTAAGTTCCTGCTCACCTCCTCGTAAAAGGCAATTAATTTAGTCTTGCAAAGTGAAAAGTGGAATGTGTAAAGACTTCTTTGGTTTCTGTGAAATATATGCTGCATCCAAAATAAGTCCCTACTTGTGGCCTTTTGCAACCTCTACCTATTGCTTCTTGACCCTGGGCTTAACTTGATATGAACTTTATTGTTGAATTACCACCTTCCCAAAGTAACACATTTATTTGGCTAGTTCTGGACAGCTCCAGGAAGATGGCTAATTTATTTCTGCTTATCATGCTCAGTTGCAGTGGAGCCACTGAAAGGGTTAATCAAGCTCTGGAATAATTTTAGAAATGTCATGTTTTCTGTTGCCCTCCTCCCCTGGTTAAAGTTTTCCCACAACAATTACATTAAATTAGTAATGAGCTTTTTTTTTTTTACCTTCTATGGATTAACTGTGTTTTGTAGTAGTAGTAAGTAAGGGTACACATACACACTTTGACACAAATTAAACACAAATGTTGTGATTATCTATGTCTATGAAGATTCTCATTCATCCAGGTCATGATATGCAGTATCTAGTAGAACTATGTCTAAAACAATTGGACTGAGTCTGAGTTTTCTTTTAAATTATGTTTCACCACTCATCCAAGTGGCTTCTTCAGTTCAAATGACTGGTAGGTAATACACCCGCATTTAAACCCTTGAATGCCGTACAGTCAAATATCCAATCCCTGTTGTTTTATGGAACTTATTCAGTTAGGTGTTGGCTGAAACTCACATGTGTAAAAGTGTGATCCTTTCATAATTAGTGATGGGTGAAATGTTTCGCCAAAAATTGTCGCCCGCGTAAAAAAAATATTTGCAGGCGTCAAAAGAATAGCCAGGTGACAAAAGAGTAGCCTTGCGACAAAATAGCACAACATTTTTGCAGTTTCGTGAATTTTTTGGGACAGATTCGCTTATCACTATTCATAATGGTACCGTGACTTTAATTGAGGCAGGTGTTATTCTTTTAAGTAGATGACTGGAAGTGCGAATTGTTGTGAAACTGCCAGGATAAGGATATCAAAGCAGCATCGTAAGTTGCTGACAAGCAGTGTGGCTGACCCCTCCTCTGTTCAGGGATGGTTTTTCCAGTCGGCAAAAATGGCCATTTTCACACCTCTTTTAAACCATCTGTCTTCTCGGTCCAAAATAAGCATGTTACTGTCCTCAAAGGAGTGTTCCTTTTCCTTGAGATGTAGATAGACTGCAGAGCCTTGTACTGAGGAGTTAGCCCTTCAATGTTGAGCCATTCTCTTACAGAGTGGTTGTTTTGTTTTCCCTATGTATATGTCTGGACACTCTTCACTACACTAGATAGAATAGATAACATTACTTTTCATGTGTTTTGGTGTTGGGTTATTAGGGTGCTCTAAATTCTGTCTCAGGGTATTGCTGGTTTTGAAAAACATGGGAATGAGATTTTTGTTGAAAAAGTTTTTCTGATGTTCCAGCAACATAGGGGATGACTATGTTGCTTCTCCTGCTATGTCCATGCCCTTTTTAAATGTGGTCACACCCTTTTTGATGTGACTACAAATTTATTGCACCAATATTTTGCAGAACTTTTGAGAATTTCACTGAAAATCAATGCAGCGACCACCTATTCTAGAGGGTGATGGGATTATTGTCAGTGGGTTTCCGATATACTTCAATATCCACATTACCCCCTCTTTGATCACTATTGCACAGTACAAAAAAAAGCCAGTTTGCTATGTTTCACATCTTTCCTTGTGAACTTGATGTTTTTGTCCACTGAGTGTGAGTTCAGTTGATGTCATCCACATATCTAAACTAATGACTTGGTGTTGTTCCCTTGTCCAGTGCTTTCTTTTCCACTTCTTACATGTAAAGGTTCACTACGATTGGAAACACAGGTGAACCATGGCACAGCCATGTCTATAAAACACTTCCTTGTGCTTGAAGTAAGTGGTATTAAAACATAGTTCCAGTAAGGAACAAACTTGTTCTGGGTTCAGCTTTGTTCTGCTTCTAAGGATGGTGTCTTGTTTCAGCCATTTTCTCACTGTTTTAATTGCCTTGGTTGTGGGTATGCATGAGAACAGAGATGTAACATCAAAGGACACCATTGTTTCATTGGCCTTCTTGGACCATTTGTTAGAATTCCTGCTGGACCTGTGTCCCACCAGCATCTTTTACCTACCTGTGCCTAGATAAGTCACACACAAAGAACACACCTGAACACTCTGGTTTGTCACTAAGCCTTGATATTGTGGCTTCACCTTAATTCCTGTTGACTCTTCTCAGCTCTCATTGGAAATGGTTCGCTATGCTTCTTACAGTAGCAGGAGGCACAATTTGCCCCTCTGGGAGTCCCAAACACAGGCAGGCAACCTTCCTGCTCTGTTCCCTGCTCTGAGAGTGACCTACTTTGAGTCAAGTTTCAAAGACTTTATAGACAAAGGCAATGAAACAGTTAGAACAGGGATAAAACTAAAAGGGAAGCAGATTCCACTACTGTTCAGGAGACCAATGACATATAAGAGGAGGAAAGAGCCTTCACTTACCAAATATTTCCATCTTTTGAAGTCTAAACTGCAGAATTTAGTCTGTACAAACTATACTTTTATAACCTGGTAGAAAGTGCCAGAAGTTCTTACATGACTCAGGCTGACCACAATTAATGGATATTTAGAACTAAGTGTTGCCCAAAAGACAAAGGCCAAACTAAAACATCTCCAATGTCTAAAAGATATGCTGAAAGATATAACCTGAAAACTGTAGTCTGAGAAATAGATACTGAAACAAAAAACAAATACTACAATATTAAGTGTATCATGAAAACAAATCAAATAAGACCTCTCCGGCAAGAAATGCCTCAAACAAACCTAAAATAACTCAAACACAACATGAAGCTTAGTAATATGTACCTATACATAACTCAAAAAGAAAAACTTCCAATATCTGGCTCATAGGAGTCACTAAAAACTGACACAACTAAGGGCACACATAAATGTAGGGTTATCTCAGCCAAAAATGGCAGAGCCATGTCCTTAATTCCTCATTTGTTGTCACAGTTAAACTTGCAACACTTTCATTTAAGTTATTAGAGAGAGAGCACACAAAATACACACAAAATATCACAATATGGTGCCTCAAGAAAGATGTGAAGCTCAATATCTACAACATTGATATAGCTATATAATTACATTCCTGTGCACATCCATATTTACTGTATATATACACAAACCCCTATATATCAGTTTGTTAAGATTGTTTGATAAGTTGAATACCACTGTTTAAAGTGGACCTGTCACCCAGGCATAAAAAGCTGTAAAATAAAAGTCCTTTTTAATTTAAACATGAACCCTAAACTCATTTTTTATTAAGATATCCATACCCATTATAAAAGCATTTAAAAATCCCAACTGCCTTAGGCATAGAGGCGGGGCAGACAGTTACTTTCACTTTCAATTCAGAACTTCTTAGATGTTGCTGTTCTCTTCACATTCAATCTCTCTCCCAATATCCCACCCCTCCTTCTAATTTTGTAACCAGTGCATAGGCATGAGCATCAGCCCCCCCCCCATACTGGCACAGAAAAAAGATTTTGGCAAGATACAAAGCTTGCCTTAATAACAGTGAACACAAAATGGCGACTGTCTTCAATGGCTGCTTGTGAATTCCAAGGCGAAAAAAAATAAGATTAAAACCATTTTTATAGTGTAAGTGAAGTTTATTTTATTGACAAACACAATAGAAAACCATTTGGAATTATTTCTTAGGGTGACAGGTCCCCTTTAAGCATTCGGTCTGAAGGTATAGACTTCCTTAGGGTAAGCCTAGGCATACCTCATATATTAGTGCAACAAAGAAAAGGATCCTTTAAAACCAACATAGAGGGAGTGGAGCCATGGTGCTAGCATGGTGCTTCTTGGTAGATTATAATGTATGCCTCTCTCAGGGTCTTAAGATACTACTTTCCATAAAGCTACACTGGCCAACCCAGAACCACATATATGGATAGTAAAATACACTGTACTAAATTATTCATATCAGAAACCCATCTATTCATGCACAGAAAATTGCAAACAAAAATCTGCCCTGGAGCCTAAATAGTCAAGGGCAGAAAGTGCTGGGTTATATAATAAATAACTACAGTCTTGTTGCTAGACTAAGCAATCCTTATAGCAAACTGGCTTTAAATATTCCTGCTACATATACCAAAGGCAAAGGGTTTGATTCTTGAGAAAGCATACCTACTGCAGGCAGAACCCTGCCATGTAAGATTCATATATCGCTTTGCTTCATTGATTAAACAATTCTTTATCCAGTAGCATTGAATTTGGCTGAGATGTGTAATAGGACATTTGGATGTAGCTGAATTAGACATGGATACAACCAAGCTCCAGAATGACAGCAATATGTAATAACAGATTAGATTAGTTGCTGCTTGGAACAAGCATATATCATAATATAGCAGCAACATAGCCCAGTGACCCACACCCATTAGGGTTCCAAGTAAGCACATAGCCAAAGCCCAGCACCAATGCAGAACAGAATTGGAGCACATTGTCTGCAAACCCAATGACCTATAAACAGGGCTATTCATTTTAAAAGAGCAAATTAAAAGAGCTCAGCACACTGCCAGCCAGCACATTGCCCACCAGTTAACTTACCTATATCCCTTAGGGTTGCCAGTTTCAGGTGAGCAAATAGGCAAAGCCCAGTACACTGTAGGTCAGCATGGAACACATGACCTGCAAGCCCAATTACCTATATCCATTAGGGCTACTAGCTAGAGTCCAGCACACTGCAGAACAGATTAGAAACACATACCTTATCTGATGCTTTCACACTAAGCTGTAATTAGCCCCTGAAAATTCACCATATTGCAGTACATCAGGCTCATATCCCAGATATAAACAGGCCTCACAGGCTTACCAGGAACATCAGCACTTATACGCAGAGAGTATGGCGTATATTTTCGGCAAATGGAATATCGCTTGCCAGAAATACCGCCATACGCCTCCTACCTGTGCCTGCACCCGAATGAATGAAATACGCTCGGTTGCAGGCACATGTAGCCGATATCCGCCGAAGATATGAAGTTTCATGTTTTTTGGTGGATATCGGCTACATATGACTGCATCCGAGCGTATTTCATTCATTCGGGTGCAGGCACAAGGGACGGTAAATCTAGCTTAGCGGGGCGTATTCTCGGCAAGCGTTTTTTGGCTTGCTGAGAATACGCCAGTGTAGCATCTGCCTTACCTAAGGCTCCTGGGACAGCATTCTGGGCTGCTAAGTTACAGAGTGGGCAGAACTACCAGCACAGAGGCATCACATGATCAGCTGGTATCTGCAGACAGGTAACCAAAAGCAACTACTGCAGTCACAAAGAGGCAAACTGGAAAACTGGTGTTAATGCCTCCTGCAAGGGCCCAAGTCTGCAGCCATTTCCAGCAGAAAGGTTTTTTGAGCAAACTTTTGAAACATTCTTTTACTACCTTATCCTAGGAAAGTCTGTTGAGTGAGGCCGCTGTCCATGAACCTTTCCTCCATTAAAAGTAACCTTCATCCCCTGCATAGGGAACAAAGGCTCAGGCTCCTAACTAATTATGCCTAATTACTAGTGATGAGCAATTTTTTTTTGCCAGGCATGGATTTGCAGTTAAATGGATTTGGCCATTGGCAAATTGTTTTGCAAAACTAATACAAAATTTTGCCACTGAAAATTTGTGGTTACATCAAGAAAGGTGCAACTATGTAAAAAAAAAAAAAAGCTGCAGCCACATCAAAAAAAGGCGTGATCATGTAAAAATAAGGCAGTACCTGTGTCAGTAAAACAAAAGGGGACAGATTTGCTCTTCACTAACTGACCCTAAGCCAACTGCCACCTCCCTTGCCCATCCATAAAAATAAAAAAGGGAGTGTATGGGTCACATCCACCACTGCCACCAGATGCCTTTTGGGCAGGCCGGGTGGGAACAGGGATAGTCAAGCACTGCCACCAAATGCTCTGACAGCAATACATGAAGGCAACTCAAACACAGGCAGACATGGAATACCAAAAAATGCATACCAGTGTCCTACCTGATCCAGGAGCTGAAACACAAAAGTCTCAAAGATATGAGGTGTGCTGGGGAATAAAAAGGTCCCATGGACCAAAAACCCCTTAGGATGCCTTATAGGCAGGCCTAATGCTTCCCAAGGTTAAAAAGAAAATTTCCACTTCCAACAGACAGAAGGACAAAACAGATGCAGATAGGTGGGTGTCATTGGTCTTTGGGGAGGGTCCTTCTGATCGGAGCAAGGGGAGGGACTATCCCAGTGAGTACTGCCATGGAATGAGTCTAGGGAAAACCATGCTTCAAGACCAGTCCATAAGAAATAATAATCCAAATACTGAAATTACACGGCCCATTTAGGAAACGCTGCTGACTGAAAATCATTTTCTTGGCGTGGCCAAGAAAATTTCGCCGCACGTCACATATTTTTGTCCCTCTTTCTCTTAATGAAATGTTGGGAGGTATGAAATAGTCCAAACTTGGTTTTACACTTCAACCAAGTTGCTACTCCTAAATGCATGACCTGGTCTGCATTTCCATGGTGATCTGGTTGCTTCTACTGTGAGTGTTTAGAAAGACAAAAATATTGTGATATACTGTATACATGTGGTGTACATGATGGCTCTAGGACTTATCATTAAGTTAATTCTGATATAATGTAGTGTAAACATACCCATTTTATCAGTGCAGGGCAACACTACATTATATCAGAATTTATGAACGGATTAACTTAACTTAAAAATTCAAAGTAATGTTATAATAAATGAATAAAGTAATTGGATCCAACTGTTTCTCAAGCTTAGGTTTTATTTCTGCTACAATAGATGTTTCTAAACATGAAATGATCCATTGTTATTCTTCTTTTGTGTGATTATAGCCGAACCAACAAAAACAACAACATCTACAGGTGAGCAGTCTGATAAATCAATGTAATTAGAAGGCTAAAAAGTACAACTACTACTAAAGAAACACAAAAAAATGACCAGTGTTTCCAAGTGATTCAAATATTATCTGTGCAGGGCAACAGTATGAGTATTTCGGCTACATGTGCCTGCACCCGAGCGTATCTCATTCATTCCGGTGCAGGCACAGGTAGGAGGCAGATGGCGCTATTTTCAGGCAATTGCTTTTCCGCTTGCCGAAAATATAGGCCAGAGACCTCATCTGGCATTAGCCATAATGTATATTATGACCTGCAGTTCATATAAACTGCTAAATAAAGGAAGAGAAAAGGCACAGGCAACATAGCAGATAGCAGACACTCTGTAGAAAACAATGGAACTCTACACAACTTATCAGTTATCTGCTATGTAACTTGTGACTGCCCCCATGGCCAAACAACAACTTGTTTATATGAACTAAAGTAGGGTTTCTGTAGAAAACTCCCCAGCTGTACCGGTGCAGGAATGGCTGCCCCCGGGACTACGCAGCGGGGTATTTATATAAACTATAGTAGGGTTTCTGTAGCAAACACCCCAGCTGTACCAGTGCAGGAATGGCTGCCCCCGGGGCTACACAGCGGGGTATTTATATAAACTATAGTAGGGTTTCTGTAGCAAACACCCCAGCTGTACCAGTGCAGGAACGGCTGCCCCCGGGGCTACACAGCGGGGTATTTATATAAACTATAGTAGGGTTTCTGTAGCAAACACCCCAGCTGTACCAGTGCAGGAATGGCTGCCCCCGGGGCTACACAGCGGGGTATTTATATAAACTATAGTAGGGTTTCTGTAGCAAACACCCCAGCTGTACCAGTGCAGGAATGGCTGCCCCCGGGGCTACACAGCGGGGTATTTATATAAACTATAGTAGGGTTTCTGTAGCAAACACCCCAGCTGTACCAGTGCAGGAATGGCTGCCCCCGGGGCTACACAGCGGGGTATTTATATAAACTATAGTAGGGTTTCTGTAGCAAACACCCCAGCTGTACCAGTGAAATATACGTTTGTTTGTGTGTTAATCATACTTTTTTCATCTTTATTCATGTGAAAGATGAAGTTTAAAAAAACAAATCTAGTTAAAATTGAAAATAATGTTATAATAACTGAATACAGTAATTGGATCCAATTGTTTCTAAAGCTTAGTTTTTATTTCTGCTACAATAGATTTTTATAAACATTGTTATTCTCCTTTTTTATGATTATAGCCGCCCCAACAACAACAACAACATCTACAGGTGAGCAGTCTGATAAATCAATGTAATTCGATGGCTAAATAGTACAACTACACTTCATATAATTTCCTAAAAGAAACACATAAAAATGACCAGTGTTTTAAAGTAATTTAAACATTATCTGTGCAGGGCAACAGTATGAGTATTTCGGCTACACGTGCCTGCACCCGAGCGTATCTCATTCATTCCGGTGCAGGCACAGGTAGGAGGCAGATGGCGCTCTTTTTGGGCAATTGCTTTTTGGCTTGCCGAAAATATACGCCAGAAGCCTCGTCTGGCATTAGCCATAATGTATATTGTGACCTGCAGTTCATATAAACTGCTAAAAAAAGGAGAAAAGGCACAGGCTACAAAGCAGATAACAGATACTCTGTAGAAGACAATGGAACTCTACACAACTTATCAGTTATCTGCTAAGTAACTTTTCACTGCCCCCATGGCCAAACAACAACTTGTTTCTATGAACTATAGTAGGGTTTCTGTAGCAAACACCCCAGCTGTACCGGTGCAGGAATGGCTGCCCCCGGGGCTACACAGCGGGGTATTTATATAAACTATAGTAGGGTTTCTGTAGCAAACACCCCAGCTGTACCAGTGCAGGAATGGCTGCCCCCGGGGCTACACAGCGGGGTATTTATATAAACTATAGTAGGGTTTCTGTAGCAAACACCCCAGCTGTACCAGTGCAGGAATGGATGCCCCCGGGGCTACACAGCGGGGTATTTATATAAACTATAGTAGGGTTTCTGTAGCAAACACCCCAGCTGTACCAGTGCAGGAATGGATGCCCCCGGGGCTACACAGCGGGGTATTTATATAAACTATAGTAGGGTTTCTGTAGCAAACACCCCAGCTGTACCGGTGCAGGAACGGCTGCCCCCGGGGCTACACAGCGGGGTATTTATATAAACTATAGTAGGGTTTCTGTAGCAAACACCCCAGCTGTACCAGTGCAGGAATGGATGCCCCCGGGGCTACACAGCGGGGTATTTATATAAACTATAGTAGGGTTTCTGTAGCAAACACCCCAGCTGTACCAGTGCAGGAATGGATGCCCCCGGGGCTACACAGCGGGGTATTTATATAAACTATAGTAGGGTTTCTGTAGCAAACACCCCAGCTGTACCGGTGCAGGAACGGCTGCCCCCGGGGCTACACAGCGGGGTATTTATATAAACTATAGTAGGGTTTCTGTAGCAAACACCCCAGCTGTACCAGTGCAGGAATGGCTGCCCCCGGGGCTACAGAGCGGGGTATTTATATAAACTATAGTAGGGTTTCTGTAGCAAACACCCCAGCTGTACCAGTGCAGGAATGGCTGCCCCCGGGGCTACACAGCGGGGTATTTATATAAACTATAGTAGGGTTTCTGTAGCAAACACCCCAGCTGTACCAGTGCAGGAATGGCTGCCCCCGGGGCTACACAGCGGGGTATTTATATAAACTATAGTAGGGTTTCTGTAGCAAACACCCCAGCTGTACCGGTGCAGGAATGGCTGCCCCCGGGGCTACACAGCGGGGTATTTATATAAACTATAGTAGGGTTTCTGTAGCAAACATCCCAGCTGTACCAGTGCAGGAATGGCTGCCCCCGGGGCTACACAACGGGGTATTTATATAAACTATAGTAGGGTTTCTGTAGCAAACATCCCAGCTGTACCAGTGAAATATACCATTTGTTTGTGTGTTAATCATACTTTATTCATCCTTATTCATGTCAAAGATGCAGTTTAAAAAATACAAATCTAGTTAAAATTGAAAGTAATGTTATAACAACTGAATACAGTAATTGGATCCAATTGTTTCTAAAGCTTAGTTTTTATTTCTGCTACAATCGATGTTTATAAACATTGTTATTCTCCTTTTTTATGATTATAGCCGCCCCAACAACAACAACAACATCTACAGGTGAGCAGTCTGATAAATCAATGTAATTCGATGGCTAAATAGTACAACTACACTTCATATAATTTCCTGAAAGAAACACATAAAAATGACCAGTGTTTTAAAGTAATTTAAACATTATCTGTGCAGAGCAACAGTATGAGTATTTCGGCTACACGTGCCTGCACCCGAGCGTATCTCATTCATTCCGGTGCAGGCACAGGTAGGAGGCAGATGGCGCTATTTTTGGGCAATTACTTTTCAGCTTGCCGAAAATATACGCCAGAAGCCTTGTCTGGCATTAGCCATATTGTATATCATGACCTGTAGTTCATATAAACTGCTAAAAAAAGGAGAAAAGGCACAGGCTACATAGCAGATAACAGATACTCTGTAGAAGACAATGGAACTCTACACAACTTATCAGTTATCTGCTATGTAACTTGTGACTGCCCCCATGGCCAAACAACAACTTGTTTATTTGAAATAAAGTAGGGTTTCTGTAGCAAACACCCCAGCTGTACCAGTGCAGGAACGGCTGCCCCCGGGGCTACACAGCGGGGTATTTATATAAACTATAGTAGGGTTTCTGTAGCAAACACCCCAGCTGTACCAGTGCAGGAATGGATGCCCCCGGGGCTACACAGCGGGGTATTTATATAAACTATAGTAGGGTTTCTGTAGCAAACACCCCAGCTGTACCAGTGCAGGAATGGCTGCCCCCGGGGCTACACAGCTGGGTATTTATATAAACTATAGTAGGGTTTCTGTAGCAAACACCCCAGCTGTACCAGTGCAGGAATGGCTGCCCCCGGGGCTACACAGCGGGTATTTATATAAACTATAGTAGGGTTTCTGTAGCAAACACCCCAGCTGTACCAGTGCAGGAATGGCTGCCCCCGGGGCTACACAGCGGGGTATTTATATAAACTATAGTAGGGTTTCTGTAGCAAACACACCAGCTGTACCAGTGCAGGAACGGCTGCCCCCGGGGCTACACAGCGGGGTATTTATATAAACTATAGTAGGGTTTCTGTAGCAAACACCCCAGCTGTACCAGTGCAGGAATGGCTGCCCCCGGGGCTACACAGCGGGGTATTTATATAAACTATAGTAGGGTTTCTGTAGCAAACACCCCAGCTGTACCAGTGCAGGAATGGCTGCCCCCGGGGCTACACAGCGGGGTATTTATATAAACTATAGTAGGGTTTCTGTAGCAAACACCCCAGCTGTACCAGTGCAGGAATGGCTGCCCCCGGGGCTACACAGCGGGGTATTTATATAAACTATAGTAGGGTTTCTGTAGCAAACACCCCAGCTTTACCAATGAAATTTGTTTGTGTGTTAATCATACTTTATTCATCCTTATTCATGTCAAAGATGCAGTTTAAAAAAAACAAATCTAGTTAAAATTGAAAGTAATGTTATAAAAACTGAATACAGTAATTGGATCCAATTGTTTCTTAAGTTTGGTTTTTATTTCTGCTACAATAGATGTTTATAAACATTGTTATTCTCCTTTTTTATGATTATAGCCGCCCCAACAACAACAACAACATCTAAAGGTGAGCAGTCTGATAAATCAATGTAATGAAAATGCTAAATAGTACAACTACACTTAATTTAATTCCCTTAAAAAAAAATAAATTACCCGTGTTTTAAAGTAATTCAAATATTATCAGTGCAGGGCAACAGCACATTACAGTATTCTGTTTGCTTCAGAAAAGTTTCTTTTAGTTTATTTAAACAAACTGCTGAGTAGCAATGGAGGCAATTGAAAAAGGGCTAAATGGCACAGTTTAACAGTACCATTAGAGAACAAAAAAATATTTTATTCTATAGAGCTTATCTGCTATGTAACCCAGTGTTGGACTGGCCACCAGGATACCAGGAAATCTCCCGCTGGGCCCAGGTGTAAAGGTGGCCACACACTTGGAGATTTTCGATCTTTCGTGCGACCGATGGAAAGATCGTTCCAATCGGCCACTAACGTTCAGGGCTGAAACGGTAGATAAGGAGGTAGAAACAATAGGATTTCTACCTCCTTCCGCTGATTCAGCTCTGAAGGCAGATTTTGCTCAGGTGCCTTCTATGGCGCCCGATTAAAATCTTTTAACCCACCTGATCGGCGAGTCGACTGATATCAGCAGCCTCCTGCAATATCAGTCGCCCCGCCGACTTGCCATACACACACCGAATATCGTACGAAACCGATATTATCGGTGCGTGTATGGCCAGCTTAAGTGGGCCCTCCTGCTCCTGACCATTTGGCCCGTTTCATGGCCATTCCCTATTTCTGAATGGGAAGAAAGAGGAGAAATAGGTTGAATGAATAGATGCTAGCATGTAAATAAAAGAGACTAGGAGAATAAAGAGGTTGGCTGCGAGAGTGGGCCTAGGGTCTAAGGTTTTCTGGTGGGCCCCTGGGTTCCCACTCTGAGACTGATGTAACCTGAGCCCTTTCTCTCCATGGCTAAATATCAGCATATTCATGTGCTACTATATAAATATAGTGTTTCTGAAGTAAACATACCAGCTTTATGAGTGCAGGACAACATTATATTCTTCTCTAATGCCTCCTAATCATTCTGCCACATTCCAAACACTAATACCAGACCAATGAAACATAATTTGTCATCTAGGGTGTTGGCAACAAATTATACTATCCACCTTTTTAATATCGGATTCCTATTACACCAGCCTATTTGGCCTTCCTAATGCTTACTGTATGTAAGAGAATAAGAGCATAAATTAGTTGGGTTTTATTCTTCCACAAGTGGGATTCTCACAAAATGTAATTCTCCAGTAAAATGTTAAATTATAATCTGTGCCAGGGCCTAACACAGGTTAATAAGGGATGAGCTGGGGAGACAGGGAGCATATAGATTACCAAAGAATAGCAGCAGTAATGTAGGCATAGTAACAAATAGCTGTTAAAACCTGGAACATGTCTCTATCCTTTTAAAGTTATTGGGGCTCATTTATAAACATAGCATGGCTCCCAACTGTCCCGATTTTGGTGGGACAGTCCCTCTTTCAATACCTCAACCCGAAGTCCTGGTTTTCTTATTGAAAAGTCCCTCATTTTGCTTTGATCTCCTGCACTGAATGCAAAAAAAAGATACAAATTTAATTAAAAAGTAGCTTTTGGCAGAGAGCCCAGAAACCTTAAGGAGCATCACCTGCACTTAGATACATTGTTTCTCACGTTTAATTAAACAAGTAGCTTTTGGCAGAAAGTACAGAAAGTAAAAAAAGCCACACATGTATTTAGATACAATTGTAACTAATAAGCTAAACAGGTCTCTTGGGTGAACTCGCAGCTTCAAGGGCAACTTCAGCTTTTTTAACAAAACTATAATAACACAAAAAACAAGACCCCCCAAACCCCCAGAAATGTGTTCAAACTTTAAATAACTTTACAAATTTAGTCAAATTGGAGTTGTATTTAGAGGGTGTGGTCATAAAAATGGGTGTGGTAAAAAACTCTTTCCATTTTCAATATGTTGAGAGGTATGACGATAATTTGCACTGAAAACAAATTAGCCCTGCACATGTTTATATTCAAAAAGCTGGGCAAGGTTCATTTATTTATGGTGTAACCCCAGTTAATTCTTTCTCCTCACATAAAACAAAAACATACAAATCCCGCTCTCACCTTGCATTCCTCTCCTTCCTGTTACACGCTGCTGGTGACATTTCCCCCAACCCTGGTCCTCACCCCATCCTTGTTCTGTTAGGGACATGTTCACCAAACCCACCCTGTACCCCTTTAAAGTACAGAACCCTTACCCCTATACCCAAAGCCTCTATTCACATTTCCTGTGCCCTCTGGAATTCCCGCTCTGTCTGCAACAAACTCACCTCCATCCATGACTTTTTCATCGCTAAATCACTGGCTTTCCCCTACTGACACTGCCTCACCTGCTGCTCTGTCCTTTGGGGGGCTACACCTTACTCACACTCCCAGACCTGGAAACAGGGCAGGGGGTGGGGTAGGACTCCTTCTCTCCCCCCGCTATTCATTTAAAGTCCTTCCACCTCCTCCTTCTCTTTCATTTTCCTCATTTGAGGTTCACTCTATTAGGCTCTTCTCGCTGCTTCGCTTCGCATTGCGGTCATATACCGACCTCACAATTCTTTGACAACTTTTCTGCCTGGCTTCCTTACTTCCTTTCTTCTGACTCCCCATCCATTGTACTAGGTGACTTTAACATACCTGTTAACAATTCTAATGCCCCTGATGCCTCTAAACTCCTTTCACTAACATCCTCCTTTGGGTTATCTCTATGCTCTGACTCCCCCACTCACTCTAATGGAAACTCCCTGGATCTTATATTTACAAAATGTTGTTCTACCTCCAACTCCCCTTTCCCCCTCTCTGATCACAATCTGCTCACATTTCAACTCTCACTAACTCCCTCTACACCCCCTGCTGCCCCCCAAACATACACATACCGAGACCTGCAATCCCTAAACACATCACATCTCTCTTCTTCCTTTGACCCTCTTCACTCTAACATCCTAACTGTCTCTTGTCCTAATCAGGCTACCTCTGTCTACTACAGCACACTCGCCACTGCCCTTAATGAGCTTGCTCCTGCTTGTTACGCTCCTCTTCTGACCTGCTCCCCAACTCCTCTCTCATTCCCCCCTCACACACTCGTATTCAAGACTTTGCAAGGGCTGCCCCCCTTCTCTGGAATTCGCTCCCACAAACTGTTAGACTTTCTCCCAATCTCTCTGCCTTCAAGAGATCTCTAAAAACATATTTATTTAGAGAGGCTTACCCTAATCTAGTTTAGCAATACCCTGTGCCCCCCCTCTCACAACTCTGGTCATGCCCATTCCCACACCTTGTGTCTCAACCCCTTCTCCTTGTAGAGTGTAAGCTCTTTTGGGCAGGGCCCTCTTCACTTTTTGTATCATAGTAACATAGTAAGTTGGGTTGAAAAAAGACATACGTCCATCAAGTTCAACCATAATCGGTTATTGATTGCTTTATATGTTACTCTGTATGTCCAATGTATGTAACCCACTTATTGTACAGCGCTGCGGGATATGTTGGCGCTTTATAAATAAATGTTAATAATAATAAAAAATATATTTTTATATATTTTGCATATTTGTATTAGCACTGCAAGTGTCCTCAAAAGCTTTTTGACTATGGAATTGTCAAGGAAGAAGACCCATGATTGCATAGTGCTAATATGTATGCACACAGAGGCATTCTGAGTTCAAGTTACGCTACTACTATAGATCCGAAATCCATAAAACTCTGAACTATTAATCCTAGAGAGTCCATTTTAAGCAAATAATTATAATATATATAAATAAAAATGACAAACCCAAGCTCTTTAAATTAATGTTTCTTTTAGTTTACAAGATATGGTGATGGTCCCAAAGTTTTTGATTAATTGATCCCTTATCTGTACTTAATTGTTGTTTACTATTTAGCTAGGTGAATTTTCCATTAATCATCTTTATTAATCTTCTAATTATAACTGTAGGCACAACAACAGCAACTAAGGGCTCTGGCACAAGGGGAGATTAGTCGCCTGCGACAAATCTCCCTGTTCGCGGGTGACTAATCTCCCTGAAATGCCATCCCACCGGCGAAAATGGAAATCACCGGTGGGATGGCATACGCAGTGGCGCGATTTCAGTGAAATCGCAGAAGTTGCCTAGAGAGGAAATGGCAATTCGGGGAGATTAGTCGCCTGCGAAAAGGGAGATTTGTCAGAGCCCTAAAGGTGAGTGGTTTGATTTAATAAGAAGGTTAAATCATAAAAATCATACTGCATAACTATTTAGTACATTTTTTTTATCATTGGCTGTTAGATGAAACATGTCCTGGATGTATATAGTTATGGTGAAAATATATAAACCTCTCCCCAGCAACCATGAGAATTTAAGTGGTGAAGTTACTGATGTGATTGTTTCACAAGACACCTAAGTTGTTCCTTTACAGTATTATATATGTATTTTTTCAATGTTAAGTAAATATTTTTTATTTATCCACATTTCATCTGTAATAAACTTCTCATGATTACACCCACAGCAACAGGAAAAGAAACATGTAAGTTCAAGTCTTTCTTTTATGTATATAATTTCATCGTAAACATCTTTTTACCTTTTGGTTAACCAAATTTATGACCAACATAATGTATAATGGTTTAGTACTGTTTTTTTATTGTTGACTGTTAAATGAAACGTATCTTGGATATATAGTGTTATGGTGAAAATATATAAAACTCTCTTTGGCAACCATGAAAATTTGAGTGGTGAAGATAGTGAAATGTTTTGTTTCACAAGACAACTATAGCAGGGCCTGAGATACAAATCATAGATCATAAAGATAACTCCTGCCCTCTGGGTGCTACCTTCACAAATTAGATGAGTTCCCTCACTAACCTGGGCCCCTTGTGGACCACCGGTGAGAAAACACAAACATTTCGGGTCACCCCAGTACTCACGATACTTCTTGGGGGAATTGCTCAGCCTCCTGGCTTTCCTCCCAGCTCCTGTGACACTCAGGGGCGTATTTATTATGCTGTGTAAAACTAACTTGCCAAAAAAAAAAAGCTGTGTAAAATAAATGGAAAAGATCGCCGTCTGAATGCCGGATATTATGCTGGATGTGACACCGTTATTTTCCATAAGTTCCGGTGGAAGAAAAAACGCATTAAAAAATTATGCCGGTTTTACGCCTGGCGATGTGTGGCGAATTTTCTCACTGTTTTTTATACAGCATAATAAATATGCCCCTCAGTCTCTCAGTCACTTTCTCAAGTCTCCCTCTGCTCCTTGCAGTGGCAGGAAACACCCCCAGCCCCTCTCAGAGTCCTAAAACACAGATAGGTATCCTTCCTGCTCTGTGCCCTGCTTTGATAGATTAAGTAGAGCAGCAATCTATGGCCGGTATGAGGAATGGGAGCCTTATGCTGTTCCTGGCACAGTGAAACTTTTGTGCCCCCCCTTATTTTTTCACAAATGGTAGTTTTCAGAATGTTGGAGGGATAAATGGTGGAGTGTCACAGTCGACATTTTCATGGTGCCTTGGGCAGGTCCTGGATGCAATACTTTCAGTGTCTGGGAATTATATCAAGTTTCCCATGAATAGAAATAACTGGAACACCATAACAAGAGACTTCTATTGAGTCAGTGGTATCCCAAATGTCTTAGGCCATAGATTGCACCCATGTGGCATTTAATCCGCCACTAAACAAAGAACATATTTTCAGGAATCAAAATAGTTACCATTCTCTGAATATCCAAGTCGTACATGACAGTAAGATGAATATCGTGAGTATTGTCTCAGGATTTCCAGGCTTGTCACATGATTCTTACATCTTGAAGCAGTCAGGATTATATACTGATTTTGAAAGTGGAAAATGCAATAAAATAACACAAACATATTGCTTTAAAATATCGCACATGGCTCACTGAAAAATAATGAAAATAAAAAAACGCTTCTTAAGTCAGACAAGTGAACTTTTGGCTAATTATAAAAATATAAGAAGTGATACCATGTTTTAAGCATGCTAAAAATAACACTCACTATTTCAACCTTTTGTGAATCAGCCCCTAAATCCCTAAATTGTATTTGTTTAATGTTAAATAAATATTTTTTATTTATCCACATTTCTTTTGCAATAAACTTCTCATGATTACACCAACAGCAACAGGAAAAGAAGCATGTAAGTTCAAATTTTTTTATTTATATAAGTTTCTTTCCTTTTGATTAACCAAATTTATGACCAACATACTGTATAATGGTTTTGTACTTTTTTTTTTATTGTTGACTGTTAAATAATACATATCTGGGTTATATATATATATATATATATATATATATATATATATATATATATAGTTATGGTGAAAATATATAAAACTCTTCTCAGCAACCATGAACATTTAAGTGGTGAAGATACTGAAATGTTTGTTTCACAAGACAACTATAGCGGTGCCTGAGATGCTAAGTCCCTAAGTTGTTCCTTTACAGTATTATATTATATATGTATTTGTTTAATGTTAAATAAATATTTTTTTATTTATCCACATTTCTTTTGCAATAAACTTCTCATGATTACACCAACAGCAACAGGAAAAGAAACATGTAAGTTCAAATCTTTCTTTTAATGTACATAAGTTGATCGTAAAGATCTTTTTTCCTTTTGGTTAACCAAATTTATGACCAACAAACTGTTGTTTAGACTGGTCTGAAAATATAATGATTGCTTAATGCTAATTTTCTTTGGTTGATTTTTATTATAGCAAGTTATTGTATATGTTTCACTCAGCCTTTGTGCTTTTATATGGTTATGGAACTCCTCAGTGACTTATAATATCCCTATATGTTACAATGGGGGTACTTTATTCACTATATATTATAAGGAACTCCTCGAGGACTTATAATATCCCTATATGTTACAATGGGGGTACTTTATTCACTATATATTATAAGGAACTCCTCGGGGGCTTATAATATCCCTATATGTTACAATAGGGGGCACTTTATTCACTATATATTATAAGGAACTCCTCGGGGGCTTATAATATCCCTATTTGTTACAATGGGGGGTACTTTATTCACTATATATTATAAGGAATTCCTCGGGGCTTATATTATCCCTATATGTTACAATAGGGGGCACTTTATTCACTATATATTATAAGGAACTCCTCGGGGACTTATAATATCCCTATATGTTACAATAGGGGATACTTTATTCACTATATATTATAAGGAACTCCTCGGGGGCTTATAATATCCCTATATGTTACAATGGGGGTACTTTATTCACTATATATTATAAGGAATTCCTCGGGGCTTATATTATCCCTATATGTTACAATAGGGGGCACTTTATTCACTATATATTATAAGGAACTCCTCGGGGGCTTATAATATCCCTATATGTTACAATAGGGGGCATTTTATTCACTATATATTATAAGGAACTTCTCTGGGGGTTATATTAACCCTATATTTTACAATAGGGGGTACTTTATTCACTATGTATTCTTTGGTTGCTTTTTTATTATAGCAAATTATTGTGTATGTTTTTACATATAGTATTGCATGAAAATATATAATCTTTGTAACAATAGCAACATTTTCTTGATTACAGCTAGACCATGGGAAGACTATAGCTGTAAGTAACATACTATTCTTATATATATATATATATATATATACACAGACACACACATTAAAGATACTAAAGAAAGTGCCAGTAGACAAGTTAATAACAGAGCAGCTGGCATGCATGGCTCATGTTTATACCATCTATTAGGCTTATATCATGCAAGGTGGTTACTCATTAACTTAACTTAAATGAGAGATGGAAAAACGCACTCTTGATCCCTCCAATCTTGGGAACATCCAACCTTTCTGCTCCTATTTAATTCAACAACGACTTGAGCGCCTAGTTTACAACCAACTAAGGCTATTCCTCTCTGACAGTTACCTGCTGGATCCCCTATAATCTGTTTTTTGACAACAACACTTAACAGAAACTGCTCTAACCTGACTAACTAATGACCTTTCTTGGCTAAAGACAAAAAACATTTCTCACTACTATTACTTCTTGATCTCTCAGCTGCTTTTGACATCATGGATCACCCTCTCCTGCTCCAATCCCTCCATTCTCTAGGCCTTCATGACACTTCCATATCCTGGTTTTCATCTTACCTCATGAATCATTATTTCAGTGACTCTTACCACGTTCTGTTGGGTTCCTCAAGGCTCTGTCCTGGACCCCTTGTTATTTTCTTTCTATACTTCTTCCCTTGGTAAACTAATCAACTCATATGTCTTTCAGTACCACCTCTATGCTGATGATACTCAGATCTATCTCTCCTCGCCAGATCTTAACCCAAAGCTCTCAACTTGCATCTCTTCCTGTCTGTCTGCTATCTCTACTATGTCCCAAGGCTACCTTAAATGAAACCTTTTAAGACAGAATTGGTCTTTTTTCCCTCCATAGAATACCCATAACCTCCCAAAGGTATCTATCATAGTTAACAATTTCACTATTACACCACATCCCCCAGGCCTAGGGCCTTGAAGTTATCCCCAGTTCTGCCCTGTCCTTCACCCCTCATATTCAGCCACTTCATGTCAGTTTCACCTAGGAAATATTTCCAAAATATAATCATTTATCACTCAAGATGCTTCCAAATTTTTCACTCATATCACACCTGGACTACTGTAACCCTCTATTAGTTTGCCTAGGTTAATAGTAATGTCACATGGGGCATCTTGTTGTCTGTGTGAAACTGCTGTTTGGAAGGTAGATTAAATGCAGGGATTAGTGAAGATAAAACACTTGATTTGGGTAAACATATGAAAATGATGAAAAAAGGCATTTTTGCAAAAGTATTCTATTATTTGATCCAAGCTGTTTGCAAAAGAGGTAAAGGATTTCATTTGTCCAGCCTCTCTAAAAAAAATACTTTCTTTTGCTTATAATACCCGTGTATATTAAAACTGAAGACATACTTCATTCTTCATATGGCAGCAGTGCCAAGCCCTAAGAAACTAGGACTCAATCCCCTAATAGTCTGGTTGGTAATATTTGAGGATTGATCCCACTGGTATTATAGGTACTCTTCTTAAAGGAGAAGATAAGGCTAAATCAGTGGGGGTTCCAAATTTTCGGAACCCCCCCAGTGATTGTACTTGCTTACCTGATAAGATGTTAAGAGAAAACTGCACCGACCTGGGGTATATGCAAGCAAGCGTTACTCTTCCGTCTGTCTTCTTTCTTTAGAATCCCCCAGTGATGTAGCCTTTCCATCTCCTTTAAAGGATTTCACTATATCGTGCTACTTAAAAGCACTTTGACTTTATTATTTTGACTAAATTTTGTTAAAAATGGATTAATAAATGTCTACTCTATTAAATTTGTCTATATCTTTTTCCGTACATTTGTGTTCAGCTTCTTCAAGTGAAGAAGATCGTTGTGAAGTGAAACCAAGCAAAAGAGTAAAGTGTGGTGACAATGGAATAACCAGAAGACAGTGCAAGAAACTGAAATGCTGCTTTCGTCACAGAGGTCATGGAGGTATACATTGTTTCCATCCAAAACCAAAAGGTAATTTGAATTGTTAAAGGTATCTTTAAAGCATCAGAAATAACTCTATGTAAAAAATGTGCATGTGGACTAAATAACGATTGTGTTGCAGACTAAACTTTGTTGCCCCCAACAGTACTTTTTGCCTCTAGTACAAGCTATTTATATGGCATTTAAAGGGATACTGTCATGGGAAAACATGTTTTTTCAAAACCCATCAGTTAATAGAGCTTCTCCAGCAGAATCCTGCACTGTAATCTGTTTTTCCCATGGGGCTAGCCATATTCTTCATTTCCCAGGGTGCCACATCCATGTGACCTGTGCTCTGATAAACTTCAGTTTCACTTTACTGCTGCGCTGCAAGTTGGAGAGATATCCCCCCCTCCCCCCCAGCAGCCGATCAGCAGAACAATGGGAAGGGAGCAAGATAGCAGCTCCCAGTAGGTATCAGAATAGCACTCAATAGTAAGGAATCCAAGTCCGGCTTGGGACTCCTCCAGTTCCATGGGAGTAGGAGAAACAATAGATTAGCTGAAAGCAGTTATAATGTGTAGCTCTGGCTCCTTCTGAAAGCTCAGACTCAGGCACACTTTACTGCTGCGCTGCAAGTTGGAGTGATATCCCCCCCCCAGCAGCCGATCAGCAGAACAATGGGAAGGGAGCAAGATAGCAGCTCCCAGTAAGTATCAGAATAGCACTCAATAGTAAGAAATCCAAGTCCGGCTTGGGACTCCTCCAGTTACATGGGAGTAGGAGAAACAATAGGTTAGCTGAAAGCAGTTCTAATGTGTAGCGCTGGCTGAAAGCTCAGACTCAGGCACAAGGCACTGAGATGGCGCCTACACACCAATATTGCAGCTACAAATAGATTTGTTGGTCCAAGAATGAAATGTCAAATGGCAGAGGGAACTATTTGCTATCTGTAATGTAGAAATAAAAAGTATACCACAAAAATCATGACAGTATTTAAAAGAGATTTAAAAGAGATATTTTTAAGGGGTTTCTGCCCTTTAGCTAGTCCTATAGCAGACTGAAAATATTATGCAATAATGCCATTATAATAACCTAAATGAAATTACTGGTACCTATGCTAGCATAAATCCACTGTATTTCTAATGTTTAATTTTTTTAAGGACATGGAAAGACCCCTTTACCTGGAAAACAACAGGCCTCAAGCATTCTGAATTATAGATCCCATTACTTGTATAGAAACTGAAGGGCATTCATTTAATTTATTTGTTCTGATCCCTTTAGTTCTTTATTTGGTTGCATATATACGTTGTATTTTGATGTGTGCAATGGTGATTACAAATCAACATTTGCTCCTTCTCCCCATTCTAGGAGAAATATACCTTCTCTCTAGGGTTTTTAGATTTACCATGCCAGACGTGATATAGATTAGTAAAATAATGTCTCCACTATATTTTATAAATCCTATATAAATCTTTTATGAACGCTGGCACACATCAAAGAGTGATTATATAGTGAGCTTTATGCATGTGAAAATGATTTAAACTGTAATTTCTTTACTAAATTGTGACTATTACTACTCCTACATTCATTCTTGAACGGGTGCCTACATTTGTATCTAACCTATATCTGTACTCCTGTCTCTTACTCTCTGTGCCATATTTGCTTTGTATGCAAAACTGTTTCCCACACACTTAAAGAATAAGTAAACCTTTTGTTCTATCAGTAAAATTACTCTAAACAGCCTTCAGAATTACCTACCTCTGTCCCAGCATTCTGTCTAACCTGGTTCCTCAGTTAAAAGTTGATCATTTTCTTTGCTTCCTTGTGCAGAGTGAAGCCCCGCCCCCACTTCCTGTTCAGTTCCCTCATCAAAAAAAAAACCTGCTCATGCACAGACTGGCTCCTGCTGCCTCCAGGCATGCGCAGAAGGCTCTCCACTTTGACTACAGTAGTCAAAGTGATGAGGAAACCGAACAGAAAGTGGGGGCAGGCCTTCACTCTGCACAAGGAAGCAACGGAAATGATCAAGTTCTAACTGAGGAACCAGGTCAGACAGAATGCTGGGACAAAGGTAGGTAATTCTGTAGGCTGTTTAGAGTAATTTTACTGATAGGGAAAAAAAAGGTTTACTTATTCTTTAAGCCAATGCCATGTTGCATATTTGAGGTTTAACTTTAATGCAAAAACACTACATTTCATTAGAAAAAAGGGGTATCATGGTCAATTTTGGATGTTCCAATTGTAACTGCCCTATAATTTTTCAGTATTGTCCGACTGAGGAACAACTTAAACCGTCCAGTTATGGACTCCAGTCCTTGAGAAAGATATTAATCAGCTGGAAAGAGTGCAGACAAGTGCAACTAGACTAGTAAAGTCAATGAAAAAATTAAACTATAAAGAAAGACTATCAAGGTTGTAGTTGTTTTAGATGGAAAAAGACACTTGAATGAACACACAATAACTGTGGGCAAGTTCTTTAGAAGGCATTATAGACAGATAGTGCATAATCTTTTTTCCACTAAGGAAATAAAGAACAAAAGGCCATCTAGTTTTTGAGATACCAAACTTTCTCTAGTAATTCAAATGGCTCTTCACAGTGATGTTATCGAATGCCCTGTCTGTCTCATAAAATATTTTAATTTCTTAGGGTTAGATAGCCTTGAGTTTGACTTTGGACTTTGCACTCTTTGTGCCTGAAAGAGGCCTGTGAATGAAGCAATCTGTGGTAAAGTAGGTCCTGTGAAAGTCTGTGTACTGATTGGTGAGAGAGAAGGTGACTCTCTGGGAGAGACGGTAACTCTTATTGCTATTATAGCAAATTGTTCAATATGTTTCTAATGTTAAGTCATTGCTTAAGAATATAATATCTTTATAATAATAGCAATATTTTCTTGATTATAGCTAAATCAAAGAAAACACCTAGCTGTAAGTTAACATCTTATTCTCATATATATATATATATATATATATATATATACATACATATATATGTATAAACCATACAGTATTTTATAATCTTTTGCTCTTGCACCCAAGCATTTCCTTCAAGCCTTTGTTGACATTTAAATAATCCTACATTGTTGTGGAAAGGTGAAGTTTTACGTTTGAGAATAACAAATATAGAAACATGGACATCTGCTTATAACTGCAAAATTGGTAATAGTGAAGATACTGCCATTTTGGATTGAATTGGCAACACACCACCAGCAGTGCCCAAGATGTTATGATTCTTTAAAGTTATTTATTAAGCTTGTGTCATTCGGGGTTGATGAAATGCCTGAATTCACCCGTGTCTTTACCCTCTGAAATGAGTGGAAACAGTCTGTCACCACCGGTATAGGGATTTTTTGGCCCGTAATGCACATTACAGCCTGTACTAGCAATGTTTTCCATTAAACCTTAAACACCTCATTCACTGGGAAACCAAAAAAAAACCTAAAGATGATCATACACAGGCCAGATATCTATTGTATGTATGTATATCTTTATTTATAAAGCGCTACTTATGTACGCAGCGCTGTACAGTAGGATACATTAATACAAACGGGGGGTTATTAAGATAATAATAGATAAATACACAGTGTAACAATAAATACAAGATACAGTTGCAATAAGTTAAGAGTCGAAGACTCTCTGTTGGATATTTGGCCATGCAGTGCTCTCCACACAGGTCTTTGAAACAGAACCATTTAATATTTAAATACATTCTTCCAGGCATATGTTTCTTGGGGTTATGTCCGTAGACACTTATAAACACTTCTGATCTAACTTCAGTGTAGTTGGAAAACCCTTTGGACACATGCTGGGTCCAAAGTGTAACTCTGTTTTTAACAACTTGTTTTAGGGATGCACCGAACCCCCGAATCCATGGTTCGGCCAGCACTGTGGATTTGGCTGAATCTGAACCCTGCCGAAAAAGGTTGAATCCTGGCTGAATACCAAACCGAATCCTGGATTCGGTGCATCCCTAATTTGTTCTCAAACTGTTGACCCATGCCCAGTCAACAGTCAAACAATTTACTTCCGTTTATTGATTTGCATTGCCCTTCTTCCCTGAGGGTGATACAAACCATAAAAAAACTAGGGGGAATGTTTCCCAGCTCTTAGAACACTTAAGGAGTCAAATCACATCATAACATAAAAAACAAAAATAATTATTATAACTAGTGATGAGCAGGCATGGATTCGCCACAGAAATATTTGGCAGGTGACAAAAAATTAACCCCTAAGAGTTGGCGCTCACAAATCACTACTTATGGTAAAATCAATCAATTTATTTCCACAATCAATAAATGGTAAAAAACACAATAACATCTAGTTCATACAATATCAATACAAGTAAAAATAAAACCAAAGTGCATGTTTTCTATTTTACACATTAAATAGGAGAAGATATTTACAACATCAGTCAATACTATTATCAATAGATAATCAAACAAAGAGTGGATTATTAGGGTAAATAGAAAATATTGTGGCTGATAAATCACTTAATCAATTAAAATCATGTTCCTAATTTGATAAATAGACATGATTCTAATTGATTAAGTGATTTATCAGCCACAATATTTTCTATTTACCCTAATAATCCACTCTCTGTTTGATTATCTATTGATAAAAGTATTGACTGACGTTGTAAATATCTTCTCCTATTTAATGTGTAAAATAGAAAACATGCACTTTGGTTTTATTTTTACTTGTACAGTATTTATATTGTATGAACTAGATGTTATTGTGTTTTTTACCATTCAGTGTGGAAATAAATTGATTGATTTTACCATAAGTAGTGATTTGTGAGCGCCAACTCTTAGGGGTTAATATTGGAAGCACTTCATGGATTAGATAGAGGAAGGCAGCTCGGAGACACATAATTCTTTTTTCACAACTGAGAAGATAAGTGGTGGGGTTTTTCACCTATTTTTTTTTTTTTTCCTCACTGGTCTTCTAACAGTAGTAAATTCACTTTGACACTTTTAGAGTGCGGATAAGGTTTGCACATAGGTGACAAAAAATTGTCACGCACGTTAAAGCAAATTGGGAGTGTGTCAAAAAAAAAATAATGCACGTGACAATTTGTCATTTTCGTTGTTTTGCAAACTTTACACCATTTTACCAATCGAAACAGGACAGATTCGCTCATCACTAATTATAACAGTTAATCATTTAATATTTAATATATAGGGCTCCACTCAAATTAAAAAAAGTAACAACATCCAGTGTGTTTTAATTACAGCAGGGTTTTCTACAAGACAGGGCACTTTTCAATTCCGCACAATATATGCATTCAAAAATTCTTCTAAAATTCTTCTAAAACCAGAAAAGACATTGCCATTTTCTTGTCCAAGTGCCTCAGCCGCTATTAATGCAAGTTATTCCAACAATATCATATATTTAACTCAAGCTTTTGGCATTTCTCTCCTGTTTTCTCATATAAATTCTTGAATGGGTTTTCTGAATATGTTTCTAAACTAAATCTGTACTGCTGCCTCTTACTCTCTGTGCAAAACTGATTTCCACTAACGTAAGCCAGTCCCATGTCGCATGTATGAGCTGTGAAACTAACACGAAAACACTTTGTTTAACTGGAAAAAGGGTATTGTTGTAAATTTCAGATGCTCAAATTTAAACTGCCCTATAATTGTCCAGTATTGTCTGACTGGGTAACAACTGAAACAGCGCAATTTTGGACCCCAGCCCTTAAGAAAGATATTAATAAGCTGGAGAGATTGCAGATAAGTGCAATTAGACTAGTAAAATCAATAGAAGAATGAGGAAAGACTGTCAAAGTTGTTTTATCGGCAAAAGAAGGGTGATTGCCAGAACACATCGTTAGTATGTACACGTACTGAAGAAGACATTATAGACAGATAATGCACAATTCTTTGTTTTTTTCCGCTTAGGAAATAACAAAGAACAAAAGGCCATTTAGTTAGACTTGAGGCACTCTTCACAGTGAAGTTATGGAATGCCCTGCTGGCCTCAGAAGATATTTTATTATATTTTTATTTATTTTTTTGGTAGTCAGTCTTGAGTTTCACTTTCGGGATCATTTACAAAGACCCTGGAGAGAAATGCAACAGCCTGTGGCCTGTGCCTGCCATGGTTTCCCAACTTGTGCAACTGAATGATGCTCAAATTAGGGAATAGGTAGGGAATGAACGTCCCAGGTAGTTAAGAATAAAAGGCAAACTGTGAACAAAATTACTCCTCAATCTTATATTTCTTTGAAACAAGTTTGGAAATGCTATTGTAGGATGTCAGTGTATTGTACTCATCTTGTTTTTGTTCATTTTGAAAATATGTTTCAGCTCAGACATACTTTAGTAAATTAATTTGTCATTTATAATTGTAGGTCATAAAGAACATATGATACCAGCAAACGGTAAGGATTTATCTTGTTCTTTATTGTATATAGAGTAACAAAGCAGAAATTAAAAATTTACTTTGAGTAAAGACAGTTTGTGCTATGAATGACCATGATTTCGACCCCAAGAACACATAAATATTTTGTTCCAGTCAACCAGCCAGAAAACATATCAAGAGGAACACTTTACAAATGTCTATTGACAGTCTAATTCAGGGGTCCCCAACCTTTTATATGTGTGAGCCACATTCAAATGGAAAAAGTGTTGGGGAGCGACACAGGCATGAAAAAAGTTCTTGGGGGTACCCCATACAAGCTATAATTGGCTATTTGGTAGCCTCTATGTGGAATGTCAGTCTACTTGGGACTCTGTTTGGCATTACAATGGATTTTTATGCAACCATAACTTGCCCCCAAGTCAGGAATTCAAAAATAACTCCCTGGTTTGGGGGCACTGAGAGCAACATCCAAGGGGTTGGGCAGCAACATGTTGCCCTGAGTCACTGGTTGGGGATCACTGGTCTAATTTATTACAATATACACAAACAACAGCATTATCCTTTCCAATTCATAAGTTAAGTTAAATCAGCCTATATATTTCCAGGAAAGTATAGGTTTTTTACTCATTTATAGTCACTAAATTATCCCCTATTTGCTGACCTCCTTGGTCAAAGACCTTTTCCCAAGAGTTGTTGCCAGCAAAATTGAGGTAATATAAAAGGGTAAAATATGCCTGCTGTGGTTAAAGTTAAGGTCTGTTAGAGCTTTTTACAGCAACTTGCAGTGTGAGCTCTATACAAGTATCGGACCCCTTTTCCGGAAACCCATTATCCAGAAAGTTCTGAATTACGGAAAGGCCATCTCCCATAGACTCTATCCACTGGCGGATTATTTCATCAAATGGGTGAAAAAAATTCGGCACGTAAACATTTTCGCTGATTTTATCGCCGTTTCACAAATCTTTTCAAAGATTTGTGAATTCTTCGGCAAAGCGACACAAGACAGATTCGTTCATCGTCAATAATGGCCTTGCAAGTGCTTAGGTGCTAAGGTTAAAGCTACTGTGTATGTAAAACAGATTTTTGAGCTAATTGGTTGTGCTAAGTGTGTGTGCTAATTGAATGTAAATTTGCAAACATTGCTACATTCCCTCATTAAAGTGGACCTGTCACCCAGACAAAAAGAGCTGAATAATGAAAGTACTTTTCATATTAAACAAGAAACCCAAATTCATTTTTATATTAACACATCCAAACCCCATTATAAAGGCATTTAAATATCCCAGCTGTCAATCATATATTGCGTGCCCCGCCTCTATGCCTTAGGCATAAAGGTGGGACAGACAAGTACTTTACATGGTGCATAGATGTGCTTCTCTCAGACCAGCTTTTTCCTTCAGGCTGAGAGAAGCAGATCTATTTCATTAACCTGCTGCTCCATGTGTCTGCACTGAAAACTTGAGTATCTACCTCTGTGCAGGCACATGCAACATAGTCGAGCGTAGGTCCAGCTATAAAACGCGTAACCAGGTGGTTTTGGGAGGACTTATGCTCCACACAAATGGCAGCATCAAAAAAACCCCAAAACATCTAAAAGCATGAAGCAAAGAGAGTTTCCTGTTGCAACAGGGACGTCTGCCATTGACTTATACGCAATCTCAACAGCTTTCGATGACGTATTTTTGCATTCAGATTTGTTGCGATTATGCAGTATAATAAATTGCGGAAAAAATTGTATTTTCTTTCCCGTGACAAAAATCTTGACGTATTTTGGTGCAAAAGATATGAATCGTGAAAATAGAATGTTATTAAATGCCCCCCTTAATTGTAGCAGGTAAGCAGCAGGTAACTCTTTCCTCTAAATAATTGTTATATACTGTATTTATATTTAGTGTGTTGAGCATGTTGTATGGGTAGGGATGGGGAAAATACTATGCTGCTCTTTTATCCAGCATTAGTTTACCAAAGGTTGCGGTAAGAGGCTGTCGAAGAGCTAATCTGTTTTGACTGTTTGCTCATTAACAATCTATCATGCGTCGCTCATGGCATCATTGAGTATCTGTGAGACTTTCCCACATAACTAGGGATCATTTATGTCCACTACCACAGCTGTGGTTGCACAAATGTCCCACAGTCAGTTGCACATAAAACCCCATTCATTAAAGGTACTTTGTGTCGGAGTTATATAAATATATATATATATAAATAAATGCTTGTAGTTCTATAATTTGCTCGTATCTATATACTCCAATGATCCTCCACTAGGGATATATGATTCTCACCCACAGTGAGTAAGTCGCTCTTGGATTTAAATAAACACTTACTCAAATCGAGCCTGGCCCCGAATTTCCCCCTGGGCCTGACCTGAACCATTCAGATTCACAAAGGATATTAACCAGACAGCTTTATTAGAGGTATACATTAATACAGAGTATTACAATACAGAGTATTAAGTAATAGCTCATACGCACTGAAAGCTCGTGAGGACGTGAGGGAACAAAGTCAAGTACAAAAATGTTGCCATTTAACCATTTCATCCTACTTGGGGCTGATCCCATGGCAGCCAATCATTAGCCTTGTTTTAGCATAACAGTGTCTCTCTGTCCATCTTTAGGAAAGGATTAAGTGTCTCACTGTCCCAGCACAATTGCCTAAAAAGGTATCTCTCTGGTAAAAGAAATCTTCTACATCAGCGCAGTGTCCCAAATGGTATTTGTGCAGTTGGTGTATCTGAGACTATTTGTGACATTCTTAACCTTGCACTAGGGATACTTGTGACAGGAGACAACAGATGCATTCCTTGTTCTATGTAAACATTCTAAGGCCCAAGTACATAGAATGACCTCTGATCTAAAATCAACCTACAAGTGCAGTTGTTCTGTGCCTGTGTCCTGTTCTAAATCTAAATAACTAAAATAAACGTGTTTATAGCATAAATCTAAAACACCAATATCTACACTTTGCATCAAAGGGCACTCTTTGCACCTCTGTATAGTTGCCAGGCACAACTCTCCCAGACAAATGTAACACCAAAATAATAGGAATAATGATCCATTATAGGAAAAAAAACATGGTTCCTTCAAAATTGTAGTTTACTAACTCCACTCACATTCATAAATGACCATAGGAGTGAGAGTGACCACAGTCAAAGCAATGCTTCATGCCTATTACAATTGTCCCTTGAACACATGGAGAGACTATTTCAATAAGGTACAAGATAATTAAAGAGTAAGCTTTGTGAATCCCTTTAATGCTTTTTTTTTTTTTTAAATTCTGTAGAGTGCAAAATGGAGCACAGTAAAAGGAAAGAATGTGGATACAAAGGCATCGATGAGTCTGAGTGCAAGCGTAAAAATTGCTGCTTCGATTCCAGCGTTCCCGGAGCGATAAAGTGCTTCTTCCCATCCTCAAAAGGTACTTTCTTTTGTAAAGTTTTGTGTGCAGAATGTATATACCAGTATTCTATATATTCTGAAGGCTCCATAATATCTGGGACTGTTACCAGCTCTGGTCCAGTCTCTTTTATGGGGGAAAAATAGATCAAGAGCAGTTTTTACCAGTTACAGATGAAGCCAGAAGGGATTGTGTAACTGATCGAGATAAATGCTCTGGTCATGTTAAGGAAGACATATTGTTCAGAAAAGATAAAAATTTTAATTAAAATAGGTGCAATTCCATTTATGGACGGCATGCACCGGATCTTGTTCTAAATGTGGCCATACACGGGCCGATTCTAGCTGCCGATATCGGTCCCTTAGACCGTTTCGGCAGCTTATCGGCCCATGTAGGGGCACGAACGATGGGCCTCGTTGATGCGGCCCCTGATCCGACTTCGCTTATACCCATCGTTCTAATTCTCCGTATTAGCCTGGGTTCGCCCAATATCACCCTCCCATAGGTTGGGGATATTGGGAGAAGATCCGCTCGCTTGGCGACATCAGCAAGCAAGGTGTATGGCCACCTAAAGCCGACTTCTGTAAAGATCTGCCATGACAGAAAGGGGCTCAACAAAATAACACTAAACATAGTTATTACTATAGAAACTAAAACAAATGTATTGAGTTTCTTAGGGGCAGGCAGCCAAATTATTGGTATTAAATGTACGTACCTTAGAATCTTAATTCTAGGCTTTAGTAATGTGCCTAGAAATGAATTGTGTAGGGGTTAGTTTTTCATGACTTTGTATATTAGCCATTGGAAAAGTTTTGGTAGTTTGGTAGTTAAGGCATTGGGCTGCAGTGTAAAAGGTTTTGGTTTTAAACCCACTCACTGTTATTTTAATATTTCCAATAATTAATATTAAAGTGCTAATTTACTATTAAATATGCCATAAATATGCCATAATATGCCATAAAGTTTTGAAGTTTAGATATTAGCTTTTGGTAGCATTATATATCATGAATTGGTATTTAAAATAGGAGTTTATATGTTCAAACTTCAATAGTAAGTCCAGGCCCCATATCTGTCTTCTCCAGATTATATTAGTGTTTTGTGGTTCAAACAGAGGCATCCATTTTTGGCATCAGGGCAGTGCCCAGTCAAGTGGATGATAAAGGCAATGAGTACCCCATAGTTAATTTAAGCTGAAATTTCTGGTGAGAGAAGTTGCTCACACCACTGTAGAAACGTAGGGCCTGGCCCTTGTGTGGGCTAGAAAAAAATCTTACTTTATCTCCTGACAGTTCTGCCATAACAGCCCAAGAAAATAGCAAATGGCAAAATAGTTAAACTCAGGCTAAAGGTGAAAAAAGAGAAACATTCCCCTTCAGATACTGTAGATGGGTTAAGGGTAATGTTACATGGGGCGTCTTGTTGTTTGTGTGAAATTGCTGTTTGGGAGGGGGACAAAATGCAGGGATCAGTGAAGATAAAACACTTGAACCGAGTAATCACGTGAAGATGATGAAGAACGCATTTTTGTACAAACAAACATTATTTGATTCAAGTTGCTTGCAATGAAGAGAAAAAAGATTTTATGTCTGTCTGGCCTCTCTGAAAAAAACATCAGGGGATATGATCTAGTTATGAATCTTCTCTGTTGCATATAATGCCCATGTACATGGAAAAACGTTATTATACTTCATTCTTCATCTGGCCACATAGCCAAGTCCTTAGAACCTAGAACCCTATCCACTCATGGCCTTTGTTCTGGTTGATAATATCTGAGGTCTAATCACACTTTGAAGAGTTTCACTACCTTGTCCTACTTAAGCACTTTGACAAGGCAACTAGCTCTGTCGTTAGGTATGTTTCAGTCACTGCATTGCTTATACTATCTGAGACATCTTGCTCCGGTCTCTGGACTTATATCCTCCTTCCTCCCTGAATAATACAAAAGGGATTATTTTCCTGCAAAGTAGGGAAACACAACTATGTATATTAGACAACAAAGTAATATTTATCATGATATAAATTGATATACTAACCGGCCTCCCAGACTCCCACCTCTCTCCCCTGCAATCAATCTTAAACTCTGCTGCCAGGATCCTCCTGCTCTCTCCTAAGAGGGATCCAGCTCAGCCTCAATTAAGCTCACTAGCATGGCTGCCTGTCAAGCAAAGGATAGCTTACAAAATCCTTCTGCTGACATTCAAAACCCTTCCCTCCTCTGCTCCTCACTACATTTCTTCACTGGTCTCCCTACATGTTCCTAGTCGTCTCCTCCGCTCCTCTCAGAGCCTCCATCTCTTTACACCATCCACACCCACTGCGCTCTCGTCTTAACCCTTTCTATCTCGCTGCCCCTACCCTCTGGAACTCTATCCCTGAATCCCTCCGTAGGGAAAACTCACCCACTCTCTTTAAGAAAAAACTCAGCTGTTACCTTCTGGAGCACTAAGACATTATTTTGCCCAGTCCTGCGCTTAAGGGCAAATGCCCATACCTGGTGCCTCTTACCTTCCAGTTTGTGCCTGTATGTTACCCAACCACTCAGATTGTAAGCTCTACGGGGCAGGGACCTCCTTCCTACTGTGTCTCATACCACATGGCACTTATATATATATACATATATGTATTTATTGTATTTATTTATTATGTCACTCATCATTCCTGTGTATAATTTTGTATTCTGTAAGACTGTACAGCGCTGCGTACCCTTGTGGCGCTTTATAAATAAAGTTATACATACATACATACATAAATGTCTACTGTATGAAAATCTAATATATCTTTTTATGTGCATTTATGTTCAGCTACTTCGAGTGAAGAACACAGAAAATCAACAGGTAATTTAAAATTATTTTTTGTGGGTCAAACAGAGGCATCCATTTTTGGCATCAGGGCGGTGCTCAGTAAATTGGATAATAAAGGCAATGAGTACCTCATAGTTTACTTAAGCTAAAAGTTGCTGGGGATAGAAGTTGCTTACGCCACTATAGAAATGTAGGGCCAGGCCCTTTTGTGAGTACTGAAAAAATGTCAGCCATACCTGTATAAAAGGAACATCACCGTAGTGACTGACCACAACCCCTTAGTATGGTTGAAAAGGGTTGCTGGGGACAATCCTAAACTGCTATAATAAAACTTGTGCTTACAGTTGTTTAATTGTACCACACAGTAAAGGGAGGTTAGCGAGCATGGAAATGCAGATGGACTTTCTTGGCATTGGTAGTCAGATCCAACCCAGCCAAGCATGGACTGTGGGGCTGGGTCACTGGTCCATTGAGGCCAATAACCTGGGTGCACATTTCTAAGAACTAGCCTGTGATGAAAATGGGAAGGGCGGGTTAGTTCCATCCACCAAGTTTATTAAAGGAACAGTAACACCAAAAAATTTAGACGTTTTAAAGTAAAAGAAATATAATGTACTGTTGCCCTGCACTGGTTAAAGTTGTGTGTTTGCTACAGAAACCCTACTATAGTTTATATAAATACCCCGCTGTGTAGCCCCGGGGGCAGCCATTCCTGCACTGGTACAGCTGGGGTGTTTGCTACAGTAACTCTACTATAGTTTATATAAATACCCCGCTGTGTAGCCCCTGGGGCAGCCATTCCTGCACTGGTACAGCTGGGGTGTTTGCTACAGAAACCCTACTATAGTTTATATAAATACCCCGCTGTGTAGCCCCGGGGGCAGCCATTCCTGCACTGGTACAGCTGGGGTGTTTGCTACAGAAACCCTACTATAGTTTATATAAATACCCCGCTGTGTAGCCCCGGGGCAGCCATTCCTGCACTGGTACAGCTGGGGTGTTTGCTACAGAAACCCTACTATAGTTTATATAAATACCCCGCTGTGTAGCCCCGGGGGCAGCCGTTCCTGCACTGGTACAGCTGGGGTGTTTGCTACAGAAACCCTACTATAGTTTATATAAATACCCCGCTGTGTAGCCCCGGGGGCAGCCATTCCTGCACTGGTACAGCTGGGGTGTTTGCTACAGAAACCCTACTATAGTTTATATAAATACCCCGCTGTGTAGCCCCGGGGGCAGCCATTCCTGCACTGGTACAGCTGGGGTGTTTGCTACAGAAACCCTACTATAGTTTATATAAATACCCCGCTGTGTAGCCCCGGGGGCAGCCATTCCTGCACTGGTACAGCTGGGGTGTTTGCTACAGAAACCCTACTATAGTTTATATAAATACCCCGCTGTGTAGCCCCGGGGGCAGCCATTCCTGCACCGGTACAGCTGGGGTGTTTGCTACAGAAACCCTACTATAGTTTATATAAATAACCCGCTGTGTAGCCCCGGGGGCAGCCATTCCTGCACTGGTACAGCTGGGGTGTTTGCTACAGAAACCCTACTATAGTTTATATAAATACCCCGCTGTGTAGCCCCGGGGGCAGCCATTCCTGCACTGGTAAAACTGGTGTGTTTGCTACAGTAACACTACTATAATTTATATAATAAGCTGCTGTGTAGCCACGGGGGCAGCCATTCAAGCTGGAAAAAAGGAGAAAAGGCACAGGTTACATAGCAGATAACAGATAAGTTCTGTAGAATACAATAGTGTTTTATCAGTTATCTGCTAAGTCCCTGTGCCTTTTCTCCTTTGAATGGCTGCCCCCATGGCTACACAGCTGCATTCTTTATATAAATCATAGTAGTGTTTCTGAGGCAAACACCCCAGTTGTACAAGTGCAGAGCAGCAGTACATTATATTGGAATTTCTTTTATACACTTGAATTTTTTGGTGTTACTGTTCCTTTAATTGGGCAAAAGGTAAAAAGGGTGCTATGAATAATCCACACAGGCCTAATTTAGCCTCACCTCTTTCACAGGCACAAATCAAAAACAGCCTGAATGCATCTAGATCCTCTGACCCATAGATGTCACTTCACTGGATCTCTCTGAATTGCCCCAGAAACATAAATGCCACAGTGCTTGGATAGCATATGACCTGATAACCAAAATGCCCTCTCACTTGCACCCCGAATCCTATCTTTCTGAGCCCAATGAACTCTTATAAATCTATAGGTCTCAGAAGTACCAGACAGCCTTGGGTCACATAAAAATGAACAAATCTTCATGCACCACATGGGCAGACAAGATTCATTCCACATCTCCAAATGCAATGCCCCAGAGGCAAACTATCTTCCCGACTAGAGGCAGTGGCCTACAATCCAATCTTTTTGGGTGTAGTCTCTTGGTTATATAAGGCCTATATATAAGATAAATTATGCCTGCCTAACATACTTTCACCCAAAGAATGCCTATTTTGTACTGTAGACAACATTATCCCAAAGTCCCTTGATGCTCTATCACTGTTCTACTCCAGAAAGTGCATACTTAAGGTGCATACTACACTTAACTGTGGCCCCAACCTTTCCGGATGTCTAGGACACCAGAACTCACTGGTTGTAACCACTATAGGTCTGGGCATTTATTCATAAGAAAATAAGCTGCAAATGTACTGCTATTGTATAGTGATTTATCGATGCTGATATAGACTCTGTATAACCAAATGTTTGTAAATCTTATTTTATTTTTTCTATGCAAACTGAAAATGAGAGCCTTTTTTAAAAAACAAAATTGTGCAAAGTCAGGTGCAAAGCAGCCCTGTACTGAGCAGTGCACATAACTATAGAAGAAGCAGAGCCCACAGTCACAGGGGTGCCCAGGGGACAGGGAGCCTACCACGTGGTCTGCTTCCTCTATAGCAGGGGTCCCCAACCTTTCTTACTCGGGAGCCACAGTCAAATGTAAAAAGACTTGGGGAGCAACACAAGCACCACAAAAGTTCACGGAGGTGCCAAATAAGGGTTGTGATTGGCTATTAGGGGCCTCTATGAACACTATCAGCTTACCGGGGCTTTATTAGGTAGTAAGTTGTTTTTATTCAACCAAAACTTGCCCCCAAGTCAGGAATTCAAAAATAACTGGGGGGCACTGAGAGCAACATCCAAGGGGTTGGGGAGCAACATGTTGCCCCCGAGTCACTGGTTGGGGATCACTGCTCTATAGCCTTAAAAAAATCCCCCTCTCCCTGGCATCCCCAAGAGCTGTGGGGAGCTGGGGATGAAAAGGAAGGAGCAGGTGGCAGGGGGGTGGGTCATAATTATAGAGAGTACACCAAGCCCCCCTTAAGATTTTTTTGCAGGGGGGGCCAGTGCAGTCTAGAAATACCACTGGAACAGGGTGCAAAGTTTAAAACTGCAGGTCCAGTCTTCTTTACATTTTTCCTTTTGGTAAAGAAGCTTTGTCTAGCCTGAGACTGGTTTGAAAAACACACTGCTTTTTTTTTTTATTAGGGTGCTCTCCTTAACTCTACTATATTACATGCATATTTGTTTAATGTTAAATAGATACTTTTCATTTATCCATATTTCCTTTGTAATAACAAGCTTTTCATGATTTCAGGTAAATCATCGATACATATAGAAATACAACAATGTAAGTCCAAATTGTATAATATATATAAATATATATATATATATATATATATATATATATAAATTTAATTGTAAATCTTTTTTTCCTCTTAGTTAACTTCTCTCACAATAATCCATAAATTACAGTATGTAACTTGACAGGCATGTAATAGCTGAGGCTGAAAATATAAATGATTTGCTTAAATACCATAGCTGCTACTTTCTATCTTCTAAGGACACTTCTCATCTAGGAAAATTCTTTAAAGCCTAGACGAGATGCAATTGCTCAAAGCAGAAAGAAAGTCATTTTGGCATTTTACTGCCAATAGATTCGCTACATTAGTGCCATCTAGAACACTAAATTTATTCTGCAGAAAGCTTTGCCATACCTGAGTAAAGAGCCCTAGAAGCTCCCTCTGTTTGTTTAAGATAGCAACTGCCATTTGCAGCTTGGTCTTCATAGTGTCTGTGCTGCAGCTCTAGCTATTATAGCTCAGATTACACATTCCTAAGGGATGGGGGGGTGAGCTTTATGAATTATTATGGGGGGGCAGGAGAGGGGAGAAAGGAGAGAGCTGTGCAGATTCTGGCCCCTGAATTAAGTATTTTTCCGAGAGAGAAAGTCAGATACCTAAGAACATGTTTCCAAAAAAGGAGACAAGAAATCCTGTGTTTCTTTTGATAGAGGACTCAGTGCAGCGTTTCTGTGAGTGCTTTTGGCTGTAGTTACATAGGCCTTTCTAATAAAGCTTACTTAGTTTTTACCTTTCCTTCTCCTTTAATCTAGAAAAACTTCTCACTTTATCCCCTGACAGTTCTGCAATAACAGCCCAAGAATGGCAAAATAGTTAAAGAAGAAAGAAAGCAGTTTTCAATCAACTACACTAAAATGTTCCTTAGAACCCCCCCTCCTGAAACGCTGTTTTATTTTTTAAAATATAATTACATAATTATCGCACCGATGCATAGAACATCGGCTTCTTTCCAGAGTTTGTGGCCGCCATTTTATTTGCGACCACGTCACTTCCCTCTGCCTATGCTTGATACTGCACATGTGGCCTCCTAGTGACCCCACACACACGCTCTGTCAGTAGATAATGCAAACAATAAGTTATGCAGGATTAGTACAGACCTCAGTCAGGCAGACCCGAACGCTGCTTCCCTGCTAGCCTAAACAGCACCTTAGCTCTCTCACTAAAGAGAAAAATCAGCCATCGCTTCTGTTCAGGGCGTTGCTATGGTAACGCTCTGTGCAAAAGCGTAACTGTGACAGGAGGGGCAGAGAGGTCACTGATAACGCTGGGGAATGTCATGTGACCCAAGCGTCAATACAGCAGGGGACTGAAAGCTGGCTACTGCGCATGTTTGGGGCGCAGTAAGAAAGGAATGCGCATGTGTGCGCCCAAAATAAACTTCATTAAGAAAGAGAAGCTTTCTGTGCATTGTACTACAAGTAGAAAGTTTTTTAGCAAACGAAGGACCACTGTGCAGAAACCAATGGACACTAGAATGAATCATTAACAGTAAGTATATGTTCACCTGATTGCCATTAATTGCAGCTTTAATTTTTTTTTACCTTTAGTTGTCCTTTAAACTCGAACTAAAGGTGAAAAACGAGAAACATTCACCTTCAGTCAGATAGGTTAAGGGTAATGTTACATGGGATATATTATTGCTTAAGTGAAATTGCTGTTTGGGAGGGGGACAAAATGCAGGGACAAGTGAAGATAAAACACTTGATCAATCAAGTAATGACGTGAAAATTATGAACAACGCATTTTTGTACAATTATGACATTATTTGATTCAAGTTGTATGCAGTGAAAAGGAAAATGATTTAATGTCTGTTTGGCCTCCCTAAAAATAACATCAGGGGATATGATCTAGTTATGGATCTTCTCTGTTGCATATAATGCCCATGTATATTGAAAAACCTTTTTATACTTCATTCTTCATATTGCAGCATAGTCCTAAGAACCTAGAACCCTATCCACTCATGGGAGTATCATTATCAAAGAGTAAAGAGTTCCCTCTCTGCATAGAGGGAAATTCCACCACTCTACATTTTATCAATTTTTTAAAAGAGAATTTTTCAACAAGTGAAAGTTCACGAGCTTTAAAAATACCATAGATATGAATGGAGAGTGGTAGAATTTCACTCTGGTGGACTGTGGTGAGCTCTGACTTCACTCTTTGATAAATATACCCCATGGTCTTTGTTCTGGTTGATAATATTTGAGGTCTGATCCCACTTTGAATTTATGGTCACTCCTTTTAAAAAGTGTGACGACCACGTCCTACTTGAGAAGGCAACTAGTTCCATCATTAGATATGTGTCTGTCACTGCATTGCTTATACTTTGGACTTATATCCACCTTCCTCCCCGAGAGTAATGCAAGAGTGAAATCTAGGAAGAGTATATGATTTCCATGCAAAGTATCATGCAAGTCTTAAAATAAAAAACACAAATCCTTACACTAGACAACAAATTAATATTTAACATAATATAAATCGATTAATACATGTCTACTGTATGAAACCTTTATATATCTTTTTATGTGCATTTATGTTCAGCTTCAAGTGAAGAAATCGAGAAGCAAAAAGGTAATTTGAAATTGTTGAAATTTTTTTTTATAACATCAGAAATAACTCTTTGTAAAGCTGGCCATACACATGGCGATCTGACAATGTTTCCTGCGACCATCGGTCAGCTGGGTCAGGGCTGAATCGGCAGGTAAGGAGGTAGAAACAATAGGATTTCTACCTCCTTCTGCCGATTCAGCTCTGAAGGGAGATTTTGATCAGGCGCCTTCTATGGCGCCCGATCAAAATTTTCCAACTGGTCCGAACGGCGAGTCGGCCGATATCAGCAGCTTCCTGCGATATCGGTCGACTCGCCGACATACCATACACGCACCGAATATAGTACAAAACGAGGTTTCGTACGATATTATCGGTGCGTGTATGGCCACCTTTAGGAGTGTGTATGATTAGGAATAAGTAAACAATGATTGTGTTGCAGACTAAACTTTGTTGCTCCCGACAGCACTATTTGCCTCCAGTACAAGCTATTTCTATGGCATTTAAATAACTTTTTCAGGTACAAGTTAGCATTTGTTTGGCAACTTAATTATCCTTTTGATTAAGTAAAATAAGTGTTGGTTTGAAAGAGAGATGAAGAGATGAAGAGAGAACAGCAAGATGGCCACACTAGTGATGCAGAACAATTAGAAGAAATATATTTTATTGAAAAAAAATGCATTTAATGTATTTATGGGTACAGGAATGGGGACCCTTATCCGGAAACTCGTTATCCAAAAGTTACGAATTACGGAAAGGCCATCTTCCATAGACTCCATTATAAGAAAATAATTCTAATTTTTAAAAATGATTTCCTTTTTCTCTGTAATAATAAAACAATACCTGTACTTGATCCCAACTAAGATATAATTACCCCTTATTGGGGGCAGAACAGTCCTATTGGGTTTATTTAATGGTTAAATGATTCCCTTTTCTCTGTAATAATAAAACAGTGCCTGTACTTGATCCCAACTAAGATATAATTACCCCTTATTGGGGGCAGAACAGCCCTATTGGGTTTATTTAATGGTTAAATGATTCCCTTTTCTCTGTAATAATAAAACAGTGCCTGTACTTGATCCCAACTAAGATATAATTACCCCTTATTGGGGGCAGAACAGCCCTATTGGGTTTATTTAATGGTTAAATTATTCCCTTTTCTCTGTAATAATAAAACAGTACCTGTACTTGATCCCAACTAAGATATAATTACCCCTTATTGGGGCAGAACAGCCCTATTGGGTTTATTTAATGGTTAAATGATTCCCTTTTCTCTGTAATAATAAAACAGTACCTGTACTTGATCCCAACTAAGATATAATTACCCCTTATTGGGGCAGAACAGTCCTATTGGGTTTATTTAATGGTTAAATGATTCCCTTTTCTCTGTAATAATAAAACAGTACCTGTACTTGATCCCAACTAAGATATAATTACCCCTTATTGGGGGCAGAACAGCCCTATTGGGTTTATTTAATGGTTAAATGATTCCCTTTTCTCTGTAATAATAAAACAGTACCTGTACTTGATCCCAACATACATGCAATGAGCAGAATGAAACTGCTGCATTTTTAGAAGAATTCAGTGTCATTGTAGTCGCAAGGGGGCGATGCACTTGGGGCAGTTGCACTGTGCTGCAATTACTCCAGCTTCATCAAAATAAATGCAATTGTGTGCGCTTCATTGCAATTGTGCCAAATGCCTTGCTTCATTTGCTGGCACGGCCCTGCCTATAAGCATTTCTTGGTATAAATGTCTCCTAAAGGAACCCCCTTGATCCTTTCCCCATGCATCAGCCATTATAGGGGAGAGACTGCCAGGACCAAACCATTGATTTCACAGACTTAGGGGCAGATTTATTAATTGGTGAAAGTTAGAGTTTACCATTTGATAAATGGGCTTCTAAAAATCCCATTGTAATGAATAGAACATGTATTAATATGCATTAAGCTCTAAACTCACATTTTGATAAATCTGCCTTTCACTCTTTCCAACCCTGTTTATGACTATGAAGATTTTCATTCATCCATGTCATGGTATATCTAGTATAAATAAATCTAAAGCAATTGGAGAAACCATCCCTAAACAGAGGCGGGGGCCTTCAACACCATTTGTCTGCTACATACAATGCTGTTCTAACGTCTGTACCCCGGCAGTTTCAGAACTCTTCACACATCCATTCATGCAACTCTAACAAGTAACACCTGTTTCAATGAGTTTGCATGATACTTGGGTAATCCTCTCAAAGTAACTCCCCAGCATTCACACCTTTGTGAGTTACAGATGTCACCTCTCTGAAGAGTTACAAAGTGTCATTGTGATTGGATTATTGGAAAAGTATATATGCTGAGGGCTTCCCATACCAGTCAGTTGAACTGAAGAAGCTGCTCGGATGAGTAGTGAAACGTCTTCAATGATTACTTAACAAATCCAGTTGCTTTAGATTTATTTATACTGGATATACCCTGTTTATGGCTTTACAGTTTTATGGCTTTACATATTTATATTGAATTCCTAGACTTCTGGGATGATGGTTTTTGTTCAAAACTATTTTAAGTCTTATGTTTTACTTTGCGTTTTACTTTTTTACTGTATTTTATCCATGTTTGTTTAAAGTGTTGTTCTGTTGTACAGTGCTGTGTACATATGTAACACTAGGTAAATAAAAATACAAATACATGTGTATATATATATATATATATATATATATATATATATATATATATATATTTATATACATAAATCCAAGAGAAAGCAAAAAAAATAACCTTTTTGTGGTTGCTTAGCATTAAACAGTAGGTTGGAAAGCTGTTATTTAGTAAAGGAGAGCAGATACTTTAACTGCATATGTTTTGTATTATTCCCAAACCTACCATGTGTAACTGTAGCTCCAACGACAACAACCCCAACTAAAGGTAGTTTTATCTTACACCTTTTTCTCTAAATATATTGGTATCCATATATTAATAACATTACATGAAATAAAAATACTTTTTTAGCCCAACAATTAAAGGTCACTAGCTTTTATTATTGTAACCCCTATTTGGCTGTAATAGTCAAATTGTCCAGCTAGTAATAGAGCATGTGGTACATGCGACTCTGTTTCAACAGGATGGGCCTTCGCTATATGGAAGCTGCTTATGGAGGGTGTTGTATAACTACACCTCCCACTGCCACTGTGTAGTGCAAAGATTATCCCTTCTCATAAAGAGGTTGGGCAGGGTAAGTCAACCAACAGAGCGACAGGAGTTAAGTCCCACCGGTTTATCTCTTCTCATAAAGAGGTTGGGCAGGGTTAAGACTGGCCTAGTCCCTGGCACTTCTGTGTCCCAAATCTAAGGCAAATGAGCCTGTGGGAAACTACTCCTTTACTCTCCTCTCCTGGGTGGAGCATAAAGCTGCTCTTTCTATATAAATGCTGACTGACTCACTTTTTCTAGAAAGTGCTGGTGTGGACCCCAGGCAAATGCTGCAGGCCAAGAAGAAACATCCACCCCTTCCTTAACATTATATTAAAGTGTGAAAGGGTGTGGTGTAGCCTTGGGCCAATAACAAGGTATATGTAAATACCAGATAAATACATTCAACATTGCCTAGTGACAAGGATAAAAGGAAAGGTAGGGTTTAAAGCCATAGGGGCACATTAACCCTATGGGTCCCTACATTATTAAGCCAAAAATTGTGTTTTATTTTATATATATATATATATATATATATATATATATATATATATATATATATATATATATATATATATTATATATAATACACAGCATATCCAGCAGAATTAAAAACAAAAAACCTTGGCATCTTTTTAAAGCTTTAGTTTAGATCTGCATTCTTCCCACCAGCCTCCGTAGGTACCCCAAGTTACTATTAGCTGTTTAAAAGCCTGTAAGCCAGCAATACTTAAATGATCAAGATGAACCCTCATCAGTTGCTTTTTTCACTTACATTTAAGTTTTCCAGGTGATTTATTATGTGGACAGCACCTAATATACCCCACTTTTTAAGTACTAACTTTTTAAGTACTAACTATGATTTAAATATGTAACAGCATATTCAGATGGTCTCTTTGCATCCTCTCATTCTCATTGATTTTGATCCAAAGTGCACAGAACTCTGTGGGAGAACAATGTTGACCAAAACGATGGAAAGTACATTCACAAAAACACCATTCATTGAAATCTTAATTTTACATCTCTGATAAGATGGACATTATTTTAGTTAATGGCTCTTAATTGTTTTCTATTTTTGAGTGCTCAAATAAAGGCCGCGTGGTCGGTCTATACCCACTGTGGTTATTTATTGTCTTGCTTTTCCTTCTTTCGCTGTTTATATTTCATTCCTCAGATGCTTTAAAAATGTAAAACATAGAAAGTGATATTTGCAATAGCCGTGCATGCCATTTACTACATTCCTTATAAATCATTCCCGTTGGATAAAGTTGGACATTAATGCTTCTTTAATCCTCTTAAGTTTGCAAACGGTTATATAGTGTGTGTATATGTATATATATATATATATATATATATATATATATATATATATATATATATATATACATAAATATAAATGAATTGTTACACTGGTTTTAATTGCTTATTAATAAATAACTTATATTTTACTTGTGGTTGCAGCTCCAGCACCTGCTCCAGGTAACTTATTTTTTTCCAAATTGTGATGGAGTGAATTTAGCTTAAAAATGTTTGTTTGTTAATCTTTAAATGTTAATTTTACTGACCAGTAATTTGTGTAAATGGCTAGGTGTATAATCTGTATATGTGTGTGTGTGTGACAGTATTAGCTTAGGATAACAAACAGAGGCCTATTTTGTTGGAGAATGTGCCTTACCTATGCTGGAAGTATGTTTTAAATGGTGCTGAAACAACTGCTTATTGAGAGCTATATTTGCCACAAGTGCTTACAAAAGTGTGTGCATTCAAAACTTTATAACTTTATAGAGAACATTGCAATTGCTTGTATAAAGTAAAGTTTATTAAAGCCCTTACCTGGAGCTCTCAGAGAAGCCACTTCCTAAAGGGGTGGGCAGCCTCTCTGAATGAATATTTATAGAGTAGATGCTGACCACCTGGGGGCAGCATAGAGCAATTTGGAGGCTATAAAAGCTGCAGAGTGGAGTCTGGGTTAAGCCTTTGTAAGAGGCAGTTCTAGAGCTGCAGGACTGTGCTTGCAGGGTTACTGTTGACCCCCTATTGGTAAAAGTGTGTACTGCACCTTTACAAATACATTGTGTTTTTCCTGCAATTGCTAAAAATAAAGCACAATATTTCCACTAAAGATCTGTCTGGCTACTGAACATGCACGTGCCCACTGACCCAATTAAATGTGTGCTTTCATTGTTTGAGTTTATTGGGAAATGTATCCTATACCAGTAAGGTCTTATCCGGAATCTATAAAAAAGGCAGCTTTATACTTTTGTCCCTTGTGTAAATTCTGAAGATAGGGGATTGAGATTGAGAATGTGAAACAACATCTTATCACCCAGACAGGACTAGACCACCAACAGGGTTCCTGATGACCTTTCTCACACACTGTCTGACTTTAAACTACTTTAAATTTGAACTTACATATTTTTTACAAACCAGCGGTTCCAGTATGGGGTCGAATGTTGCCCCTTCCTTCACAAACTTGTATATGGCATATTATGAACAAACCTGTATTCTACCGACCTATGGCACACATATTTTTAGAATGTTCTGCTTTATTGATGACCTACTACTACTTTGGACTGGCACTTGTGACAGTTTTTGTCGATGGTTCAAGAACTCAATGAACTTCCTTCTACTATACGGTTCATTGCATACATTGACCCCCTTCTGTGTCCTTCTTGGATTTAACCTTAATGGTTGCCAGTACAACATTGACCATCACTACCTACAGGAAGACAACTGACAGGAACACATTAATGCACCACTCATCTTGCCACACACCACACCTATTACGGAGTATCCCGTACTCCCAGATGGTATGCATGGTTAGGAATAACTCGGATCCACTCCTATCTGACACATTGCTTTTTACAACGCGCTATAAGCTTTAAGATTTGCTAACATGCAAAGATAAAGCTCTGTTCTCACACAAAATTATACTGTACGCATCAAGGACAGATCACAATGCCAACCACAGGAAGCTAGATTGACTTTCCTCACCACAGACACCCCAGATAAGAAACCATTGGTTGATTCAATTCTTTACCATTGGTCCATTCATGAAAAGGACCGCACTCTTCCCCCAGTTTTTAGGACCGCTCCACTCATTGCGTACAGAAGGGGCAACGGCCTACGTGATTTTCTTGTAAAAACTGATCCTAGTCATTGTTACCAGCCCAGTACCTCTAACATTTGGCTCCCCTCAACAAGACTTGGCTGCTACAAATGTCCAAATTGTACTACCTGCAACTCCCTAATAACTGGACCAGTCTTCAATCATCCACACACGGGCCATACCATACAAATCCAACATAGACTTACATGTACCTCAAAATTTATTATCTACTTCATTAAATGCCCCTGTGGTTTGTTGTATATTGGTAAAACTATCACCACTTTCAGGGACCGAATGGCAAACCATAGGTCGGCCTTCCGCTCTGCACTCTCAACGGGAAAAGCTGATACCCCAGTTGCGCCCATGGACTAAACAAACCAGTTTCCTATTCCTCATTTTATTTCAAATGATATGCTATTCTGCACATCCTATGCACATCATTTATTTTGTAATATGAGTGGCAACATGCCATCCATGGCCATGTATGGTTGCAAATGCAACTTTTACCATATAATTCTTTTTTGACAGCTTAGCCTCATATTGGAGATAGAGACCAATACATTAGTTTTTGATACTTTATTTTTGTGTATGTTTATGTGACACTTATGTTGCAATTTTCTGCTCACTAATATCTTCACTTTGCTTTGACTCACTTCACTTTACTTTATTCTGTCAGTAGTTGCTTTCTAATCCACTGTTTCTATACCTACAGTACCCTCTGCTGTAGGCATCTGTTCCGTTCCTTATGTGCCTGCCTCTGTAGCCTACCCTACAGCACCAAACTGCCACCTGCTATAAGCAGTAACTACTGCATGCCAGATACTAGCACCCCGCCACCTAAAAACTCCCGGTGGACCTCCTTGTTGGCACACTGTGAAGATGGTATACCTAGGAACGCTGTACTGATATATGGGCTCTGTGATAGGATGAGTTTCCCGAGATCGTATGCGCTGACCAGCTGTCTTCCGTAGAGTATCACTCTAGCTGACATTTGTCGGTCTGACACTGCATCATTTTTCCCCTGCACTGTGCCTTGCGTGCTTTCCCCAATGTGGGTATGTTGCGGATTGGTTCATTCTATGCTATTAATTCCGGCTTACGATGCCGGCAATTTGTCCGGGCCTTAGACTCATAAAAAATTTTTTTTTGCTTTCTAGCTAACAATACTGCTGATTACGGCTACTGATGCCTACTTTTAAACTTATTTAATTGCGATGCCATGCTACTTTTGCTGGTAACTTCACCTAGCGATGCCGTACTCATACCTAATACTAATGCAGTTCCGAGCCACCGGCGCTGCTAACCCGGCGTTTTGTGCCGATTTTATATTTAATACCTTTGCGGGTCTGTGCTTATGCAATGCAGTAGCAGTCATGTTCTTTATGCTATAATTTGGCTACACTTATAGGCACCAATCGGTGAGTTGCAGTTCAGCTATGGAGGATCTCCCGCTCCCTTTTTTCCTTTCAAACATGTATCTCTCCCACTATTTTAGTGCTCTCAATACTTACTCTTATTCTTTCTATTTGTGTTTATTTTTTAGATTTTTTTTATTTCTTATGTTGATGATCATTTGTTTTTGTCTGTTCTTGACTTAATTAGCTTGCAGTTTGTCTCACCTGATGATGTCACTGCTGATTTCCCGCCACTTTGGGTTTTTCAGGGGGGTTGTTTCCACTTACTGTAACTTTGACAAAGGCTGTGGACACAGCCAAAATGTTAGTTCCACGTCACAATAAATGACCACTTCTATTTAAGTCCTGTGAGTGCGGAATCTATCTTTATGGTTTATGTGATATCTGCTATACTGCATCCAGGCACATTGGCTCCAGAATTATATGGGAGTGTCTGTATTACCATGCATTATATATACATAAATATAAATAAATTGTTACACTGGTTTTAATTGCTTAGTAATAAATAACTTATATTTTACTTGTGGTTGCAGCTCCAGCACAGAAGCCTGCTGCAGGTAACTTATTTTTTTCGAATTGTGATGGAGTGAATTTAGCTTTGGTGTGGTTTGGTGTGGACCCCAGGCAAATGCTGTAGGCCAAGAAGAAAGATCCGCCCCTTCCTTAACACTATATTAAAGTGAGGAAGGGTGTGGTCTAGCCTTGGGCCAATAATAAGGTATATGGTAATACCAAATAGATACATTCATCCTGCCTAGTGACAAGGAGAAAAGGAAATATAGGGTTTAAAGCCATAGGGGCACATTAACCCTATGGGTCCCTACATTATTAAACCAAAAATTGTGTTTTATTATATATATATATATGATATAATACACAGTATATCCAGCAGAATTAAAAACAAAAAACCTCGGCATCTTTTTAAAGCTTTAGTTTAGATCTGCATTCTTCCCACCAGCCTCCGTAGGTACCCCAAGTTCCTATTAGCTGCCTAAAAGCCTGAAAGTCAGCAATACTTAAATGTCTATTGGTAGAAAAACCTCGCACTACAGTGATTTATATTATTACAGGGTGCACAAAGTGTAGTATATTGAATATAAGTCAAGAAGTGAAAGGAACACAATTTTTATTGGCACACCTGTAGAAGTCTTAAAATATAACTTTTAATTTTATTAACAAATAAAATATATCTTAAAATTGGTAAAGCGAAAAGAAAAAGGGAAGAAAGATTAAAATATAAAATGACACACCCTAGATCTATCTATTGTACTAGGCTCCAATGCCTATCAAAAGATTGGCAACTATTTTGCCACTTTGTTCGTGTTGCTGTCAAATGTTTCAATAATGATTACAAGCAACTTATGTAGCGATTGTTGGAAGTCTTTTACTGTTTCCAGAGATCACCATTCATGTCTCAGGGGATATTTCTTTGCAATACGGGCAGTAGTTTTGAGGTAAGTATCGTTGACGGCCATCAATAATTAAATTGCAACTTTAAGTAGATATATGAATCAAAAAGTATATCGTTCGCAACTGTTTCGACTTTACTGTTACTATTTAGTCGATTTCCTTATTAACACTTAGTATAGTTCAACATCTTGATCAATCCAATTATTGATATGGACTGCAATTCCATTTCCCACCATTACAAATAGGTAAGTTTACATCTAACAATACCTTGACGGTGTAACCCGGTCAGTATGAGCTTATATGCTCTCTAGTGGCGACTTAAGGTAAGTATTTAACATCGCATCCGTACACCAATGAAACTCTTAATATGTCACTTGCAGAGTTTATCTACTACAAAGACTTCTAGATTTTCAACTAGATGTAAAAATACATAGAGTGCGCTTCACGAGATATATTTCCTTTCTAGGATTAATTATAGACTCCCCCGCGCTTTAATCAGCTTTATTGCTCGCACCAAAATTATTATACTGACATGATTATCCAGTGGGTCTCACATAAGGCCCTCTAACCAATTGCCTTTGAGTCGTTAATGGTCCAAACCGACCATATCTACAACTTGTAGCGTTATACAGAAGTTTCCTTAGTGCGCGGGATCCTCCATCCACTTAATAAGTATGACGAAAAAATATACTGCGCTACACATTATTCGGGTAAGTCTCCCGTTACAGTTCCAGGGTATTACCCCGTCAGAGGAAATTCAACAGGAGCATACAGTGCCCGTATCGCTGTGCTAGCTACCGCAATATTACCTCAGCACAGGGAGAATTGAACTACCTCGTCAATCAATCTTAGCCGTCCTTAATAAATACCCCGGCTTTATATGGAAATAAGAGAGCGCCTGTGTCTATTCAATCCCTCGGCGATAAGTTTAGCACAAATTCAAATTGTCCAATGCGGATGTCAACACGCGGGGAGAAAGCCGGTGCCTACCACCTCAAAATTTTTACCTCAGCTACCGGCTTTCATAAACAACAATTATTCGTTGTGATCACCTTTTTCATGTGTAAGTAAGGAAGCGCCTATGTCTCCTTCCTCAGTCCCTCGGCACCACGTTTGCACAAATACACATTGTCCACTACTGATATCAATTGGCGGAAAGAAAGCCGGTGCCTACCACCTCAGAGTTTTTACCTCGGCGACCGGCTTTTATAAACAACAATTATTCGTTGCAATTACCTCTTTCGTATGCAAATAAGGAAGCGCCTATACCTACTCCCTCAAACCCTCAGCAACACGTTTGCACAAATACACATTGTCCACTGCGGATGTCAAAAGGAAATAAAAGAGAGAGGGAGCGCCGGTGCCTACCACCTCAGAGTTTTTACCTCAGCAACCGGCTTTCAAAAACCAGCGATTATTCATTGCGATCGCCACTAAAGATTATCTACAAATGTTAGTACTAATCAACTTGCTACGACTTCAATTGCAAAGGGGAACCTGTGCCTACTACAACCATTTCTATACCTCGGCAAACAGGTTACCTTCGGTCACACATTGACCGATCACAAAGGTCGCCTATACCACCTAACCCAATTTTGCTAACTCCCAATTCGAGCATTAAATCTAAACTTGGAATATCATATTTCCGCTACACGATCCGCTGTGCCTACTACCAAAAGGGTTATTACCTCGGCACAGAGATCTAGGGTGTGAGACGCCGACGCGCGTTTCGCTATTGCTTTTTCAAGGCGGGGTTTTTTACGCTTTCCTAGGGATCGTTTTTAAACCCTCATTAGCCAATCGTTCCGTTGTTTCTAAGGCCGCCCAAGTGACGTAGGAATTGATTTTCTTGTTGTAAATCATTTACCAAATTGGTTAGTCTTTTTACACAGACCTTCAAATTTCTTATTCAAGAATTTAGTATATGAAATACTTTGCTATATTTACTGTATGTTTGATTGATGTTTTATTTAACTAGAGTAAAGAAAATACGTCGACCACAGATTGAAGCAAGTCCTTTGAGAGGAAAATTTCTGCTTTTAATGGCATCATCTTTATCAAATGTTTTGAGACGAATATCGGAAAGAACCTTATTTTAACAATTTTCTTATTTATCCTTGTTTTATAAGTGAATTTTTTTAAGTATTAATTCATTAGTGACCATAAGGTTTTAAAATAATAAAGAATTTTATGAATATTCATGGTGTATCAAATGAAAATAAATGTGAAACTTGTGCCTTTTACGTTCTATTATGATTACCTGGTTAATACACTCTACTATGCAAGTGTCACTAGAATAAAAAATATTTTAAGGAGGTGACGTTGTGAGTGTGCACAGAAATACCTGTTAAGGCACAAATTTGTGCTAGTGAAAAAGAAATCAAATAAAATATACTTGTCGTGTTTATTATACTCAAATAAAGTGTTTTTTTGAGATGAAAGTAAGGATAATAACTGTAGAAAGATAACATGACATCATTGATCCATGGGAAATTCTTTTAATAATTTTATTTAGAATAGGTTTTCACAACAGAGCACATAATGATTTATTTGAGTATAATAAACACGACAAGTATATTTTATTTGATTTCTTTTTCACTAGCACAAATTTGTGCCTTAACAGGTATTTCTGTGCACACTCACAACGTCACCTCCTTAAAATATTTTTTATTCTAGTGACACTTGCATAGTAGAGTGTATTAACCAGGTAATCATAATAGAACGTAAAAGGCACAAGTTTCACATTTATTTTCATTTGATACACCATGAATATTCATAAAATTCTTTATTATTTTAAAACCTTATGGTCACTAATGAATTAATACTTAAAAAAATTCACTTATAAAACAAGGATAAATAAGAAAATTGTTAAAATAAGGTTCTTTCCGATATTCGTCTCAAAACATTTGATAAAGATGATGCCATTAAAAGCAGAAATTTTCCTCTCAAAGGACTTGCTTCAATCTGTGGTCGACGTATTTTCTTTACTCTAGTTAAATAAAACATCAATCAAACATACAGTAAATATAGCAAAGTATTTCATATACTAAATTCTTGAATAAGAAATTTGAAGGTCTGTGTAAAAAGACTAACCAATTTGGTAAATGATTTACAACAAGAAAATCAATTCCTACGTCACTTGGGCGGCCTTAGAAACAACGGAACGATTGGCTAATGAGGGTTTAAAAACGATCCCTAGGAAAGCGTAAAAAACCCCGCCTTGAAAAAGCAATAGCGAAACGCGCGTCGGCGTCTCACACCCTAGATCTCTGTGCCGAGGTAATAACCCTTTTGGTAGTAGGCACAGCGGATCGTGTAGCGGAAATATGATATTCCAAGTTTAGATTTAATGCTCGAATTGGGAGTTAGCAAAATTGGGTTAGGTGGTATAGGCGACCTTTGTGATCGGTCAATGTGTGACCGAAGGTAACCTGTTTGCCGAGGTATAGAAATGGTTGTAGTAGGCACAGGTTCCCCTTTGCAATTGAAGTCGTAGCAAGTTGATTAGTACTAACATTTGTAGATAATCTTTAGTGGCGATCGCAATGAATAATCGCTGGTTTTTGAAAGCCGGTTGCTGAGGTAAAAACTCTGAGGTGGTAGGCACCGGCGCTCCCTCTCTCTTTTATTTCCTTTTGACATCCGCAGTGGACAATGTGTATTTGTGCAAACGTGTTGCTGAGGGTTTGAGGGAGTAGGTATAGGCGCTTCCTTATTTGCATACGAAAGAGGTAATTGCAACGAATAATTGTTGTTTATAAAAGCCGGTCGCCGAGGTAAAAACTCTGAGGTGGTAGGCACCGGCTTTCTTTCCGCCAATTGATATCAGTAGTGGACAATGTGTATTTGTGCAAACGTGGTGCCGAGGGACTGAGGAAGGAGACATAGGCGCTTCCTTACTTACACATGAAAAAGGTGATCACAACGAATAATTGTTGTTTATGAAAGCCGGTAGCTGAGGTAAAAATTTTGAGGTGGTAGGCACCGGCTTTCTCCCCGCGTGTTGACATCCGCATTGGACAATTTGAATTTGTGCTAAACTTATCGCCGAGGGATTGAATAGACACAGGCGCTCTCTTATTTCCATATAAAGCCGGGGTATTTATTAAGGACGGCTAAGATTGATTGACGAGGTAGTTCAATTCTCCCTGTGCTGAGGTAATATTGCGGTAGCTAGCACAGCGATACGGGCACTGTATGCTCCTGTTGAATTTTCTCTGACGGGGTAATACCCTGGAACTGTAACGGGAGACTTACCCGAATAATGTGTAGCGCAGTATATTTTTTCGTCATACTTATTAAGTGGATGGAGGATCCCGCGCACTAAGGAAACTTCTGTATAACGCTACAAGTTGTAGATATGGTCGGTTTGGACCATTAACGACTCAAAGGCAATTGGTTAGAGGGCCTTATGTGAGACCCACTGGATAATCATGTCAGTATAATAATTTTGGTGCGAGCAATAAAGCTGATTAAAGCGCGGGGGAGTCTATAATTAATCCTAGAAAGGAAATATATCTCGTGAAGCGCACTCTATGTATTTTTACATCTAGTTGAAAATCTAGAAGTCTTTGTAGTAGATAAACTCTGCAAGTGACATATTAAGAGTTTCATTGGTGTACGGATGCGATGTTAAATACTTACCTTAAGTCGCCACTAGAGAGCATATAAGCTCATACTGACCGGGTTACACCGTCAAGGTATTGTTAGATGTAAACTTACCTATTTGTAATGGTGGGAAATGGAATTGCAGTCCATATCAATAATTGGATTGATCAAGATGTTGAACTATACTAAGTGTTAATAAGGAAATCGACTAAATAGTAACAGTAAAGTCGAAACAGTTGCGAACGATATACTTTTTGATTCATATATCTACTTAAAGTTGCAATTTAATTATTGATGGCCGTCAACGATACTTACCTCAAAACTACTGCCCGTATTGCAAAGAAATATCCCCTGAGACATGAATGGTGATCTCTGGAAACAGTAAAAGACTTCCAACAATCGCTACATAAGTTGCTTGTAATCATTATTGAAACATTTGACAGCAACACGAACAAAGTGGCAAAATAGTTGCCAATCTTTTGATAGGCATTGGAGCCTAGTACAATAGATAGATCTAGGGTGTGTCATTTTATATTTTAATCTTTCTTCCCTTTTTCTTTTCGCTTTACCAATTTTAAGATATATTTTATTTGTTAATAAAATTAAAAGTTATATTTTAAGACTTCTACAGGTGTGCCAATAAAAGCAATACTTAAATGATCAAGATCAGGGATCCCCAATCTTACTCGTGAGCCACAGTCAAATGTAGAAAGACTGGCTATTAGGCAGCCTCTATCATCTTACAGGGGCTTTATTTGGCAGTAAATCTTGTTTTTATTCAACCAAAACTTGCCCCCAAGTCAGGAATTCAAAAATAACTCCCTGGTTTGGGGGCACTGAGAGCAACATCCAAGGGGTTGGGGAGCAACATGTTACCCCTGAGCCACTGGTTGGGGATCACTGATCAAGATGAACCCTCATCAGTTGCCTTTTTCACTTACATTTAAGTTTTCCAGGTGATTTATTATGTGGACAGCGCCTAATATACCCCTATTTTTAAGTACTAACTATGATTTAAATATGTAACAGCATATTCAGATGGTCTATTTGCATCCTCTCATTCTCATTGATTTTGATCCAAAGTGCACAGAACTCTGTGGGAGAACAATGTTGACCAAAACGATGGAAAGTACTTTCACAAAAACACCATTCATTGAAATCTTAATTTTACATCTCTGATAAGATGGACATTATTTTAGTTAATGGCTCTTAATTGTTTTCTATTTTTGAGTGCTCAAATAAAGGCCGCGTGGTTGATCTATACCCACTGTGGTTATTTATTGTCTTGCTTTTCCTTCTTTCGCTGTTTATATTTCATTCCTCTGATGCTTTAAAAATGTAAAACGTAGAAAGTGATATTTGCAATAGCCGTGCATGCCATTTACTACATTCCTTATAAATCATTCCCGTTGGATAAAGTTGGACATTAATGCTTCTTTAATCTTCTTAAGTTTGCAAAAGGTTATATAGTATATATATATATATATATATATATATATATACACAAAAACAAAAGGAGCACACCCTTCAGACAATCAAATGCCCTAGGTGCTGGTCAAAAATGTGCAATAAACAAACAAAAAGATCTTTTTCAATAAATTCTTTTTTGTTTTTCCTAAAGTCCCTATGTGTGCGGCACTCTGTTTGTATATATATATATAAATATTGTATATTATATATTTATATATATATAATTGTTACACTGGTTTTAATTGCTTATTAATAAATAACTTATATTTTACTTGTGGTTGCAGCTCCAGCACCTGCTCCAGGTAACTTATTTTTTCCAAATTGTTATGGAGTGAATTTAGTTTAAAAATTTTTGTTTGTTAATCTTTAAATGTTAATTTTACTGACCAGTAATTTGTGTAAATGGCTAGGTGTATAATCTGTATATGGGTGTGTGTGTGTGACAGTATTAGCTTAGGTTAACAAACGGAGGCCTAGTTTATTGGATCATGTGCCTCACCTGTGCTGGAAGTATGTTTTAAATTATGCTGAAACAACTGACTATTGAGAGCTCTATTTGCCACAAGTGCATACAAAAGTGTGTGCATTCAAAACTTTATAGAGAACATTGCAATTGCTTGTAGCGGCCTCTCTGAATGAATATTTATAAAGTAGATGTTGACCACCTGGGGGCAGCATAGAGCAATTTGGAGGCTATAAAAGCTGCAGACTGGAGTCTGGGTTAAGCCTTTGTAAGAGGCAGTTCTAGAGCTGCAGGACTGTGCTTGCAGTGTTATTGTTGAGCCCCCTGCTGGTAAAAGTGTGTACTGCACCTTTACAAATACATTGTGTTTTTCCTGCATTTGCTAAAAATAAAGCACAATATTTCCACTAAAGATCTGTCTGGCTACTGAACATGCACGTGCCCACTGACCCAATTCAATGTGTGCTTTCATTGTTTGAGTTTATTGGGAAAAATATCCTATACCAGTATGGTCTTATCTGGAATCTATAAAAAGGCAGCTTTATACTTTTGTCCCTTGTGTAAAATCTGAAGATAGAGTTTTTTCGCTATTTAGTCATATATTTTGCATATCATTAGTCAGTGGGCCCAACAGTGTCCAATTGTAGCATCATGTTAGAAGTATAAAATTGTAATGCCTTTTTCTTTACTGCAAGTTTGCAATTTGAAATATAGTGCATACATAATATAGTGTGAATATTGATGAAGCATGCTTTGGTATATTTGTAGCTGGCAATAAAAGTTTTGGAGCAGTGAAGCTGTGTATTGGTGCTCTTCGTTTCATTTAAATTAGTGGGAATATATTAGTTTTTACTGCTCTTTTAAAGTTTTAATATTTTCATTAAATCATTCATGTCTATTTTGTACTTATGGTTGCAGCTCCAGTAACAACGACTGCTACTACGACAAAGACTACCACTCCTACTACTACAACTACTACTACTAGTAATTTTTTTTTATATATATATATATGAAAAGTTCGCTTTCACTGTTTGTATTTATTGGAATATTTTGATAGGGAAATGAATCATATAACAACAACAACAACAAACACCCATGAGGTTTTATCAGGGATCTATAATCCCTTTTTTTTGTACAAGAACTTTATTAGCTTTAGTAGAAACTCACTGACCTAGAGTAGAAAAGCCTGTTTCCATAATAACGCTCAAAAAATTTGTTAGAGAGGGCCCCATTTAAATTTCAGTTAGGGCAAAACTAGTATAGGTATGGGATCCCTTATCTGGAAAGGATATAATTACCCCTTATTGGGGACAGAACAGCCCTATTGGGTTTATTTAATGGTTAAATGATTCCCTTTTCTCTGTAATAATAAAACAGTACCTGTACTTGATCCCAACTAAGATATAATTACCCCTTATTGGGGCAGAACAGCCCCATTGAGTTTATTTAATGGTTAAATGATTCCCTTTTCTCTGTAATAATAAAACAGTACCTGTACTTGATCCCAACTAAGATATAATTAGCCCTTATTGGGGGCAGAACAGCCCTATTGGGTTTATTTCATGGTTAAATGATTCCCTTTTCTCTGTAATAATAAAACAGTACCTGTACTTGATCCCAACTAAGATAGAATTACCCCTTATTGGGGGCAGAACAGCCCTATTGGGTTTATTTAATGGTTAAATGATTCCCTTTTCTCTGTAATAATAAACCAGTACTTGTACTTGATCCCAACTAAGATATAATTACCCCTTATTGGGGGCAGAACAGCCCCATTGGGTTTATTTAATGGTTAAATGATTCCCTTTTCTCTGTAATAATAAAACAGTACCTGTACTTGATCCCAACTAAGATATAATTACCCCTTATTGGGGGCAGAATAGCCCTATTGGGTTTATTTAATGGTTAAATGATTCCCTTTTCTCTGTAATAATAAAACAGTACCTGTACTTGATCCCAACTAAGATATAATTACCCCTTATTGGGGGCAGAATAGCCCTATTGGGTTTATTTAATGGTTAAATGATTCCCTTTTCTCTGTAATAATAAAACAGTACCTGTACTTGATCCCAACTAAGATATATTTAATCCTTTTTGGATGCAAAACAATCATATTGGGTTAAATTAATGTTTCATTTAATTTTTAGTAGACTTAAGGTATGGAGATCCAAATTACAGAAAGACCCCTTATCTGGAATACTCTTGGTCCTGAGCATTCTGGATAATGGGTCATATACCTGTATTCATGTTATCTTTTTTTTACAACCTTTTCTAACCTTGTATTTATCAAGCCCGCATTTTGTTTTCTTCTCTACTGGTAGGTAACCATATAAAAACAAACCCCCAAGATGTAGACAATCATGTATCAAAAGTCATAATCATCATGTTTTATTAAAAACAATTGTACAAGACACACAGGGTGTATCTGGTGATATAATAAATGGAGGATATAGAGTTTCCCACTTGTTAATCTATCCATGCATATCATTTGTCAGTGGCCCAACGGTGCCCAATGGTAGTATCATTGTGTCGTAGTAGAACCCGTAAAGTGGCAGATGGTCGTGCCATTTTACAGTCAGCAAATGCAGAATTCAGATAAGTCACAGAGGTTAAGGTATTTCAATATTACATCTCCTGCAATATCATAAAATACCCTAATCAATTAAATCTTTTTAAAAAAAAGGCCTGATTATATAATAGCCTAGATCTCACCACTTGGCCGAGTTGGATTGTCACTCGCTGCCCCTACATCACTACTGTTGCATGTAACATGAGTATGCCTGGTAATAATGGGAAATTGTGGTTCCAGTCATCCGCTACATAACCTCAGTGTGTTGGAAATGCCAAGATCTCCATTTAGCTTTGTCGCACAGAGCTTGTTTCAGGGCACATTAATCAGGCAAAATAATAGGTATTGCCTCATTCCTGTTGCGAGGAATTTATACTTAAGCTATTTTCAGATGTTAATGCTTCTTTAATGCAAGTTTCCAAATGGTAATATAGTGCATATATAGCATAGTGTGAATATGTAATATATTAGTAAATTGTTTTTATTGCTTTTTTGAATTTTTAATACTTTAATTATATCATCCATGTTTATTTTTCTGTCATGGCTGCAGCTCCAGCAACAACTACTACTCCTACTACTACAACAACTACTACCACTCCTACTACAACAACAACTACCACAACTACCACTCCTACTACAACAACTACTACCACTCCTACTACAACAACTACAACTACTACTACAACAACTACCACCACCACTGGTAATTTTTTTTTTTAATGAAATATGCACTTTCACTGTTTGAGTTTATTAGATTGATAGGGAAATGTAAAGAGGGGATCTATAAAGAGGAAACATTATACTTTTGTACCCTGTGTGAAATATCTTTTTTTTTTTTTATAAGAACTTAACTTTATTAGCTTTAGTAAAAACTAACTGATGCTGCTTATAAGCCTGTTTCAATAATAACCCTTAAAAACATCTGTTAGAGAGGATTCCAATGAAATTCCAGTTAGTTCAAAACTATTCATGTCCCTTATGTAAAATGCATTTTTTTGTACAAGAAATTCACCAAAATTTACCAGTGTATTTTCCCCATACAATTGTAATAGAGTTTAGTAGAGAGTTTACATATTACATATGTGGGGTATTAGCATGGAGCAGGACTGGGGGGGGGGTGAAGGGCCCACCGGGGCTCCCGGCCCAGGGGCCCTGCACCCCCCTAGCCATAGGGGCCCCCTTAACCACCCTTGTAGGGCCTCCCACCCGGCATCCTCCCCCCAGTGCGTAAATTTAATGCGTCAGGGAAGGAGCGGTCGGACAGGGGGAGCGCAGGCAAGGGTCGGGTCCCAGTGGCCCAGTCCGACCCTGGTATGGAGGATATGACATATTTAATGACATGAAAAATGGCTGCTCTGTCTTTAAAATGGTAGCTAGCCAGCCTGAACGTCTTACAATTTATCTTGGTGTAAATTCATTCTTGTGGTCTTTATAAATTAGTAAATATTTTAAACTGGAGAGAGTTAATTTGCAATAACTTCTCCCTTTAGTAAAGTGCCAATGTTGCGGTGAATTATCAATTCACCAAATATTCACAATCTGGCCACTCTGGCCACTGTCAATTGCTGTATTGGAATCAGTTCACCCTTTCTTTCCAGTTCTTTGTCATTTCAAACACAAGGCCACAAAGTTTACAAGAGCCATAGGGGGTTATGTTATGCAGTGCAATGTTTGTTACAAGTCTACTAGTAGCGATGTAGTAGGTACGTGCAGGTAGCATTTAGTGTTTGAAAAAAAACATCTTATTTGGTTTCTATGAGTCTCATACCAAATGTTTTACCTTTTATTACACGAACCCTAAAGTATGAGATTATCAAGGAAATCTGATCTAAAAGCTTGCACTCAAGAAAGTACTTTTCTTTCTTTAAAATAGTTGTTGCCAGAACTTCCAGAACTGAGGAAGGAAACATGTTTTCTGTTCTAATGATACAGAAGGATTATGGGCTTGCAAGTGCTTAATGGTGGGGGCTACAGTATGGGTAAAGTGATATTTTTTAGAAGTGCTTGCTATTGTACAAAACAAAATACCAGTAGGCCCCATTAACAAATATGCTAAATTGCACCGTACAGAGGTCCATTATAATAAATTCTTTGATTGGTTGCTATGGGCATCTGCACTGGCACAATTTAGCGCCTTTGTAAATCACAGTATATATATTTGTTTTTGTTGCAAAATGGGTGAAATAATAATCTACTTCTTATTGTAGCAAAAACGACAACAACAACATCAACAGGTAAGTCATATCTTCTCTCTATATATTCCTAAATGTAATTGTACTTTTATTACTCAATGGGGATCATTTCTAAAACTATTTGCACACTTTATAAATGACCCCCAGTATTTTAGCAGTAGGAGCAGGTAATACTTGCCTATATATTGTTGAACAATTGTATGACAGTGATCCCAAACCAGTGGCTCAGGGGCAACATGTTGCTCCCCAACCCCTTGGATGTTGCTCTCAGTGCCCCCAAACCAGGGAGTTATTTTTGAATTCCTGACTTGGGGGCAAGTTTTGGTTGAATAAAAACAAGATTTCCTACCAAATAAAGCCCCTGTAAGCTGATAGGGTGCATAGAAGCCCCTAATAGCCAATCACAGCCCTTATTTGGCTCCTCCATGAACTTTTATGATGCTTGTGTTGCCCCCCAAGTCTTTTTACAAGTCTTTTTACATTTGACTGTGGCTCACAATTAAGAAAGGTTGGGGATCCCTGTTGTATGGGAAGGGATGAGAAAAATATTCTACTGCTCTACTTTTGGGAGCCTTTTTCATTCTACATTAGATTATCATGCGTTAAGGCAAAAGGCTGTTTGACCGTTTGCTTATAGACAACCAAGTTTATCATGCATCCCTGGCCCCCATGTGACATCAATGACTGAGACTTTCCCATATACAGTGTAATTCAGTCCCATGGAAGTGGCAATGCCCACAGTCGAACCAATGCTACAGGCCTTTTACATTTGTCCCAACTGTGGACAGATTGGCAGAATGTGGCAATAAGGTACAAGAGTAAGCTTTGTAAATCTATTTAAATGCTGGTTTTATTTCATGCAGAATGCAGTATGAGCCCCGGTGCAAGAGTCGACTGTGGGTACTCAGGAGTTTCCGAGTCTCAATGCAGGAATAAGAGTTGCTGCTTCGATTCAAGCATCCCCAACGTTAAATGGTGTTTCTACACACAGTCACAAGGTACTTTTCTTTTGTAAATGTTTGTGTGAGTGTATATTGTACATACAAGTACAGGTATGGGATCCCTTATTTGGAAACCCATTATCCAGAAAGCTACGAATAATGGAAAGGCCGTCTCCCATAGACTCCATTTAAATCAATTATTTCCGAATTTCTTTTTTCTTTGTAGTAATAAAACAGTACCTTGTACTTGATCCCAACTAAGATATAATTACCCCTTATTGGGGGCAGAACAGCCCTATTGGGTTTATTTCATGGTTAAATGATTCCCTTTTCTCTGTAATAATAAAACAGTACCTGTACTTGATCCCAACTAAGATATAATTACCCCTTATTGGGGCAGAACAGCCCTATTGGGTTTATTTAATGGTTAAATGATTCCCTTTTCTCTGTAATAATAAAACAGTGCCTGTACTTGATCCCAACTAAGATATAATTACCCCTTATTGGGGGCAGAACAGCCCTATTGGGTTTATTTAATGGTTAAATGATTCCCTTTTCTCTGTAATAATAAAACAGTACCTGTACTTGATCCCTACTAAGATATAATTACCCCTTATTGGGGGCAGAACAGCCCTATTGGGTTTATTTAATGGTTAAATGATTCCCTTTTCTCTGTAATAATAAAACAGTACCTGTACTTGATCCCTACTAAGATATAATTACCCCTTATTGGGGGCAGAACAGCCCTATTGGGTTTATTTTATGGTTAAATGATTCCCTTTTCTCTGTAATAATAAAACAGTACCTGTACTTGATCCCTACTAAGATATAATTACCCCTTATTGGGGGCAGAACAGCCCTATTGGGTTTATTTCATGGTTAAATGATTCCCTTTTCTCTGTAATAATAAAACAGTAACTGTACTTGATCCCAACTAAGATATAAATAATCCTTATTGGATGCAAAACAATCCTATTGGGTTTAATTAATGTTTTATTGATTTTTTAATTGACTTAATGTAAGGAGGTCCAAATTACAGAAAAACCCCTTATGCAGAATACCCTTGGTCCCAAGCATTCTGGATAATGGGTCCTATACCTGTATTGTCTATATTCTGGAGGCTCAAAAATACCTGGGACTGTTACACAGTCTCTCTTTTATAAAGGAACAATAAAACAAAACAGCCCGGCGGACTAGCAAAGAAGCAAAAGGAAACAGATATAGTTGGTATAGTAGGATTGCCGGTGATTCAGTGTCCCAGGAAAGTATAATAGGGGTCGGGAGAGGTATGTTTATGAATAGAGGAAAAGCCATTCCAAGGTTATTGATTCTAATTTTATAGAGTGAATAAGCTGAGACACAGTCATAAAAGAAAAAAAATTGTACAGTAGGAAGGGTAAAAAAAAAAAAAAAAAGCAATTAAAGGGGCAAAAATAATTCAATGAACAGGGCATGTAGTAAACATTCTTTTTGCCTATTGTTTTGATCACCATCAACATCTCCATGTTTTGACCTTGCGATAATTCCATTCCCAGTACACAGATAATCTCCCTACATAACAGACACCTGCTAATCTATTTATCTCACCTGTAGGGAACAGACATGAAGTAGCTTCCATCTCCCTGTTAACCATGTTTAGTAACAAAAACATCAGTAGGCAAAAAGTATGTTCAGCACAAAGCCAATTTATTGAACAAGGGGTATACTGCCCCTTTAAGGCAGTGCTGTCCAACTGGCAGCCCTCGACCCCCCTCTGTGTGGCCCCCCACCTATCTGACTGCTTTGATGGCTTAACTTTGTGTAAGCTTTAAATGGTATCAGTACTGAGATTAACTGGCCCCCCTGCATGGTTCTCACCTCAGATTCAGGCTGTAATCCCTCTGTATTGTTTAAACATGTAATCCCCTGTGTTGTTCACACCTTTTAATCTCTGCATTGTTCACCCCCTGCAGTGTTCACACCTCAGGCTCAGGCTGTAATCACCCACATTGTTCACCTCTTCACACCTCAGACATTGTATGTACTGCCTGGCCTATGCTGCCTGTGTATAGGCAGCAGAGGGTAGGCAGAGTATGGCACATAGGCAGCATAGGGCAGGGAGGGTATGGCACCCACAGGCAGCATAGGGCAGGGAGAGTATGGCTCCCACAGGTAGCATAGGACAGGCAGAGTATGGCTCCCACAGGTAGCATAGGACAGGCTGAGTATGGCACCACAGGCAGCATAGGACAGGCACCCACAGGTAGCATAGGACAGGCAGAGTATGGCACACACAGGCAGCATAGGACAGTCAGAGTGCTGCCTGTGTGTGCCATACTCTGCCTGCCCTATGCTGCCTGTGGGAGGTGAACCTGGCAGGGGTTTGATCTGGGAGTTTGTTAGCAGTTGGAAATAGCCATTAAATGGTCCCTAAGGTGTGTAATTATATGCTGGGGGTTGCTGTGCTATCCACAGGGGAGGAGGCATATGGATTTAAGGGTATGTCTTAATATGACATAATATAATTCTTTAACATATGAATGATGGTTGATATCCCTGCAGCGACCATTGTGATAAAATGGGTGTGATTTGAAGTGGGTGTGGTTTAAAATGAGGGAGTGACCAAAACTGGCTTACATTAGCGGCCCTCCACCATGTATGTGAGAGAAATTCCGGCCCTCGGCACCGCAGAAGTTGGACAGCACTGCTTTAATGGAACACATTTCAAAAGACAGTGATTCTTTTCCCAAAAACACACACATGAAAGCTGCCCTCTATTCAAGCTAGATGCCAAGTGTGGCCAAAATGACATAATTGCGCCCAAATTAAAAACTACCCACAATGAATTCGCTCCCACAAACTGTCAGACTTTCTCCCAATCTCTCTGCCTTCAAGAGATCTCTATAAATGCATTTATTTAGAGAAGCTTACCCTAATCTAGTTTAACATAACCTCAGTGTGCTGCTAAAAGCAACACCCTGTGCCCCACCTCTCACAACTCTGGTCATGCCCATTCCCACACCTTGTGTCTCAACCCTTTCTCCTTGTAGATTGTAAGCTCTTTTGGGCAGGGCTCTCTTCCCCTCCTGTATCGGTTACTGATTGCTTTATATGTTACTCCTTGTAGAGTGTAAGCTCTTTTGGGCAGGGCTCTCTTCCTCTCTTGTATCGGTTACTGATTGCTTTATATGTTACTCCTTGTAGAGTGTAAGCTCTTTTGGGTAGGGCCCTCTTCACCTCTTGTTTCAGTTATTGATTGCTTTATATGTTACTCCGTATGTCCAATGTATGAAACCCACTTATTGTACAGCGCTGCGGGATATGTTGGCGCTTTAGAAATAAATGTTAATAATAATAATATTACATTGTGTGACACATTTATTGCAGTGCAATTATTCTAATTTGCCGCATGTGAACCATAGTATGTTTGTTCGAATTGTGGCTCTGTTAGAAATTCTTCCAAGCCTGACCCAAGGTCTCTGTTAATTATTAGTGAAAGTCTATAAAAAAAAAGAGCTAGGGCATAGACCTTCATTTAATTTGGTGTTGAATTTTACAGTTGCGGACTGCAAAGCGGTACCACCAGGTCAGAGAACAGAATGTGGCTCCCCAGGAATCTCTGCAGATCAATGCAGGAAACTGAACTGCTGCTTCGATTCCAGCATTTCAGGAGTCAAATGGTGCTTCTATTCCAGCTCACAAGGTACTTTCCCTTCTATAGGTATTTTTATGGAGGAGTAATGTTTTGCCTATACAGATAAGGATACCATTAGGATTCATATGTTAAAGCCTATAGAGGTTCTCATACAAAAAATCTTGACTGACAGAGATGGAGAAGAAAAGCTACAATCACTGGGGTGGGGGGGGTTGGCACCCCCTAGTGCAGCAGTTCTCAACCTATGGGTCGGGGCCCCTTTGGGGGTCGAACTACCCTTTCACAGGGGTTACCTAAGACCATCAGGAAAACACATATTTCCAATGGTTTTAGGAATAATTTTATGGTTGGGGGTCACCACAACATGAGGAACTGTATTAAAGGGTCGTGGCATTAGGAAGGTTGAGAACCACTGCCCTAGTGATTATAATAGCTTAAATAATACCCCAGGCTGGTGCTCCAGGCCGGGGTATTTCTGAGCAGTCATCACATCAGAATCTTCTTCTTTCTTCTGTTGCCCTCAGCAAGCACATGCCCATGTAATGGAAAAGCTGGCTTTTTTTGCTTCCCCTGGCTTGATATCTGGTTGAAAACAGTCAGAGGCTGTGTTCGGAGATAGAAATGGCAAAGTGAAGGGAGCAATCTAGTGCTCACTGAAGGCTCTCAATCTCTCTAAACAATCTTTATGTCCAGATAATCTAAGGATTTTCCTCAGTTGCCCAGAAAGAAAATTGCCAGTGTGCTGTCAGAATAAAGGAGCTTTCTCTATTCAGAATCTGTAATTTCCCATATACAGGTATTGGATCCCTTATCCAGAAACCGGTTATCCAGAAAGTTCCGAATTACAGACAGGCCATCTCCCATAGACTCCATTATAAGCAAATAATTCTAATTTTTAGAAATGATTCCCTTTTTCTCTGTAATAATAAAACAGTACCTGTACTTGATCCCAACTAAGATATAATTACCCCTTATTGGGGGCAGAACAGCCCTATTGGGTTTATTTCATGGTTAAATGATTCCCTTTTCTCTGTAATAATAAAACTGTACCTGTACTTGATCCCAACTAAGATATAATTACCCCTTATTGGGGCAGAACAGCCCTATTGGGTTTATTTAATGGTTAAATGATTCCCTTTTCTCTGTAATAATAAAACAGTACCTGTACTTGATCCCAACTAAGATATATTTACCCCTTATTGGGGCAGAACAGCCCTATTGGGTTTATTTAATGGTTAAATGATTCCCTTTTCTCTGTAATAATAAAACAGTACCTGTACTTGATCCCAACTAAGATATAATTACCCCTTATTGGGGCAGAACAGCCCTATTGGGTTTATTTAATGGTTAAATGATTCCCTTTCTCTGTAATAATAAAACAGTACCTGTACTTGATCCCAACTAAGATATAATGAGTACTTATTCGAGGTAAAACAATCCTATTGGGTTTATTTAATATTTAAATGATTTTTAGCAGACTTAAGTTATTGTGATCCAAATTACGGAAACATCCCTTATCTGGAAAACCCCAGGTCCCAAGCATTCTGGATAACAGGTCCCATACATGTACAAAGACATACAAGGACTGGCAATACAACTCAGTGCACACTGACTTAGTAGGGACAATCATTGAACAGTACATATTCCAGGTAATAGGGTATAGTGACTTCATAGATAGGTATTGACTTTAAAAGAGTTGTTAAAAGCAATTTACAGCAGTCATTGCAAACTGCTGCCACGTGCTCCCCTAGGACAGACCATGGAGGATCTTAAATGCCAGCAGTGATTCTCTGCATTTTCTGCACATCCCCACTCATCAGCAGTCTTGGGGGGATATCACAAGTTGCTTGGGGTACTTGGCCCGGCCCTGCAAACTAAGCACCCCTTTTAATTAGTGCACAAAGGTTTGTGTGTCCAGTGTGCCCAGTTGTCAGCTCTTGTGACAGTTATATCATCTCCCTGCACCTCTTGAATCAGACTGTAAGTGCAAGTTTAAATAGCATGGGTTTCTTCTTCTTCAGTTCACATTGATGTTAATAAATTATTATTATTATATAGCAAACAGGTATATAATGAGAACTGTACTGTTACTGAATGATGCCAGCATGGTAGGAGGCTGTGCATTCTAACAAAGCCATCTTAATATTTACAGCTCAAGCCCAAGCTCAACTTCAAGCTCAAGCTCAAGCTCAATGCTCAGGCCCTCCCTCTAAGAGAAAGAACTGTGGTAATCCAGGAATGTCTGCCAATGAATGTAAAAACAAGGGATGCTGTTGGGACAGTTCTGTACCGAATGTGCCCTGGTGTTTCGCCCGGAATTAAAAAGGTAAACAAAGCAGAATGTTTCGAGTGGGTGTTTCAGATGCATATACTAACACATACTTTAAAGTAAAACCCAATCCTCGGTGAGCCCTTTATTGCATTTCCCCTACCAGAAATGAAAGGATGTTGACCCATACACTAACATAGACCTAGGCCTTGTAATTGCCAGAAAGGGACCGGAACACACCTGCGATGATATCAATAAAAAAAAAATCTTTATTGCAAAACCTTCAAAACAAAGACTTCACAGACAATGGCCTAAATGTCAAGTGGAAAACCTTAGGCTTAGCTATGCCTTTTTCTGACTCCTCACCTTGGGGTCCAGCCAACCTAGCAGCACAGAGGTCCCTGCAATAAGTAGAGTATATGTGGTCTTACACTGTTCTTCTCTAGGTCTTCTGTCTGCTTCCCCAACTCAATGGGGGGAATTCACAAAAGTGGTGATATTCAGACAAAATAAAAGTGGAGATAGATTTGTCGGATTTTCCACCGTATTCACAAACCTCTATCTTTTGTGAATTTGTCTTTTAAACAGGCAGTTGTCAGATTTTGTCATTTTCCCAACATTTTTTTTATGAATTTGCCTTTAGCTCTTAGTAAATCTGTCAGTGCCATCAAACCCAGTCCCACAGCTACAGGAGCCTTGGGGTAAGGATTTTACCAGCAGGATTTGGCATTTCATTTGCCATTTGTCAGGACAAGCCGGGCTTTCCAATGTTTTCTATGTTTCTGTGTAATTCCACTTCTGTAACAAGATTTAAGGGTATAAATACCGTCTTCTCTAGCCCTTACTCATTACTGGGCAGCAGCAATCCGACCCACACCCCAACATGCCCGATGAATAAAGGTCCAACAGGACTAGGGCCCACTGGGTTTTTATCTAGTGCCCTGTTGGGCCAGTTCAACCCTGTACCCCAATATCCCAATTTGGGTGCCAGTGTGTATGTGCTGTTTGCTGATCCACAAGATGGCTGCTGGGAACAGGTGGGGGCCAATGCTGTCAAGCAGCTCTGTAGTTCTGCCCATGCTATGGGGGCACAGATAAATTGGGGCAAATGTCAGTGAAGTGATTAAAGAGGGGGCACTACTGCTAAAACTAAAATTTGCCTGGGAGGCTTTACTTTTTCTTTTAATAAGAATGCTTACAATATATTCACACAAAATGTTATTATTGCCTCATTGATTAAGCTAAAACTGGCATAATCATGCAAATGTCAGGTAAAACTTTTTATATATAAGATATAAATTAAACTATTTTTAATCAGTGTTTTACTTGTTTATAAAATGATAATGAGGCTTTTTGCACCTATTGTTCCAGGGTTAGACAGAAACTTGTCCCCTAACAATAGTCTGCTGGTCCCCATTAATATGTTAACGATCCTCTAATGGGGCCCCTACCTTGGGTGTGAAATGGAGACTGGGTGAAACCAAACAAAACAGAAGAGCTTAGAATTGGTCTGACAGAGTTACACTGAGCTTTACTCCATTTTGAAAATGTCGGGGAAAAATCCCCAAAAATTCACAAAAGTGTCTGTAAACTGTCTTTCTTTCACCAAAAACAGAAAAGTGGCAGTTGAGTCAGAATTTAGGTGGATTTCTGTTTGTGAATCTGGAGAAAGTGTTTTCCACCAGTTTTTCCATCACTTTTACTCCAAAAAAGAGCTATCTCCACTTTTGTGAATTCCCCCCAATGTGTACCCACTTGGGTACTACAGTCTTCTCCTATGGGGAGAAGGCTGTAAATGTTTCCTTTTTCTCTGTAATAATAAAACAGTACCTGTACTTGATCCCAACTAAGATATAATTACCCCTTATTGGGGGCAGAACAGCCCTATTGGGTTTATTTAATGGTTAAATGATTCCCTTTTCTCTGTAATAATAAAACAGTACCTGTACTTGATCCCAACTAAGATATAATTACCCCTTATTGGGGCAGAACAGCCCTATTGGGTTTATTTAATGGTTAAATGATTCCCTTTTCTCTGTAATAATAAAACAGTACCTGTACTTGATCCCAACTAAGATATAATTACCCCTTATTGGGGCAGAACAGCCCTATTGGGTTTATTTAATGGTTAAATGATTCCCTTTTCTCTCTAATAATAAAACAGTACCTGTACTTGATCCCAACTAAGATATAATTACCCCTTATTGGGGGCAAAAAATCCTATTGGGTTTAATTAATGTTTTATTGGTTTTTTTTAGTTGACTTAAGATATGAAGATCCAAATTATGGAAATACCCCTTATCTGGAATACCCTTGGTCCTAAACATTCTGGATGACGGGTCCCATACCTGTATTAATATAATGGTGGGATTCATAAATTTAAAATCCATTTGACTCGTGACTGAAGAGAACTGAGAAATAAATAAAACAATTACATATTTCCTGCCTATGACACAACTTTCTTATAGATTTGGATGCTTTCAAAAGTCCACCTTCCTCCTATGGAGAGGCCAGTGCCCTAAAACGTACTTGTTTCTGTGAAATAATAGTAACCCAATCCTTTTCACGTATAGTATTAAAGGAACTGAAGTTAAAGGGAAAAGTATTATAATCAGCCTCTTACATGTGTTCCTGCAGAACTTACCTTTTATTCAATCCATCAATGACACTTCATGGAACAGGGGGATAGGCTGGATCCCAATATCAGTGGGAAAAAATCACCCTAGTGCAGTATACCATAGATACCAATCAAAATCCTGCTCTAGACTAAAAATAACTAGTCACTATTAGATGGGCGAAATGTTTTGCCAGCCATGGATTCACTGCGTATTTCCACGTTTCGCGAAATGGATGAAAAAAATTGCCGCGGAAAAATTTGCTGCATGTCCAAAAACTGTGGCCCACATCAAAAAAGAATAGCACGGGCATCAAAAGAATAGCCACGGGCGACAAAAGAATAGCTGCGGGCGACAATGTTTTTTTGACGCGCAACATTTTCGCCGTTTCGCAAATCTTTTTAAAGATTCGCTAACTTTTCGGCGAAGCGAAATGGGACAGATTCGCTCTTCACTAGTCACTATGGGATGGTATGGGATACTGCCCAGATGCAATTGCCCACTGTTAGTAAATGAGTCCCACTCGCTTACTCTGAGAAAAAAAAAAAATATATATATATATATACACACACACATATATATATATACACACAAATATATATATATTCTTGTAAGTCTAATATAGGCACCATCATCTGAATTTATAATTGGTGGGTTTTATGTCTAAGCAATGCACCAGTCCTCACGTCTCTACATGGAGTTTGTTTTAGAGGCCCAGATGATGGGTTTAAGCAAAATATAGGATGGGTTTAGAGCACAATACAGTTTAAGCCAATGGGTCTGATAAGGTTCTCATTCTTCCAGGTCATTGTATACCTGTAGTAATAAGTCAAGTCAACCGGACTTGTTGTGTTTTTCTTGAAACGTTTCACTAGTCATCTGACTGGCTTTCTCAGTTCAGAATATGAATTGAGAAGGCCAGCTGGATGACTAGCGAAACATCTTCAAGAAAAACACAGCAAGTCCGGTTGACTTGACTTATTACTACAGGTAAATTACAGCCAATGTTTTATGGTTTAAAAAGAATTCAATGCCTTTTAATTGTACTATTTCTATATTTTCTTTTAGATCTTCACTGAAATATCGTGGCAAAGACTGGATTCACAAAAAGGATTTGAGCGCAACATTTGCTACTTATGATCTATAACAGCATGTTTGAAAATAATGTATAACAGAAGCTAATAATGTCTTGTATGTTTTAATAACATCCTAATTAAAGCGCTTGCAATCATAAATATTTCTTCAGACTTGTGTACTATTATTTCATTGACATTATCATTTTTAATGTGTTATCTTCAAGCATAAGTTAATACATACATGTTTTAAAACCTTAATTATACCAAAAAAGGGAAAGTTGTGCTCATCACTAAATTTTTAAAACATTAGGCAGGGGTTTAATGAGGCTGTAACTACAAAGTACATATAGACAGCAAAAAGAGGTCCATCAAGGACATTAAAATATTCTGTACATATTAAGCTATGAAGAAATGCCTTCCCCTTAAAGCAAAACAAGCTTTTAATGAATCAGATGAAAGTAAATATAGGACTGGCTAGACCGGGGATGATTGAGTGTAGGACAGGCCAGACCGGGGGTGAGTGTAGGACTGGCCAGACCGGGGATGATTGAGTGTAGGACTGGCCAGACCGGGGATGATTGAGTGTAGGACAGGCCAGACTGGGGGTGAGTGAGTGTAGGACAGGCCAGACCGGGGGTGAGTGAGTGTAGGACAGGCCAGACTGGGGGTGAGTGAGTGTAGGACTGGCCAGACCGGGGGTGAGTGAGTGTAGGACTGGCCAGACCGGGGATGATTGAGTGTAGGACTGGCCAGACCGGGGGTGAGTGTAGGACTGGCCAGACCGGGGGTGAGTGAGTGTAGGACTGGCCAGACCGGGGGTGAGTGAGTGTAGGACTGGCCAGACCGGGGGTGAGTGAGTGTAGGACAGGCCAGACCAGGGGTGAGTAAGTGTAGGACAGGCCAGACCGGGGGTGAGTGAGTGTAGGACAGGCCAGACCGGGGGTGAGTGAGTGTAGGACAGGCCAGACCGGGGGTGAGTGAGTGTAGGACTGGCCAGACTGGGGGTGAGTGAGTGTAGGACTGGCCAGACCGGGGGTGAGTGAGTGTAGGACTGGCCAGACCGGGGGCGAGTGAGTGTAGGACTGGCCAGACTGGGGGCGAGTGAGTGTAGGACTGGCCAGACTGGGGGCGAGTGAGTGTAGGACTGGCCAGACCGGGGGCGAGTGAGTGTAGGACTGGCCAGACCGGGGGTGAGTGAGTGTAGGACAGGCCAGACCGGGGGCGAGTGAGTGTAGGACAGGCCAGACTGGGGGTGAGTGAATTTAAGACTGGACAGACCTGGAGTGAATGAGTGTAGGACTGGCCAGACCAGGGATGACTGAGGAAGCATTTTGCAATATATGGACAAACAACCCCTGTTTTGCTTAAATGGGAGGGCATTGCTTGGTAGCTTAAAGTGATACTGACACTAAAAAAAGTCACTTTTTAAAATTTGAATATACATAAAAAGTTCGCTATAGGTCATGTTTATCTTTTTTCTCTAATATGGCTGTTTCAGTAAGTAATTGTTACTTGAAGTGGCCCTGTCCCTTCCCAATTCGTCAGTTACAGCTTCTAATGCTAACAGACTCCTGCTGCACAAATATGGCCGCCCCCTCATAGGGGAACATGGGGGATCAGATAGGTAATATAAAAGCATTTGGCAAAATTATAAATAGCATGCAAAGACTGTTTTATGATAGATGTAAAAAAGGCATTAATTTCTGATGTCAGTATCTGTTTAATGTGCAAAACATCTTAATGTTTTCCTCCAGACCACTCAGAGACAAAGAGAGGTTTTATAGGTTTTGTCCCGCAGGAGAAACAAAGGGCCCCTTCTCCTAAGAAAAGATGGGGACTAGAAGGTGTTCAACAATTACCTCATGGAACTAGGGAAAATGACATTAGGGGTCTGCTTCTTACCAAACCTACACATATGTCTTATCAGTAGGAAATATAATTTTGCTGCCCAAGCAAGATTTACAGCTTTTTTTTGTAAACCTTAGGGGAGACCAGTTTTCAGCAAAAGACCATACATTCTATGCAAGGGGTACACAAAAGGATAGTTAAAAATGTAACTCTAGAAGGAACAGCAATAATTGAACATCTGATTAGGCACTCATAAGCAATATAGTTAAACATGACTTAACAATATAGTTATGTAACCCCTATTTGGCTATAAAATTGACAAAACCCAGGCTAGTTTTAGAGCATGGGGTACATGCGACTTTTAAGACAGGATGGGCCTACGCTATATGGAAGAGACCATGCGGAGCAAAGGGTGCAGTGTAACTACAACTCAGAAGGTTCTTGCAGTTGAACTATAGCACAAGTTTATTGTCAGAGACAAATGGATATGCAGGGTTATAGTCAGATATACTCACAATGCAGATGTAATATGATAGTACACTCTGAGGACAACAAGAGATGATGCACACCGGTTTATCCCACCTCTTTTGGGAGTCAGGGCAGGGTAAATGCACCTGGTCAGCTTGGCACCCCTTTGGAAGCAGTCACGATAGATACCTCAGTCCTCAGGTTGATAACCCCTAGCTTGAGAGTCCTACAGCCGACTGTGGAACAGGGTTGAGATATTGCCTGTCTCCTATGTCTTAAACCGTGGCCATATGCTGAGGCAACAGTGCCTGCATGGAAGGTACTTCCAGCTACTTTCCTTGGTGGAGCCGAAACTGCTTTTGCTTCCTTCCCTCTCTTTCTCACTCTCCTAGAGAGTGCTTTTACAAGACTAACTATCTAACTGGTCCTCGTTCACGGGGTCCCTGTCCCCGACTTCACTAGAGTATAGGATGGTAACTATAGGGCAATAAGGCTTTACTGGGGCCTATTCTGATCCCAGGCTCAGTGACCTTTTCCTGAGACACAGAGGCAGCCAAACAGGAAGCCACACCCTCCTGCTAAACACTATATCAGTTTGCAAGAGGTGCGGTCAACCCATATAAACCAATAAGGTACAAGTGCTTTTACAAGACTAACTATCTAACTGGTCCTCGTTCACGGGGTCCCTGTCCCCGACTTCACTAGAGTATAGGATGGTAACTATAGGGCAATAAGGCTTTACTGGGGCCTATTCTGATCCCAGGCTCAGTGACCTTTTCCTGAGACACAGAGGCAGCCAAACAGGAAGCCACACCCTCCTGCTAAACACTATATCAGTTTGCAAGAGGTGCGGTCAACCCATATAAACCAATAAGGTACAAGTAAAGGGATGAACTAGATACATGGGTTTTTGCCCAGTAACAGCAGAAAGCAGGAAGTAGTAGGGTTTAAAGCCATAGGGGCAGATTAACCCTATGGGTCTCTACAGTTATATATGATACAATCAGATAATCCGTATCACGAGCAAAAAAGGTGGCATACAATAGGCATAAAGTAGGCAGTGTCTGTAGGGATGCATAGTGCAAAAAAGGTTAGGTTTACCTTAAGTGGGTATGCTATTTTCACAAACGGACAAAAAGGACATCACTTGCCTGGGTTGTGTATAATTTATAGTGGAAGATACTGTGCCATTTTCAGCTAATCCCTGTTTATATCTTTGGGTTCTTATTGACATACATTCCATTTGTACTATGCCTGGAAGTAGTAATGGATACACCAAGTGCTGCACCTCGTTGGTGAAGGAATTGCCCCTGATTTCCATTGACTGCTCATTTTCTCTGCAAATAGAGTGCGTGTGTTCCACTTACATTCTGCATAAAATCAAAAGCTGTAAAAAAAAAGCAGCAGCTTCTGATTCAGAAAGGTTTAAATAACTCATGGACTGGAAGGAAACATCCCTTAACTAGTGATGGTCATTAAGTCTGTACAATTACCATAACTACAAGCACAAAAAGTGTGATCTATTCCTCAAAGTAAATAAAATGTAACAGATCACCACAAAGTAGAACCTTATCAACACAGAATATGAGTCAGAGGAGTAAGTGGGCTCTGATGATCTAGAGTAGCTGATGATCTAGAGTAGCTGATGATCTAGAGTAGCTATTCATCAGGATTTAATTTAGATATGGTGGAACATTTGTTCAGGGCAATGAGACAAGATTTAGACCTTTGGATACATCTGCCCATGCTATCAAGTGCAAAGATAACAAAAACTTTAAGAAATGTCAGATATTTCTACTGCATAAAGTAATTATGGAAGCTATTCAAGAAGATCTACAGTTTATACAAGTGAAATACTGTGCACCAGTCTTGCAGCAAAGAGTTGTTATAAATAACGTTGGCAATAAATGATCGAACAGTGGGACTAGTGGCAATAAGCAAGTGCCAAATCAGTTTTTGTTGGAGTATTGGACTTTTGCCACAGCCAATTAACAAGAGCCCAGAATCTCTCCCAGTCAGCACTAGTACGGGAACTTCTGAACTTCAAAAATTAAAATTAGCATTTTAGAAATTCAAGAGGTAGTAAACACTGCTGCACTTCTCAACCAAACTTTACACAGTTGTTACTGGACTACAAGTCCCAGAATGATGGAATATATCATTAAAGTTGAAGCTGTTGTCCAGCAACAGCAGGGTTGTTTTTGTAGGGACCCATTGGGTTAATGTGCCCCTGTGGCTTTAAACCCTACACTTCCTTTTTCTCCTTGTTACTGGGCAAAGGCCCATGTATCTATTTTGGTATTTACATATACCTCTGTTATTGGCCCATAGGTTAGACCAGTGATCCCCAACCAGTGGCTCGGGGGCAACATGTTGCTCACCAACCCCTTGCTCTCAGTGCCCCCAAACCTCATAGTTATTTTTGAATTCCTGACTTGGTGGCAAGTTTTGGTTGAATAAAAACAAGATTTCCTACCAAATAAAGCCCCTGTAAGCTGATAGGGTGCATAGAGGCCCCTAATAGCCAATCACAGCCCTTATTTAGCACCTTCATGAACTTTTATGGTGCTTGTGTTGCTCCCCACGTCTTTTTACATTTGACTGTGGCTCACGAGTAAGAAAGGTTGGGGACCCCTGGGTTAGACCATACCCCTATCACACTTCACTGGTTCTTTCCTCTTGGCCTGCAGCAATTTACCTGTGTGGGTATGCTCCAGGAAGCCTGGGATCCACACTGGCCCAGAAGTGTTTCTGCCCTAAGGGAAACCATAGTCTTAGTGAAGTCAGGGAACAGGTACCCCTTGAACGAGGTTAGCTAGAGCTGGTTATCTATTTCATAGGTCTTTCTAGGAAAGTGAGTCATTCAGCACCTAGCTAGAAAGAGCAGCTTTTTGGCTCCAACCAGTAGAGGTGAGTTAAAGGAGTAGTCTCCTGCAGGCTTGTTGCCTTAGTACAGGGACACAATAGTGCCATGGATATCAGGTTAGACTGTACCCTGCCCACATTCATGGATAAACTGTGGACTCCCTATATTCCTGCTTGCTGTTGGCTGTCTTTACCCTGCCCATACTATGTTATGAAGGGATAATCCAGTGGACACCATACTCTTATGCTTGATCTACAATATCATCAATTGTATTTCTGAGAAATTTCTACACCTCCTCAGAGTGTTGTTAACCCTGCATTTGCATCATTTGTCTGGGACAAATAAGCAGTAATCATTTGTTTGCAAGAGCTTCTGGTGTCCATCTATACATTTACTTAAACATTGCACTTACACTTGGCAGTGGGAGGTGTAGTTAAACAACACCTTCCATTAAGTAACTTCCCCTTAGAGAAGGCCCATCCTGTGGAAGAGGTGTCCAATGTACCCCATGCACTACCCATAACTAGATTCTGTCTAATTGAGCTAAAAAGGGGTTACATATTCTTATACCAATATTGCACCATAAAACTTTTCCCCAAATCGGCATTAAAAGTATAAAATCCTCCAATGAGAACCCCAGCTGATCTGTGTAAATCCGGCTCCCTGTTCTCTGTTCCTGCAATTGGAGTTGGGAGCAATAAGCACAGTTTCCCAGCACTGAACAAGTCTGTCCCTTTATCCCCATGTCTGATTTGTGTCATATTATGAAGGAAAATATTAGATAATTATCTCTATATGTAGATAATAGCAAGATGCCTGACACAGTGCTGAGAGCCTGCATTCACTGGTAAATAGTGATGAGTGAATCTGTTCCATTTTGCTTCAACGAAAAATTTGCAAAATGGCAAAAAATCCATGAAATGCGGTTCTTGTGAGAATTTTTGGTTGTGCGCCCCTATTTTGACACGCAACAAATTTTTTTGCTGCTAATTTACACCAATTTACACTAATTTACACTAATTTACAGCATTATCATTGGGTTTACAACTCCTTTTCAGTCTAAAATGGCCAGAACGATTTAGAGTTTGTAGAGCCTCTCTGAGGAGGAACTTTCAAGGGTCTCCCCTGCAGAGGAACTTTTGATGCCTCCCCAATTATAATGTCAAATGACAACGATGATTCTTATTTTTTTTTTATTAAAAGTAAGGTCTGATCATGTATGGAATTCATGTAAAAGTAAATTACATAAAGAGAAAACCAAATAAACCCATGTCTTACCGCACTCCTGCAGAACTGGGTCACACTCTCTTTTCTTAGCTCTTTACTTTTATTTTCAATCCAGTAGCCGGGCCCCCTTAAGATGAAAGGTACTGGGAACGGGGTTTTACAGCGCAGTGCCTCCACCGTGGGTACTGAGGAGCACACCTCAGGGGGATTCCACTAGGAAAAATAAACACACACAGTTTGTAGCAACAAAGATTAACTTTATATAGAAATAGAATGGACAACTGATAAATGTATCTTGCACCGGGGACACATGGGGGACTAGTGATGAGCGAATCTGTCCTGTTTCACTTCACCGAAAATTTAGCGAATCTTTCAAAAGATTCACGTAACAGTGAAAAATTCACGAAATGGTGAAAATGTTGTGCGTCAAAACAAATTTTGTGCACGTTAATTTTCTACGTCATTTTTATGAGGTGAAATTTGGCGCCCGTTTCGTGAAACAATCCGCCAATGGTGAAACATGGAAATTTGGCACAAATCCATGCCTGCCAAATAATTTTGCCCATCACTAGTGGGGACCTATCTGTTTCACAAGCAGATAACACACTGACTGTCTAACTAGCATAATCCTTTTAATATCACAGTCCCACAGTCGCACTCTGGATGGGATTAATAATGCACAGTTCAGTTCAATGGAGAATGTTTGTTTCCAAGAGCTTTTATACCCCAGGTAGTGCTACCTTCCCAAAATACCACTGCTTGGATTTAATAGCTGCCCCTACATAGTGCTACCTTCCCAAAGTACCACAGCTTGGATTTAATAGCCGCCCCCACATAGTGCTATCTTCCCAAAGTACCACTGCTTGGATTTAATAGCCGCCCCCACATAGTGCTACCTTCCAAAAGTACCATTGCTTGGATTTAATAGCCGCCCCCACATAGTGCTATCTTCCAAAAGTACCATTGCTTGGATTTAATAGCCACCCCCACGTAGCAGGTAGATAAACAAAACCTACTGTATCCTCACACAGGGGCCCCACACTTGTATACTTGCCAATATCCTCCCTATGGTCGCTCACTCACCGGGGGGCTCTCAGAGGCAGACACCCTGGAGTTCACAGGCAGCTCTGCAGCACAGACACTATCCACAGTGGCACCTGTCACCTCCTGGATCTCTAGCAGTTTGGCAGAGAACAGGATGGGCTCTCTCTGTATAGCTGGGGCTCTAGGCCTTTTTCTTAGACTCACGCTATGTCAGTACTCACCGGGATAGTCCCTCATCTCTGCTCCCATAAGAAGGACTGTCTCAAAATCTTTAAAGGAGAACTAACCCCCCCAGGTACAAAAGCCCCCTTAACTGCCCTGCATTGACCCCTCTCAACTCTCCTATAAACTATAACTTTATAACCTCTATTTCAGCTCAATAGCTGCCTTCCCAGACTAGTACCAGTAGAACATGGGTTACACTGTACTCTTTTACCCAGAATGGGCCTTCACTAAGTGGCAGAGGAAGGTGAGGGAGTTGTGCAACTACACCTCTCTTGCTGCTATACAGAACAAAAAAAAAGGGCGCCAGAGGATTTGCAAACAACAAAATCACAAGTATTTATTAAACACCCACAGGGTTACTCACAATACAGCTTCAGAGGCCGGTGGAACAGGCAAAATCACATGCAGAGTGTAATACAGGCTGACACTCCCCTGCGGCGAACTTGGCAGGTACCTGCTAGCCAATATCATCCATGTAAATGGACTAACTTAGATACAGTCCCTTCTGCTCAGCAACTAAAGGAAATGAACCTGTAGGGATTTAAAGCCATAGGGGCCATTTCCAAATATCAATCCAAAGCTTCCATTTTGCAGCATCTTATTTTCTACAGGTCATTAGGTACCATGATAAACCTCCCTAAATATGAAACCCAGAGGTCTACTGAACAGTTTGATGCCCACTGTACATAGGTTTATCAAAGCACATGGCGCTTAGAGACCCCCAAAATATACATTGTGCGCACTCATTTCATGGCTTACCTTTACCTAATTCATAAACACATGGCAGTTTTATGAGGGGTAGAAGCTGCAGAAATGTAGGATGACCCTTAAAAACCATATATTTTTGGAAAGTACACATTCTGACAAATCCAACATGGGTAAAGAAGACTTTCTACACCAAAGTACCAATCTGCAAAGCTTTCCTAAATGTAATGGTTTTTATGACTTTTCTGAAAAAATGCCTGAAATTGTTGCAATTTGCCACATTTATCTTACAACTTTTCTTACATATAATGACACATCGCCCTAAATATGAATGCCAGCGGTCTACTGAACAGTTTGATGCCCAATATGCATAGATACACCAGTCTGTAATCAGTTAGGACACATCAGGTGCCCCCCCATCCATGTGCCCTCCCGGCCTGCCCAAAAGGCATCTGGTGGCAGTGGTGTATGTGGTCCCTACACCCATTTTATTTTTACAGATAGACGAGGGAGGTGGCAGTTAGCTTAGAGTTAGTCAGTAAATAGGCAGATTTATTTAGGGGTCTGAGCCTTACTGCCTCCTGTTATTTTAGTTTGCTTTGTTCCCTATGCAGGGGATGAATGTTACTTTTTAATGGAGGAAAAAATTCATGGCCAGCGGCCTCTCTCAACAGACTTTCCTAAGGTAAGGTGGTGATTTTAAAAAAAAAAAAAGTTTGCTCTACAAGCCTTTCAACTAAAATGGCTGCAGACTTGGGCCATTACAAGAACTTTAACAGCAATTATCCAATTTGTCTCTGTGTAACCTCAGCAGTTGCTTTTGCTTACCTACCTACAGGTACCAGCTGAGCATAATCAGGTGATCATGTGATGCCTCTGTGCTGGAGGTGGTCCCACCCACTCTGTAATACAGCAGCCCAGAATGCTGTTCCAGCAGCAGGGTTGCCAAATAAGGCTACTAAATTTTAGCTCTGGCAGGTTTCCAAAGTACAAACCCATCAAGGTACAGTTTTGGGCTATTTATTGGAGTATTGGTAAGTTTGTAGTTTGGAAACTAGCCAAAGTTTTTCCTCCTAGTGTGCCTGTTCCACTGCATGCTGGGTAATGTAGTTTGTATCTAACAATTAGCCTACAGCTAGATGTAATATAAAACTACAATACCCAGCATGCAATTAGACAGTATAGACAGAGGCTCCATTTTCTATTCCTTTTTACTCTTTCAGGTTCAACCTGTCTGCCCTACACCCTGCTCTATAGGGTATGTGATTGTACTGTTACTTTCTACTGGGATGTGGGGCAGTTCTACCCCCTGCTCTATAGGGTATGTGATTGTACTGTTACTTTCTACTGGGATGTGGGGCAGTTCTACCCCCTGCTCCCTGCTCTATAGGGTATGTGATTGTACTGTTACTTTCTACTGGGATGTGGGGCAGTTCTACCCCCTGCTCCCTGCTCTATAGGGTATGTGATTGTACTGTTACTTTCTACTGGGATGTGGGGCAGTTCTACCCCCTGCTCCCTGCTCTATAGGGTATGTGATTGTACTGTTACTTTCTACTGGGATGTGGGGCAGTTCTGCAGTTGATCATTAAGATATAACTCTCAGGATCTCTTGGGGCTGCTGAGAGTTGTAGTTTAACACACCCATATGTATATCATGTTTGGGGTTAATGCAACATTCTGAATCTATTTCTGTAGTGACTTCCCAGCTGGACTGGGCACAGAGTGTGGGGAATTATCAGCCATCCCAGTAACTGGAGAGGGGGCACAGGGCATGGGGAGTGATTATACCCTTTAAAAAGGCAGTCTTTCCCATATATACTTTTGATTTTTTTAGAAAATGTTTTCATTGTGCATATTGGGCTACTTTTGGGCTACGTTCATAGTGGCTTTTGGCTGGTTTTAGAACTGACTTTGGAAAAATAAATCTGGCAACCCTGTCCAGGAGGCTCACGTAAGTGCTGCTATTCTATGTAAGCCTGTCTTTCTAGGAAATGCGCCTGGTGTCCTGCAATATGATAAATATTTAGGGGCTAATTACAGCCTAGTGTGAAAGCAGTAGATAAGGTATGTGTTCTTAATCTGTTCTGCAATGTGCTGGACTCACCTGAACCCAGTAGCCCTAATGGATATAGGTAATTGGGCTTGCAGGTCATGTGTTCCCATGCTGGGCTACAGTGTGCTGGGCTACAGTGTGCTGGGCTACAGTGTGCTGGGCTACAGTGTGCTGGGCTACAGTGTGCTGGGCTCTAGCTAAATGTTCACCTGAACCCAGTAGCCCTAATGGATATAGGTAATTGGGCTTGCAGGTCATGTGTTCCCATGCTGACCTACAGTGTGCTGGGCTCCACCTATTGCTCACCTGAATCTGGCAACCCTAAGGAATATAGGTAAGTTGACTGACAGGCAATGTGCCACATTCTGGCTATTTGCTCACCTGGAACCAGCAGTCCTAATGGATAGAGGTAAGTGGACTGGCAGGCAATGTGTTCTGATTCTGACCTGCAGTGTGCTGAGCTATTTGCTCACCAGTAGCCTTGATATAGGTCATTGGGCTTGCATACAAAGTGCTTCAATTCTGTTCTGCATTGGTGTTTTGCTTTGGGGGGTTTGTGCTCACTTGGAACCAGTAGCCCTAATGGGTGTGGGTCACTGGGCTGTGTGGCTGCTATACTATGATATACAGTATGATTGCTCCAAGTGGCCACTAATCTAAGCTATTATAAATTGCTGTGATTCTGGAGCTTGGTTGAATCAATATCTAATTCAGCTACATCTGAATATTTTATTACACATTTCAGCCAAATGCAATGCACCGGGGACTGAGTATTGTTTAATCAATAAAGCAAAGAGATTTATGTATTTTACATGGCAGGGTTACTCACAATACAGGGTTATCAAGACTCAAATTTAGTCCTTCTGGTACACACAGCAGGAATATTTGAATCAAGTCTGTTATAAGTATTGCTTAGTCTAGCAATAAGACTGTAGTTAGTTATTTATAATATAACCCAGTACTTTCTGCCCTTTACTCTTTAGTAGTGATGAGCGAATCAGTCCCATTTTATTTCACCATAAAATTCACAAAACAGTAAGAAAATTCACGAAACGCATTTGTTGTACGATTTTTTTTTCAGTCACCCGCGTCTTTTTTGACAACCGTGCTTTTTTTGCCTTGACCGCCTTTTTTTATGCGGCTGCGCCTGCACCTTTTTTTTTTTTTTTTTACCCACCCACGCTCATTTTTACGCGACCTCGCCCAATTTGATGAATGACTAAAAAATTCTACCCGGGCAGCCTCATGTTTGCAATTCTCTCTGCATGAATAGATGGTTTCTGAGACTAATCTGATGGTATGGTCTGTATCACTATCCTTCGCTGTGGCTTGGGGTTGGCCAGGGTAGCTTTGATGGAAAGCATTATATCAGAGCCCTGACAGAGGCATACATTATAATCTGCCATGGTATAAAACCTGCTGTTTAGCACATGCAAGCACCATGGCTCCACTCCCTCTATGTTGGTAAAAATGTGAAAACAGCTGTTGTGGGTAAAGTTTCAACAGCAATGATGAATAAATTAACCAGCAAAGGACAGGCTGGTTCTGGTCTAGTCTACATAGGTAAAAACAGGCCTACTAAGAAACATAAAAGGACCCCATCACTTCTACCATGGGTGCCACAAAAACCAAAATAAAAGGCGCAGATGCAAAGACAGTAAGAAACAATGGTTTGGGAAACAGAACAAAAGTGACATATTTTAAGCTCTAACCAAATTGCTGAAAGAAATCATGGCATTTATCCATAGATCATCAGTTGTGCAAAATCTGAACTGGATCTTTCTGAAATCCTACCCACACAAACCAGTGAGGAGTAGCCGATGCAGTCCCTGATCCGACTAGATTTTCTAACCTGCCCGATCGAGATCTGGCCGATTTTCAGGCCCGATATCGGTCAGGCAGGCCCGTCGGTAGTGCCCATACACGGGCCGATTAGCTGCCCAATAGGTCCAAGGGACTATCGGCCCATGTATGGGGACCTTTAGAGTATCTTATTATTTCTTTAGTGTTATTATTAAAGCTTTGTTTATACAGTATTAATTAAGGTATAAGTCTAATTAATAACCTGATGTTTTTTT